>NW_027362768.1:101145586-101544686 GCF_046119375.1 Phyllobates terribilis | reverse complement strand
AGAATAACAAAAGACAGGAAACCAAGAAGCAGAAATACAAGAAGCTGCAGAACAAAAAGCGGAAGAACATTAAGCATAAGACTAAAAATCAGAGCAAAAGATAATATCTAAATTATAAGCAGAAGATGACTAAGCAGTGTATGGGGGTGAGTCCGTTCCTCCTCGTGGTGCCCCTGGAAAAGACCTGCTGCTGCAGGCCAAACTGAACGCGGAAAAATCCTGTTGTAAATCTTTTGTGATGGGCAGAACGAAAGGTGTAATGTCCAACCTTTTATAGATAACAACTACAGGAATGCCTGTCACAAATAAGAATATGACGAAGAAGAAGAATATGAAGAAGATGAAGAAGTAGAATATGAAGAATGTAAAAAAAAGAATAATACGAAGAAGGTGAAGAAGAAGAAGATGAAGAAGGTGAAGAAGAAGTGGATGAAAAAGATGCTGAGGATGATGAAGGAGAAAGTGTGGGAGAAGTAAAAAAGAAGGTGAAGAGTATGGAAGTAGTGAAACATAAATATCTGACAAAATATAAAAATACTTAACATAGTCAATATTTCCGTAACTCAGAACGTCTTAAAAAAAATATTAATTCCTGCTATTCCATTTGATTGGGCTAAACCTCTATGCCTTTATTGTCTCCCCCACCTCCCCCAATACATTCTACATTATTCTTAGTTGTTTTCCTTCATGTAGAATTAACCTACAAGGAAAGAAAGGGTTTATTTTCATTCCGATATTTCTGTCCCATTGACTTGCATTGGTTTCCGGTATCGGAATCGGCGATATCCGATACTTTTTCGGTATCGGTCCGATCCAATCCGATCCGATATTTCCCTATATCGGAAGGTATCGCTCAACACTACTACTGAGTAATCAATTCTCGGCCCCATAGAAAATAAAAACAGTGTATACTAACCTCATGCAGTGGCACCTTTTCAGTGATGTTGGCGCTGCTGTTACTGGTAGAAAGAGCACCACACATTTGTCTATGGGTTGTGTTGGCATTGTGTGAACACAGCCTCTTTACTCAAGTTTGGCTATGTTCACGCAACGTTTTTGTCCTGTGTTTAACGTGTTCACCAGGCAAGTACCAATGTTCATACTGTATGTGTCCACAGGGTTCTTTTGCTAGACAGATGCTCAAAAAATTACATTTTTTATTCCATCTGGTTGCTATTTGCTAGCATACTGCAAATAATGAGTATGGAATAGCGTAGTGGACTATGCTATTCTTTCCCATAGGGCCCAGTAAAGAAATACATATGCACTAAAAGGATATGATGTTTTACCATAGATGTTTATGAGTGACAAATGCTATAAGGCATCGATCCGTTTAACATATTCATCATGGGCTTTTCAATAACTATTCTGGATGGAACTGTTAAACATGTGCCAATATTGCCTATCCACTTAAAGGGTTGTTATTAAATTGCATTAGATAGTGGGACAGCATGAATATATGCACATTTACAATTGACTTGCTTTTTTATCTGGACTTTTATCTTTTTTAGTGTATAGCTGGTTTCCATGGAGGTCAGCTACTAGAGCCTGTCCAAACACTGGCTATGAGTGCACAGTAGGAGAGGACTTAACTCCAAACATACCAGCCAGCTCTCTCCAGACCATTAATTTCTATACAGTAGTTAGCTATTGACATTCCTCCCTCTCAGTTCTGAAATGGTGCTGTTATAACTCTTGCAAAATTACGAGCCCACAGCATCAGCAGCTTTCAGAGCAGATCTGTTAATGACTAGTGTTGAGCGAGTATGTTCTATTCCGAGTATGCTCGGGCCGAGCTCCGAGTATTTACAGCAGCTCGGTAATGTGTTTGAATCGCTCTCGTGTGCATGATTTGCAACTGTTTGACAGTTTTATTACATGTGAGGAATGTGTAAGAAATAGACACTCCTCACATGTAACAAAGCTGTCAAACAGTCGCAAATCATGCACATGGGAGCGATTCAAACACATCACCCAGCAGCTGTAAATACTCAGAGCTCGGCCCGAGCATACTCGGCGAAAGGGTTAATAGAACATACTCGCTCAACACTATTAATGACATCTGAGAGCAGCGTCAGACTGGATGCTAAGGAACCACCAGAAACATCAACTCCAGGGCCCCACGTTTCAGCTACTTGCAAATATGACTTTATCTTCATTCACAAATTTCTATAGCAATAAACTGGGTTGATGGTTAAAAAATAAGATGTTGCCATTGTCCGTACATAGTGAATCAACTGTATTGTGCCAAGTACTGAACATATAAGAGGGTAGTGGCCCACTCTGGCACAAGGGCCCACTAGAGGATTCTCCTGTTCTCCTGTGGGCCAGTCCGAGCCTGGTCACAGACCACTACTGCTGGCAATTCAGCAGCTTCTGCTGATGTCATGTCGACAGCTCTGCTCTGTTGACGGTGTGTGACTGCCGACGTCGTACTGATTGACAGCCAACTCCCCATTGCCTAACTGCGGGGAGTTGGCTATCAATCAGCATGACGTTGGCAGTCACACACCATCAACAGAGCAGAGTGGAAGAAGAAGAGTTTCTCTGTGGATGTGGAGCAGCTTTATGGCCGGAAGGAGCAGTCGTTGACTGCTCTGAGTCAGCGCTGGTAAAACAGGCAGGTAGGAGCCTCTACTAGCAACTACCTGCTTGTTAGTTTTTAGGCCTGTAGGGATAAAAAATAAAACTGCCCTGAGCAACCCCTTTAAGTGATTTTTCTGGTACATAAAATGCAGTCCGATTTTAATTAGTGCTTATGATCCGATTTTCATCAAGCTTTTGTCTCTTTATCAGTGTTCTCTGCTTGTGTCAGTTTTTTCCGTCAGACTTTCATCAGGGATTTTCTTATATGAAATAAAAAATAAATTGTAAAGCTTCTTTTACACATTTCAACTTAAAAAACAGATAGAGCACGGACTGGCATGCGCGGCCACTGTGCTATCAGTGATTTTTTACCGACCCATAGATTTGCGTGGGTCATTTTGATCTGTGACGATATGTCTCTATGATTTTTTGCGGACATGCTTTTTGTGTTTTTGTTTATGGGCTGTCTTTTTTGTTTTACCCCTTCACGACCTTGGGCATATATGTATATCCAAGGTCGTGTCCCCGCCTTTGATGTGGGCTCTGGTGCTGAGCCTGAATCTTTCCACGCACATGACAGCTGATCTGATCAGCTTTCATGTGTATCTAACAGATGCGGGTGGATCCGAGATCTGTCCATGGCTGTTAACCAGTTAAAGGCCGCTGTTAATCACTGACTGAAGTGGGTCACAAGTCTCGCCCATTGGCTCATGGCCGGCATTCATAAGAGATCGTGAGTTTTGCTACACATAGCAGTGCTGAAGACCTGTTATGTGTAGGACAAGCGATCGGATGATTGCAGCTTCTCCTAAGTCTCCTAATGGGACTATTGACACTAGTAAAAAGTAAAAAAAAAAGGTTAAAAGAATATTAAAAAAAACTAAAAACACAAAAGTAAAAAAATCAAAACCCCAGAATTACTCTTTTTTGGCTGCCGCAACATTGCAATAAGATGCAATAATTGCAAATCAAAACATAGGATCTATCCCAAAATAGTATCAATAAAAGCATCAGCTTGGGACTCAGAAAATAAGCCCTCACACAGCCCCATAAAAATGGAGACGCTCAGAAAATGCTGACATAAGTGAATTTTTTTTCTCACAAATTTTTTATTTTTTTTCACCACTTAAAGGGGTTTTCCCACGAACTAAAGTTCATTTTAAAAATTGACTGTGTCTGACCGTGTACAGAACACGGTTTGATTATACCACAGCTCCTGGGCAGTGGAAGAAGTAAAAGAGTATACAGACATTACAGCAGGGGGTCGCAGAGGATTCATTTTGTGAGGTAAAATATTGTTTAAAAACAGGCAGTCAAATGTTTTATCTCACAAAATGAATCTTCTGCGATCCCATGCTATAATGTCTGTATTGTCTTTTGCTTCCTCCTCTGCCCAAGAGCTGTGGTATGATCAGACCATGTTCCGTACATGGTCAGACACAGCCAATTTTTAAAATGAACGTTTGTTCGTGGGAAAATCCCTTTAAATAAAAAAGAACCTATACATGTTTGTCATCTGCATACTCGTACTGACCTGTGGAATCATACTGCCAGGTTAATTTAGTGAACATGGTAAATTTAAAAAAAACAATTGTGGAATTGCACTTTTTTTGCAATTTCACAGCAATTGGAATTTTTTTCCTGTTTTCCAGTATGATATATGGTAAAATCAATGGTGTCATTCAAAAGTACAACTCGTTCTGCAAAAGACAAGACCTCATACAGCTATATTGATGGAAAAATAAAAAAGTTATGGCTCTGGGAAAAATTGGAGCAAAAAACAAAAGCGCAGAAATGGAAAGTCACAAGGTGGTGTGGGCTTTAAACAGGCTCAGTAGTCAAATTTGGATTATTTTTTTCTAGCAGAAATACTTAAAGAATTGATATGTTGCTTTTTTCTTCATATTAAAAAGCACATTATGTGAAGTTGACTTTTTTTATTGATATTAACCCTTTCACAACCTTGGGATTTTTTTTGTGTGTGTTTTCTTTTTTTTGCTCCCCTTCTTCCCAGAGCCAAAACTTTTTTATTTTTCCGTAAATATGGCCATGTGAGGGCTTGATTTTTGCGGAAAAAGTTGTACTTTTGAATGACACCATTGATTTTACCATATACTGAAAAACGGGGACAAAATCTAACCGCAGTGAAATTGCAAAAAAAGTGAAATTTCACAATTGTTTTTTGGGATTTTTATTTACCATATTCACTAAATACTAAAACTGACCTGTTGTTATGATTCTCTAGGTCATTATGAGTTTGAAGATACCAAACATGTAAAGGCTCTTTTTTATTTAAGTGGTGAAAAAAAATCTCAAAGTACATAAGAAAAAATAAATGGCGCCATTTTCCAAGATCCGTAACAATTTTTGGGATTTGGGGCTAAATGAGGGTTTACTTTTTGCATGCCAAGCTGACGTTTATATTGATATCATTTTGGAGTAGATATGATGTTTTGATTGCCCATTATTGCACTTTATTGCAATGTTGCAGTGACCAAAAAAACGTAATTCTAGCATTTCAATTTTTTTCTCGCTATTCAGTTTACCGATCTGATTAATTTAGTTTATATTTTGATAGATCAGGTGTTTCTGAACACACCGATACCAAATATGTGTATTTTTTATTTTTTTATTGTTTTATTTTGAATGGGACAACAGAGGGTGATTTAAACTTTTATATTTTTTAAATTTTTTAAATATTTTTTAAACTTTTTTTTCTACTTTTTACTTGCTTCAATATTCCCCTTAGGTGACTTGAATCTGCAATCATGCGATCGCTTGTGCTTCATGTAGCAGGGCTTCAGGCCTGCTATGTGTAGCAGAAATGATCATCTACTATGAACTCCGGCCACAGTCCGGCTGTCACGCAAGGTGCAACACGAAGGGAAGAGGGGAAGGGAGCCCAGATGCTAGGGTAAGGAGGAGTGGAGACCTCCTAGGCTGATCTGATATCACCCTGACTCCCCTATCATCCCTATATTGGTTCCTCACCAATCAATCCACAGGAACCTAAGCCCTGTATTTCCCTTGGCCCTGGATAGCAAAGGGGGGGGGTGAGCACTAGTCAGTCCCCACTAGCAACTACAGACAACAAGGGAGACACACACAGGGAAAAGTAACTTAGCTTGAACCGACTTTAGTGAGATTATACCTAACTCCTCCTAGCACCAGGGAGGAAGTAAGCAGATTGCAGCAACTCCAAGCCTTCACAAGGAAACATGTGAATATCACCAGCAACACCCTGCTGCAAACAGAAAGTATTTAAACACCCAGGCCTGGGTGCCAATGCGCAGGAGGGAGGTAGCCGCTGGGTCCAAGAGTGAGACAGATTCAAGAAGATGTCTGTAATGCCAAAGGAAGAGATCTTCTGCAACCAACTGCAGGGCGAGTGTCTGTCATATCTGACATACTCGTGACACTGGCATTCATAGGAGATCTGCAATGACAAGCACAAGGGTCTACTGCACCTAGGACGAAATAATCCTATTGCTGTATATACATGAAATGGGAGTATACTCGGAACTACTGAACAGGAGAAGGACTTGGGTATTCTGGTTACAAGTAAGCAGAGCAGCAGTACTCAAAGTCATGCAGCAGCTGCAAATGCAAACAAGATTTTAGGGTGCATGAAAAGAGAGATAAACTCCCGTGATCCCAATGTCTTGTTACCCCTCTAGAAATCACTTGTAAGGTCACATCAAGAATATGGGATCCAGTTTTGGGCTCCACATTTTTAAAAGGACATTCAGAAGTTAGAGTCAGTTTAAAGGTGGCAACGAGATTATTCAAAGGGATGGAAGGTCTCTCATATGATAAAAGGTTGGAAAAGTTGGGCTTGTTTAGCTTAGAAAAAAGCCGCCTCAGAGGAGATCTCATTTACATATATAAATACAGTTAAAACCAGAAGTTTACATACCCTATTATTGATACAATCTTACCAGCTTCTGCCATCATATTCACAAGGTCTTTTGCTTTTGTCCTTGGGTTGATATGCACATATTGGACCAAAGCACGTTCATCTCTGGGATACAGAACCCGTCTCCTTCCTGAGCGGTATGATAGCTGGACATTCCCATCTTGTTTGTACTTACGTATAATTGCTTGTACAGATGAACTATGCCCCTTCAGGGATCTTGAAATTGTACCAAAAGATGAGCCACACTTGTGCAAGTCCACAATTCTCTTCCTGATATCTTGGCTGATTTCTTTAGACTTTCCCATGATGCTACATAAATAAGCAGTGTGTTTCAGGTGTGCATTAAAATACATCCACATGTGTGTCTCTAATTAACTCAGATGTTGCCAAAAAAACTATCAGAAGCTTCCAAACACATGACATCATCATAGTCTAGAATTGTTTAAAGGCATAATAATCTTAATGTATGCAAACATTTGACTTTGCATTAAGTAATAAAAATGCCTTAAAACATTCTCTCTCTCTCATTCTTCTGGCATTTGGCAAAAAATTATAGTAATCCTAATTGACCTAAAACAGGAAATGTGTATTCTGATTTCATGTCAGATATTGAGAAAACATGCATATGTGTCTTTTTATATGGTGTATGTAAACTTCTGGTTTCAACTGTGGTCAGTACAGAGGACTGGCGTGTGACTTATTCCTTCCAAAGACCATAGTAAGGACCAGGACTTATTACAGGTGGAAGAAAGGAAATTCCGGCAGCTAAATAAGTAAGGGTTCTTTACAGTCAGAGCAGTCAGACTGGGCAATGCCCAACCACAAGAAGTAGTAATGGCAGACACTATAACAGCTTTTAAAAAACGGCTAGATGATTTCCTCAGTACACATAACATTGTGGGTTATAGTTAAATTAGTGACAAAATCTACAATTGTTGGAGGAAGGTTGAACTTGATGTACCTAGGTCTTTTTTCAATCTATGTGTTACGCACACGCCCGGACTGACTGGCGTGAGCATGATTAGTGAGCCCACTGTACCATGAACCGAGGAGTGCCTGGAGGGGCGTAACTAAGTGTCAACTCGGTCCGACCAATGTCACACGGCGGCTCAGTCGACTCCGTGAACCATGGAGGAACCGAGCAGAGGGACCAGGTGCTACTCCAGGTCAGACCCTGGTCACAGCTGTTGACCCACACCGGGGAATGCAGGAAAAGGCAGGTTAGGCTGGCATACAGACAGGTGGGTACTGGCAGGTATGGCTGGTATGACGACAGGTGGATATTGGCAGGCACGGCTGGGATGCAGACAGGTGGGCACTGGCAGGCATTGCTGGCATGCAGACAGGTGGACACTGGCAGGCACGACTGGCATGCAGACAGGCGGGTACTGGCAGGTAGGAATGCAGGCAGGATAGGGACCAGTACAGACTGGGACACAGGAATGGAGCCGCAGATGCGGTGGACAGCAGAGCAGAGCGAAACCGCAGATGCGGTGAACAAGCAGAGCAGAGCGGAACCGCAGGTCCGGTGAACGAGCAGAGCGGAACCGCAGGTTCGGTGAATGAGCAGAGCGGAGCCGCAGGTGCGGTGAACAAGCAGAGCGGAACCGCAGGTGCGGTAAACAAGCAGAGCAGAGCGGAACCGCTGGTGCGGAGAACGAGCCGAGCAGAGCGGAACCGCAGGTGCGGAGAACGAGCAGAGCAGAGCGGAGCCGCAGGTGTGGTGAACAAGCAGAGCAGAACTGCCGGTGCGGTGAACAAGCAGAGCAGAGCGGAACCGTAGGTGCGGTGAACAAGCAGAGCAGAGCGGAACCGCAGGTGCGGTGAACAAGCAGAGCAGAACAGAGCAGAAGGTGCAGGCAGACAGGACAGGGCTCTGTTCACATGGAACAGACTGGAAAATACAGGAAGAAAGTTAGAACATAGGAGGTAGATACGGAGGCTGGGAAACGGGACAAGCAGAACCAGATACACACAAGGTACTTACAATGAAGTAGCGAGTGGACACAAAACTCACAAACAGAAGTACAGAGACAACGAGTTGGAGTTAGGTGCAGGTTCAGACACTGCAGGAAGAGGGAAGATTTGGACATAGAGACAAACAGGTAACGGGTTAGGACCCTGTTCAGACAGGAACTGAGCCAGAAACAAGATACAGGAACGAGCCTGGGAACTCAGCCCCCAGGGTGGCGGAAACAGACTAGAAGTCACAGATACAAAAGGGAAGGTTCGGACATAGAGACAAACAGGTAACGGACTAGGACACTGTTCAGACAGGAACTGAACCAGGAACAAGATACAGGAACGAGCCTGGGAACTCAGCCCCCAGGGTGGCGGAAACAGACTAGAAGTCACAGATACAGGCAACAGGCCTGGGTATACAGCCCCCAGGGTGGCGGAACAGACAAGATACAGGACAGGACCTGCAACTCAGTTGCAAAGAACAAACTGAATGAAAGTGTTGCTCAGGCACCTCCTACTGGGTGGAGGGGGTTTAAGTATCCAGTGACTCACAGTAATAGGCTGACATTAGCTGTTTGTAGGTGTCCTTGTTATTCAAAATGTTGGTAAGATTGTTTTTTGTATAATTTTTTCCTAATTTCTGTATTGTTCTCTGATTAGTCCATTGTTTGTTCATCTATTGTTTCCCTCTTCTACTTTTAAAACGAGTCTCCCACGATTCACTACTTTATACTATGAATAAGGGCTCCGGTGTCACGGGTGTGTTGCCACGAAGATCGTCACGAGTACACAGCCTGACTTCTCGCAGCTGACTTGTTGGTGCTTTGTGTTTCTCGGCAGTGAGGGAGTTAATTCTCTCTCTCTCTCTGGGCTAGATGAGGTCCAGCCTCGCCCAGCTGCAATCAATACTTCTGTAGTGAGACTCCTTCATATACCTGCTGGTCTGTCTGGGAGGTGTCGGTGAAAGCATTTCATTCAGACTGACAGAGCGGATCGTGGTGTTTGGAGTTGCTGAGATTAGTGTACTTGGAAGTGTTTTTTCCCTTTCCTCGCTTTATCATTTATCTCCTTTCCCGTTGGTTTTCCCTCTGTTGTAGTTGAGAAGTTGTTTGTATGCAAGGTGGTTTTGGTTTTTCCCTTGTACTGTCTCGTTCGTCTAAATACTGTGTTTGGGCATATTATTTCTTGTTCCCTTTGGTTGTGATCGGGGTCCTTCTCAGGACTAGATTACTGAGGTGCAGGGATCTTCAGGAGGTAGGGGTTACGCTGGCGGCCTGGACCTCTGTACCTTTAACAGTACCTCCAGGTTGAGGGATTAGTCAGGGCCCCAGCTTAGGGTCAGCTTAGGCCCCCTACCCCCAGTATACAGAGACAGCGTGACATTTTCACCGACCCACTTAGTTTTTCTCCAGCTACTATGGATCCAGTAGCCGGTCTAGCTCGGCAATTGCAGAGTTTGTCCATGGAGCTGGCGGACGTTAGGTTCAAGGTTTGGCATCCTCAGGAGCAAGCCGGACCAGAACCTAAAGTAGCTCTCCCTGATAGGTTCACTGGGGGGCGGGACAAGTTTTTTGTTTTCCGGGAGGCATGTAAATTGTACTTTCGGCTGCGGCCTCGGTCATCGGGGAGTGAAGAACAAAGGGTGGGAATTGTCATCTCGCTCCTACAAGGGGACCCACAATCTTGGGCGTTCTCTCTTCCCCCGGGTTCCCCGGCTCTCCAGACAGTGGATAGGTTTTTCGCTGCCCTGGGACTCGTATATGATGACCCAGATCGGATCTCCCTTGCTGAGTCTAAGTTACGTAGGATCCAGCAGGGAGATCGTCCGGCGGAGGAATTCTGTTCGGAGTTCCGTAGGTGGGCCACGGACACCCAGTGGAATGACCCGGCTCTTAGGAGCCAGTTTTGTCATGGTTTATCCGACAAATTACAGGATGTGTTGGCACAGTATGACTCTCCCGTGTCTCTGGAAGCCGCTATGGCCCTCGCTATTCGCGTGGACAGACGGCTTCGGGAGAGGTGCGGGATAACTCTACCCCCTGTGATGACTCCACCTCCTACAAGGTCCCCTCATATGGTGGTTCCCCTGGTCAGTCCAGAGGAGCCTATGCAATTAGGAGGGACATCATTTCGGGGGAGGGGACCGGTGGTGCGCCATAAGGCAGGAAGGTGTTTCTTCTGCGGGAGAAAGGGACATTTTATTGGGGGGTGTCCATCCCGTCCCTTGCAGAGTGAAGAGTCGTCGGAAAACTGTTGATCCCAGGTTGTGTGGTGGACGGCAATCTGGGAGTAGGTATTTCGTCCCTAGGTTCGTCTCAGTTTCTCGTACCGGCGGAGGTGGTGGTGGGTACGAGAACTGAGAGGATATCTGTTCTTCTGGATAGTGGGGCCGGGGCTAATCTGGTTGATGCTCGGTTTGCCCGGGTTCAAGGTATGCGGTTGAGTGAGTTGGCTAAACCCATCCCCATATTCTCGATCGATGCCAGGCCTCTCGGGCAGGGAAGTTTTTTGCAAGTTGTGCATGACGTAAAACTTCAAGTGGGGGCAATACATAAAGAACTGTTGTCTTGCTACGTGTTGGAGGGTCTTCCCACTCCTATTGTGTTGGGCCTTCCTTGGTTAGCTAAGCATAACCCGGTTATTAATTGGCAAACCAGAGAGATAAGCCAATGGAGTAAATTCTGTAATAAAAACTGCATGAACACGGTCATTGGTGCGGTTACTCCTTGGGTCTTACCTCCATTTCTGGCGGACTTTGAGGATGTATTCTCGGAGAAAGGGTGTCAGGAACTACCTCCTCATCGCGTGTATGACTGTTCTGTAAAACTGCTCCCAGAGGCCAAGTTACCTAAAGCTAGGTTGTATAACCTTTCTGGTCCTGAGAGGCAGGCCATGAAGGATTATATCTCAGAAAGTCTGGCTAAGGGGCATATTAGACCTTCATCTTCACCGGTGGCTGCAGGGTTCTTCTTTGTTAAGAAGAAAGATGGAGGCCTACGCCCTTGCCTGGATTTCCGTGAACTTAATCGGATTACGGTCCGAGATCCGTATCCGCTCCCACTTATTCCCGATCTCTTTAATCAGATCGTGGGCGCCAAATGGTTTTCTAAGTTGGATCTCAGGGGGGCGTACAATCTGATTAGGATGAAGGAGGGGGATGAGTGGAAGACGGCGTTTAACACTCCGGAGGGGCATTATGAGAACCTTGTCATGCCATTCGGTCTGACTAATGCCCCGGCGGTGTTCCAACACTTTGTTAATGACATTTTTCGCCGCTTGGTGGGACAGTTTGTTGTCATATATCTGGATGATATCCTAATTTACTCGCCGGATCTGGTGTCTCATCAGGAGCACGTTAGGCAGGTGTTACAGATCTTGCGGGATAATAAACTGTATGCCAAGTGGGAAAAGTGTGTGTTCGCCGTACAGGAACTCCAGTTTTTAGGCTTCCTGGTTTCAGCGTCCGGTTTTCGTATGGACCCTGGGAAAGTGCGGGCAGTTCTTGAGTGGGATCGGCCAGAGAATCTTAAGGCACTACAACGTTTCCTGGGGTTTGCTAATTATTACCGAAAGTTCATTCGTAATTTCTCGTCCATGGTTAAGCCTCTCACTGACATGACTAAAAAGGGGACGGATTTTTCTAGGTGGTCTGACAAGGCTTGTCAAGCATTCTCCTCTTTGAAAAAATGCTTTGCCTCGGCGCCCATACTCATTCAACCTGATGCGTCTCAGCCATTCATTGTAGAGGTAGACGCTTCCGAGGTAGGGGTGGGAGCAGTATTGTCACAAGGTTCGTCCCCTGGTAAGTGGCATCCGTGCGCCTTTTTCTCTAAAAAATTGTCGTCCGCTGAGAGGAATTACGATGTCGGCAATAGGGAACTCTTGGCCATTAAGTTAGCTTTTGAGGAGTGGCGCCATTTTCTGGAGGGGGCAGTTCATCCGGTCACCGTCATCACCGATCACAAGAACCTGCTATATCTGGAGTCCGCGAAACGTCTGAATCCCAGACAAGCTAGGTGGTCATTGTTTTTTACCAGGTTTAATTTTGTCGTTACATATCGTCCTGGGTCAAAAAATGTAAAGGCGGATGCCTTATCTCGTAGTTTCCCGGGGGCCGGGAATACGGACGACCCGATTCCTATCCTTCAGGAGGGGGTGGTGGTTTCGGCAGTATGCTCTGAGCTGGAGGAGGAGGTATTGGAGGCTCAGGGGGACGCCCCTGTTGGACCTCCAGGGAGATTGTTTGTTCCAGATCAGTTGCGACAAAAGGTGATCGAGGCACACCATAACTCAGTTTTTGCAGGACACCCGGGGAGTAAAGCAACTGTGGATCTCCTCTCGCGTCGGTTTTGGTGGCCTAATTTACATAAGGAGGTGGTAACTTTTGTCGCGTCCTGTGGGGTTTGTGCGCGCTCTAAGACCTCACATACCCGTCCGTCTGGGGCCCTCTTACCTTTGAAGATCCCGGAGCGTCCTTGGACTCATCTGTCTATGGACTTTATTACGGACCTCCCTCCGTCTTCGGGTAAAACGGTCATACTCGTTGTAGTGGACAGGTTCAGCAAGATGGCACATTTTATCGCTCTTCCGGCTCTCCCTAATGCTAAAACTCTTGCGCAGGTGTTCATTGGGGAGATTGTGAGGCTTCACGGGGTACCCTCCGAGGTGGTGTCTGATCGGGGGTCTCAGTTTGTGTCTAAGTTCTGGAAGGCGTTTTGTGCACGGCGGGGGATGCAGTTGTCATTCTCATCGGCTTTTCATCCTCAGACCAATGGTCAGACGGAACGTATGAACCAGAGCTTGGAGACATATCTCCGGTGTTTTGTGTCAGAGAACCAGGAGGACTGGGCTTCTTTCTTACCTCTGGCAGAGTTTGCTCTTAATAATAGGCGGAGCGAGTCCACTGGTAAGTCCCCGTTTTTTGGGGCATATGGTTTTCACCCCCAGTTTTGTACTTTCAGTGGGGGGGGCTCTTCGGGGGTTCCTGAGGAGGAACGATTTTCCTCATCACTCGCTTCAGTATGGAGAGGGGTGCTGAAGAATCTGAATACTATGGGGAACCGATACAAACGTATGGCTGATAGGAGGAGAGTGTCTGGTCCGGACCTAAGTGTGAACGATCGGGTATGGTTGTCTACCAGGAATATAAAACTTAAGGTTCCCTCCTGGAAACTGGGTCCCAGGTTCATCGGGCCGTACAGAATCAGTTCTATTATTAATCCGGTGGCATTCCGTCTTGACCTCCCCCCTACGTTTAAAATTCACAACGTGTTTCACAGATCATTGCTTAAGAGGTATGTGGCGCCGGTGGTACCGTCACTTTTACCTCCCCCTCCAGTGGTTGTCAATGGTAACTTGGAGTTCCAGGTATCGAGGGTCATTGATTCACGCTTTAATCGCCGGTCCCTTCAGTACTTGGTTCATTGGAAGGGGTATGGTCCTGAGGAGAGGATGTGGGTTCCTGCGTCGGATATTAACGCAGACCGATTAGTTCGGGCCTTCCACACGACTCACCCGGATAAACCTGGCCCTGAGGGTCCGGAGGCCCCTCGTAGAAGGGGGGGTACTGTCACGGGTGTGTTGCCACGAAGATCGTCACGAGTACACAGCCTGACTTCTCGCAGCTGACTTGTTGGTGCTTTGTGTTTCTCGGCAGTGAGGGAGTTAATTCTCTCTCTCTCTCTGGGCTAGATGAGGTCCAGCCTCGCCCAGCTGCAATCAATACTTCTGTAGTGAGACTCCTTCATATACCTGCTGGTCTGTCTGGGAGGTGTCGGTGAAAGCATTTCATTCAGACTGACAGAGCGGATCGTGGTGTTTGGAGTTGCTGAGATTAGTGTACTTGGAAGTGTTTTTTCCCTTTCCTCGCTTTATCATTTATCTCCTTTCCCGTTGGTTTTCCCTCTGTTGTAGTTGAGAAGTTGTTTGTATGCAAGGTGGTTTTGGTTTTTCCCTTGTACTGTCTCGTTCGTCTAAATACTGTGTTTGGGCATATTATTTCTTGTTCCCTTTGGTTGTGATCGGGGTCCTTCTCAGGACTAGATTACTGAGGTGCAGGGATCTTCAGGAGGTAGGGGTTACGCTGGCGGCCTGGACCTCTGTACCTTTAACAGTACCTCCAGGTTGAGGGATTAGTCAGGGCCCCAGCTTAGGGTCAGCTTAGGCCCCCTACCCCCAGTATACAGAGACAGCGTGACATCCGGTTTGTACCAGAAACATGTCAGTTTTTAATTCACTTTTACATGGATTTGCTCTTTTTTATGAATTCACAATTACGTTTTTTTATTGCTTTTTTATTTTTGTCTTGTTATAATAATATAGTAATAATAATAATATAATACCAGTGTACACCGGGTCTAATGTCAGAGATGTCGCCATGACGAACGGAACTTTGGTGACATGTAGAATTCTCAGCATAAAACCCTTCCACACCAGCATTCCGCTGCCATTTCTCAGTGAGACATTTGTGCATCACAGAGCTTTGACTCCCTTGTTGGGTTTTCTTGGATTTTCACAAGGACTTTAAAGCAGAGACATATTGACGTCATGCCACGTAGGAGGAGAGACAGGAGGACATACAGATTTCGGAATTCAGGTAATTTCAACCATTCCCTATTACGCCCTATAAATCTCAAACTATGAGGGGGTATTCAAAAAAAAACAGGAGTCATCAAAGCTGGCACACTGACTCAGAAGGGTTCCTCGAATATTCATCTAGGCCAGAAGCCCCTACTACAAGGGCCCTGCCCCCCAAAGCACAATTCCTGGTTCTTTTAGTTACCCCCTTATTTATTAAAGGGATAAGAAAGCTGCAAACGCTAAACAGAATAAATATATAATAAATAAATATAATATTTATGAGCTGGAGTAGATTTCTGATTTTGGCATATAAGCAGCCTGCAAAATAGAGCGTCTTAATGAATTTGGTGCATCTTCATCCAGTGAACATTTGATCAAGGATGGCAGAAGAAACAGCGTTTTCGATTAATTCCCCATAATGGATAACTAAATGCATCAGTAGAAGGCATAGCTAATCTGAAATGGTTTTCTAGCCATGTAATATTTTGCAGATTCTTGTCATCCCTTTAAATATGTTAGCAACACCATCAATAGAAAAGGAAAATAAGAGGGGAACACTGAAAAAACAAATCATATAATGAGGGATAAGCATAGGCTACCACAACAAAAGCACCTACAGATGAAACCAGAAGTTTACATACACTGTATAAAAAGACACATATGCATGTTTTTCTCAATATCTAACATGAAATCAGAATAAACTATTCTCTTTTTTAGGTCCATTAAGATTACCATCATTTTTAATATTTGCCAATTGCCAGAATAATGAGAGAGAAAGAATGTTTTAAGGCACTTTTATTACTTACTGCAAAGTCAAAAGTTTACATACACTAAGATTACTATTCCTTTAAACAATTCTGGACTGTCCATATGATGTCATGTGTTTGGAAGCTTCTGATAGGCTTTTTGGCAACATCTGAGTTAATTAAAGACACACCTGTGGATGTATTTTAATGCACACCTGAAACACACTGCTTCTTTGTGTAGCATCATGGGAAAGTCTAAAGAAATCAGCCAAGATAACAAGAAGAGAATTGTGGACTTGCACAAGTGCACGAGTGAGGCTCATCCTTGGGTATAATTTCAAGATACCTGAAGGTGCCTCGTTCATCTGTACAAACAATTATATGCAAGTACAAACAAGATGGGAATGTCCAGCCATCATACCGCTCAGGAAGGAGACGGGTTCTGTGTCCTAGAGATGAACATGCTTTGGTCCGACATGTGCATATCAACCCAACGACAAAAGAAAAAGATCTTGTGAAGATGATGGCAGAAGCTGGTAAGATTGTGTCAATATCCACAGTGAAAAGAGTACTGTATCAAGATGGACTGTGTAGCATCGGCGTCTCTGCCCCCTGACAGGCAGAGACACCGTCCCCCTTACCGCTGCACTCCTGGCCCGGCGTCTTCCGGCTCTCCTGCTGCTGCTGCCCGGGCATGCTCACCCGAACCCATGCAGATCGACCAGACCAAGATGGTCAAGTCTCACCAAGAAACACGCCGAGCCGAGGGGAGCTGTTTCTACTGTGGTAGTAAGTGTAGCATCGGCGTCTCTGCCCCGTACTAGGCAGAGACGCCGTCCCTCTCACCTCCCCGCTCCTGGCGCGGCGTCCTCCAGTGCTTCTCTCCCTGCTGCTTCCGGCACGCGCTCCTTCCCCGGCAATGTGCTTAGGGCGCGCGCGCGCTCCCCCTCTCTTAAAGGGACCGCGCGCGCCGTCCTAAGGAGTCCCCGGCCAATTGCCAGAGGACCTCCCATATATAAGGCACCTCCTCCAAAATGGAGGTGCCCGAGCAATGTTGTTGCAAAGCCTTCACTCTGCTTCAGCCCTCAGGTCCCGTTACCAGTTACCTGCCAGTCACCTGCCAGATTCCTGCCTATTACCTGCCAGTCACCTGCCAGATTCCTGCATGATACCTGCCTGATATCCGCTTACCTGCTTGCAAGCCTGCGGTCCGACGGTCTGCCTTCCGACAACTGTCAGTCTGTCTATGGACCAGCCTGCCCGCTCACCTGGGAGCGCTCACCTGCTACCTGCCTGCTAGCCTACCTGGAGGCTCTGCCGTCACTTGCCGTGACCACCTGCCTGTCCAGAGACTCTTGCCTGCTCACCTGGGAGCGTCCACCTGCTACCTGTCTGCTAGTCTACCTGGAGGCTCTGCCGTCACTTGCCGTGACCACCTGCCTGTCCAGAGACTCTTGCCCGCTCACCTGGGAGCATCCACCTGCTACCTGTCTGCTAGTCTACCTGGAGGTTCTGCCGTCACTTGCCGTGACCACCTGCCTGTCCAGAGACTCTCGCCCGCTCACCTGGGAGCGCTCACCAGCCACCTGCCTGCTGTCCTTCTACCCAGAGACTGTCCCTGTCACTTGCCGTGACTACCTGCCCTTCTACCCAGAGACTGTCCCTGTCACTTGCCGTGACTACCTGCCCTTCCACCCAGAGACTGTCCCTGTCACTTGCCGTGACTACCTGCCCGTCTTCCCTGGGAGCCACCCGCTTCCTTACAAGGACCGCCCCCTTGTATAGTTGCTCAGAGGTTCCACCTCCCAGACCCGTTACAGTAAGGAGCATCTGATCCGTTCCTGTCCGGTGAAGCCGGGAAACTCCAATGTCTAGGACCGTTCGGAGAGGTCGTCCTAGGCAAGAGTAAATCCTCTCCATTCTTGACTTTATCCGTTTCTATTTCCTGTGGAGAGAACCGCTTTTTTGAAACCGCCCACCTAGATTCCGGAGCCGCTGGGAATCTCATTTCTCAGTCCCTTGTAGAGAAGTATCAGATTCCTACCAAACTTCTGGCTGAACCATTGGCAGTCGCTTCCATGGATGGAAGACTCCTTCTGGTGACCATCTTGCTCGTCATTGAGCCTGAACCCTTCAGATGGGAATGCTGCACTCAGAGAGGATCTCCTTCCATGTGCTATCCGGACTCTCTCACTCCCTTTTGCTAGGTCTACCCTGGCTACAGAGACATGAACCCATTCTGAATTGGCAATCCGGTGAGGTGCTCCGTTGGGGGCAGGATTGCCATGAGACCTGCCTAGTCCCGGTTCGTCCGCCTCGACCTCCGTCTACTCTGGCTAATTTACCTGGTCTACCGGCACCTTACTGGTCATATGCAGATGTCTTCGACAAGAAGGAAGCAGAGACACTGCCACCTCATAGGCCATATGATTGCCCTATCGACCTGGTACCCGGTGCCACTCCACCCCCGGGTTTGTTGTTTGCCAAAACCCGGGCCATCGGGCCATGTCGGAGTACATCGAAAAAAATCTGGCTAGGGGATTCATCCAGAAATCTACCTCCCCGACTGGAGCTGTATTCTTCTTCGTAAAAAAGAAAGACGGTTCACTACGCTCCTGTATCGATTATAGAGGACTCAACCAGATTACTATCAAAAATAAATATCCCCTGCCACTCATCTCTGAGCTGTTCGACCGCCTTAAAAGCGCGAAGACCTTCACCTAGCTCGATCTTCGTGGGGCGTATACCTTGGTCCAGATCCGCCAAGGAGACGAGTGGAAGATGGCATTCAATACCCGGGACGGGCACTATGAATACCGTGTGATGCCCTTTGGCCTATGTAATGCACCAGCCGTCTTCCAAGAATTAGTTAACGACATCTTTTGTGACCTCTTATATTCTTGCGTGGTGGTGTACCTGGACGACATCTTGGACTTCTCTTCAGATCTTCCCACACCGGAGGCATGGTCGTCAGGTCCTGCTTAGGCTCAGGAAGAATCATCTATATGCAAAATTTGAGAAATGCCTCTTTGAGCAGACCTCTCTTCCGTTCCTGGGCTATATTATCTCTGAGACAGGTCAACAGATGGACCCCGAGAAGGTCTCTGCCGTCTTAAAGTGGCCCCGTCCGGAGGGATTGAAGGCGATTCAGCGATTCCTGGGCTTCGCTAACTATTACAGTCTCTTCATCCCACATTTCTCTTCCCGGACTGCACCCATCTCTGCGCTCACCCGTAAGGGAGCAAATCCTAAGGAATGGACATCCGAAGCGGAGGAGGCCTTCCTCTCCTTAAAACAAGCCTTCTCTTCTGTCCAGGTGCTGCACCGTCCGGATTGCAACAAACAGTGCTTTCTGGAGGTTGATGCTTCCTCTTCCGGAGCCAGAGCGGTGCTCACCCAGAAATCTCCATCCGGGAGAATGGTAACCTGCGGCTTATTCTCCAAGCTCTTCTCCTCGTCTGAGCGCATCTATTCCATAGGATACTGAGAACTGCTAGCCATCAAATTGGCGCTGGAGGAGTGGCGTTACCTGCTAGAGTGGCCTCTGCACCCGGTGGTCATCTACACTGACCACAAAAACCTGGCATATCTACAAAATGCCCAAAGACTCAATCCGCGTCAGGCCTGGTGATCTTTGTTCTTCGCCCGTTTCAACTTTACCCTACATTACCGCCCTGCGGACAAGAACGTTGAAGCCGACGCTTTGTCCCGATCCTTCCTGTCTTCCGATCAAGAGGAGGAGCCTATGCATATCATCGATCCCTCCAAAGTGATGAATGTGGCTCCCTTGGACCTGTCTCGTCTCCCACCCGGTAAGACGTTTGTAGCGGTTCCGGATCGTAAGAAGGTTCTTCACTGGGGTCATTCATCTAAACTAGCCGGCCATGCTGGCCAGAGGAAGACCTTCCTGCTCATTACCCGGCATTACTGGTGGCCTTCCCTGCACAATGATGTTGTAGACTTCGTCACGGCCTGTTCTTCCTGTGTCCGCAAAAAGGTTCCCAGACATCTTCCAGCCGGCCGTCTCCTGCCTCTTCCCGTACCTGCTGCCCCGTGGCAACACATTACTATGGACTTTATTACTGATCTCCCTGTTTCTGCCGGTTTTACTGTCATTTGGGTGGTCGCTGACCGCTTTTCTGAAATGGCCCACATTATCCCTCTGCCTGGTCTCCCATCTGCATCTGTGCTGGCTAAGGACTTCATCCATCACATCTTTCATCTCCACAGCCTACCCCTCCACATTGTGTTTGATTGCGGGGTCCAGTTTACTTCGCGCTTCTGGAGAGCTACGTGTGAGCTTCTGTATGTCCCCCTGGATTTCTCCTCTGCTTATCATCCACAGTCCAATGGCCAAGTGGAACGTATCAACCAGATCCTTACCAGCTTCCTCCGACACTTCATCAACGCTCACCATACCGATTGGGTATAGCTCCTACCATGGGCCGAGTTCTCCTATAACAACCATGAGAGTGAATCTTCTTCCAAGTCCCCGTTCTTTGTGGTCTATGGTCAACATCCCCGGATTCCGCTTCCCATCTCCGCTTCAGTGGACAACCCTGCCGCGGAGTCTCTGGTCAGCGAATTTGCCACCATTTGGGAGGACGCTAGATCCGCACTTCTTCAATCCTCCGAGCGGATGAAGAGACATGCCGACAAGAGATGTCTGGACCCACCTCAATTCCGTCCGGGAGACAAGGTTTGGCTCTCCTCCAAACATGTTCGTCTCAAAATACCCTTCTACAAGTTGGGTCCACGGTTCATCGGTCCATTTGAAGTCCTCAGGCAAATCAATTCAGTGGCCTACAAGTTAAAACTCCCGGCCACCTTACGGATTCCCAACTCCTCCATGCATTTCTCCTCAAACCAGTTGTTCTTAATTTTTTTTCCAACGATCCAGGTACCTCCCCAACTCCAGTCTCCACTGAGGACATCTATGAGGTAGAGAACATTCTGGCCACCAAGAGGGTAAGAGGAAAAACCTTTTTTCTGGTGGATTGGAGAGAACTTGGGAACCCATTGGGAACATCCACACCCCGCTTCTCCTTAAAAAATTTATTTCAGGCCTAAAATAGAGGGGGCGTAAAGGGGGAGGTACTGTAGCATCGGCGTCTCTGCCCCCTGACAGGCAGAGACGCCGTCCCCCTTACCGCCGCGCTCCTGGCCCGGTGTTTTCCGGCTCTCCTGCTGCTGCTGCCGGAATGCGCAGCTTCCCAGGCACTGTGCTTAGGGCGCGCGCTCCCTCCCTCTTAAAGGGGCCGCATGCGCTATTCTAAGGAGTCCCCAGCCAATGGCCTTCTCATATAAAAGGCACCTCCTCCAAAATGGAGGTGCCCGTGCTAGGTTGTAGCTTTGTGTTCTAAACTCTGCTTCAGCCCTCAGGTCCCGCTGCTAGTCTGCCTACCAGTCCAGTCCGCCTGCCTGACTACCAGTCTTGTCCGCCAGCCTGACTACCAGTCCAGTCCGCCAGCCTGACTACCAGTCCAGTCCGCCAGTCTGACTACCAGTCCAATCCGCCAGCCTGACTACCTGTCTCCGCCAGCCAAGTGCACTCTCCAGTCCTACGGTCTGCCTACGGTCCAAACCCGCCAGCCTGTCTATGGGCCAGGCTTGCCTGTCTACCCGGAGAACGTACTAGTTAACTGCCGTGCCTACCAGCCAGCCTACCTGAAGGCTCCTACTAGTTACCTGCCATGCCTATCAGCCAGCCTACCTGGAGGCTCCTGCCAGTTACCCGTGGGAGTCACCTGCTCTCATACAAGGACTGGCTCAGAGTAGCACCTGGTCCCTCTGCTCGGTCCTTCCCTGGTTCACGGAGCCACCGTACGACCTTGGTCAGTCCGAGTTGATACCTAGTTATGCCCCTCTGGTCCCTCCTTGCACACAACCACAGGCTTTTCCTTCACAAGGACACAATAGTACACAGCATTCTTTATCCTGCATGGAGATGGAGGGGGGGGGGGGTTGATGAAGGAGATGATCCCTGTGACACAATTACTTCCAGTCCTTATCTTCCTGCCCAGTAATACTCTGCACTGTTTGTTCAGGAAGTTTATCTGACCTGTGTTTAGTTTCTCTCCTGATCTGAATCCTGTTCCCTTGCTTTCTGTGATATACAGATCACACACCACCTTTCTCTTTGGCTCCAGCCAGACAGTAAACAACTTCCCCATAATCCCCCTGGGGCTCTGCTAAAACACTCCTGTGACTGTGTTAACCCCTCTAGTTGCTGGATGCTTCTGGAGCACAACACTTCCTGTCTCCTGTGCTTGTGTTACTTCTAATAGTTGCTGGATGCTTTTGAAGCAACAGCATTACTTTTGCATGTCACAGATGGCATCATGAGAAAAGAAGATTGTGTGGCAATACTGAAGCAACATCTCAAAACATCAGCCAGGAAGTTAAAGCTTGGTCGGAAATGGGTCTTCCAAAAGGACAATGACCTGAAGCATACTGCCAAGATGGAAACAACGTGGCTTAACCCTCCGTCACATACAATATCGGTTCTAACGAGTTCACATACAATGTGACTGTCAGGCGCAGGCTAGAAAAATGCCTATAATATCTAATGTTTGCATTTTCAGTGCTCTAAAAGTGATCAGTGACCTTCATAGGGATGTAATAAAAGAGACTACACATAATCAGGTGCAAAAAAAAAAACCATTTACTTAACATAAAACTAATAACTCTGAAATACAAACATTTCAAAACTCCCGCCAAATAGTCCCCAGTTCGACTCTGCCAAAAAACTCTACAAAGAAAATTTATGGAAACAAACTTAATTTTAAGGTACCTTAAGTACTATTAAACACATATTCAATCACAATTAGATCCTGAAGTTTCCCCAGAAAAATTACACTTGCAGAGCAAAGAGCAAGAATTACACATCATTTTTGCATGTGTCAGGCAGATTGCATTATGACATTTGTGACATTCATAATTAGAAAGCCTTCTGATTCTGCTTTCCGTGGTGCAGGTGGTGCATCTTCTTTTGGGAGGTGGTGCAGGTGGTGAATTTTCACTATCATCTTCTGGGCGGAATCTTTTGAGCTGAACTTGAAGGCAAGAGGGGATACCGATTGTTTTCATACTTCTCCTGCGTAGCTCTCCAAGCACTAGTTCATGGGCCAATTTTTTCAGATAGAATCGCCTACGGAGTGGTTCAAGCTTGTTTTCAAGGTAAATGACTTGTGAATTTATACCACCCAAATTCAACATAGCAAAAAATATGACCATTGGCCAGCGTTTGGTGCTTCTGCTGACGTTGAAAGTTGAGCACATCTGATCAGCTGTATCAACACCCCCTTTGGTTGCATTATAAAATGTAATTATCTCTGTTTTTTTTTGTGCCTCAGTCCCAGGATCGATGGCATCATCATCATGAAGTGTTGATAGAAGAAGTACAATTTTTTTTGCTTGTGGTACATAGGAAACCAAAACCTTTCCATTATGGAATGCAAACATACTGCTGTACTGTTGTCTCACTTTCACACTTACCAACTGTGTAGGCAATTCTTTTTTATTTTTTCTTACAGTTCCGACATATGAAAGCTTCTGCATTTTCAGATAATCAATCAGATCACAATCTGAAAACCAATTGTCAGCTGTTATATTGCGACCCGATCCAAATAAGGGCTCAGCCAGTCTTTTTACAACATCACTGGGTTTGTTGCTGACACAGTAAGGACCTTCTGGTTGTTTTCCTGCATAAACTTCCAGGTTGTAAGTGTAGGTCTTACTGGCATCAACAAGGGCATACATTTTTATTCCATATTTGTTAGGCTTTGATGGAATATATTGACGAAAGGCACATTTACCACGAAAACCAGGGAGCATTTCGTCAATAGTGAGATTCTCCCCAGGGCAATAGCTTTTTTTACAGTTTTCAACAAATTTTTGGAATATATCACGAATTGGAGCAAGTCGGTCATGTGTTTTACGTTCGGTTCGGGTAGTTCTGTCGTCAAACCGAAGGCAACGAATTAGAAGCTTGAATCTGTTTATGGACATAATAAGGCCAAATTTTTCAACTCCATCCCCATCTTTACTCCAAAGTTCCTCCAAACTTTGTCTATTTGCCCTATAAGCTCCTGCAAGGTATAATAATCCAAAAAAGCACGCAGTTCTATTTCATCTGTGGCCTTGATGGTTCTGTTGCAGATGAACTTGTCCTTTATAATGTCTAGATATTGGTTGGTATATGCGACAATAGAGTCCAGAATGTCATCTGTGAATAAACTATTCCAGCATTCAACTGCAGTTTTTGCATTACTTGCAGTTCCTATAACTGCAGGAAGGTGAGTAATAATGTTTTGAGGTTCCCTACGTTTTTTCTGGAGTGGCTTCTTGTTCCATTGTTTTTTTTATCTTTTCCCATATAATAAGATTCTACATCTTCATCCTCATCACTGTCACCATCTTGCTCTGTTTCAGAATCCACTTCACATACTTCCACCTCATCATGAGAATCAATCTCACTTTCCTCTCCTAAATCCTCATTCAGTGTGGGGTCTGCATCATCTAACAGCATGTTTGTTACTTCCTCAACATCAAGGTTTTTTGATAAATTGTACATTTTCCTCTCCATTTCAGCAGATAATCTGAAGCAAGAGAAGGAATATGTGTCAGGGAACTACTGTATATGCCTGAGCAGCACACTTTCTTTTTTAATCTGCCTTATTTCTATGAAATATCCTCACACTTTGTGCTATACATTCATAAAACAAGCTAAATAAACAATTGTGATGAATAAAAACATAAAATACCAACCTTATTGAGTGTGACGTGTTCACATACAATGAGCCTGAGAGATTAGCGCAGTTATATCTGTCCTCCTGAAGCTCTGCAATCCAACTGTGGTATGAGGTTTCACAGAGCTGCTAGAGACAGGAGACTACCTGGAGGGAGGGGATTTCCTCACAATCTGGTGAGGAAGGAGAAATGAAAGTAAAAGAGATGTGCCTGTCAGGCCTATTGTATGTGACGGAGGGTTAAGGATAACAAAGTCAATGTTTTGGAGTGGCCATCACAAAGCCCTGATGTCAATCCTATTGAAAATTTATGGGCAAAGCTGAAAAGGCAGGTGCGAGAAAGGTGACTCAGTTACACCAGTTTTGTCAGAAGGAATTAGTGATCTATAGAGTGAGTATTAGAGAGACAATCAATACCGATTATAATGCTGAGGGTGAATTGAGCCAATCAGAGTGGACTGAGCTGGCCCGCTGTGACACCCCAGCAGCCACACCCTCGAGTGCCAGCACACAAAATTACAATGAAAGTTGCCTAATGTGCTTAGATGTCCAACAAGGAGACATAACTTCTTCATGTGGACATTCAATCCACATTGCGTGCCTGGACACATGACTTCTCTATCATCAGACGTGCCCCATGTGTTGTGCACTTATCACCAGAGAGGATTAGGTATGTATACTTATAGGTATAAATTGCAAAAAGAACTTCGGCACTCCATACATGAATATATAAGAAATATTGTATCTAGACTAATGTCACTTTGAAAAATGAAGGTTTTTTGCGCATAATTTGGCCAATTTATGTGTGCCCATCAACCACGACAAGGTCACCTTCGTATGATGGGAAACTACGCTACGCTACCACTGGATATGCCACTCTTGGGCTGTAAGCCTGTATGGACAATATGTCTATGCTTGGGCTTTTAACCTACAATGTATGGGCTGGTAGAGCTAGTTAAAACCACCTGTGACTGAATGGGAGGGACACATGGTCAGAAAAAAGGCTGTCAAACTTCTAATAGTGTGAACACGTACCTGCTGCAATGCTCCAGGAGCGGGATCCCAAAAATGATTAATAGAAAAAAGAGAGGGGTCGCTCACTGGTCTATTCGGGTGAAAAATGAAGTTTTTTGGCCAAATTATGCGCAGGTACGTGTTCACACTATTAGAAGTTTGACAGCCTTTTTTCTGACCATGTGTCCCTCCCATTCAGTCACAGGTGGTTTTAACTAGCTCTACCAGCCCATACATTGTAGGTTAAAAGCCCAAGCATAGACATATTGTCCATACAGGCTTACAGCCCAAGAGTGGCATATCCAGTGGTAGCGTAGCGTAGTTTCCCATCATACGAAGGTGACCTTGTCATGGTTGATGGGCACACATAAATTGGCCAAATTATGCGCAAAAAACCTTCATTTTTCAAAGTGACATTAGTCTAGATACAATATTTCTTATATATTCATGTATGGAGTGCCGAAGTTCTTTTTGCAATTGAGATTACTCTTTTCTTCAGAGCGCCCGAATAGACCAGTGAGCGACCCCTCTCTTTTTTCTATTAATCATTTTTGGGATCCCGCTCCTGGAGCATTGCAGCAGGTACGTGTTCACACTATTAGAAGTTTGACAGCCTTTTTTTCTGACCATGTGTCCCTCCCATTCAGTCAGAGGTGGTTTTAACTAGCTCTACCAGCCCATACATTGTAGGTTAAAAGCCCAAGCATAGACATATTGTCCATACAGGCTTACAGCCCAAGAGTGGCATATCCAGTGGTAGCGTAGCGTAGTTTCCCATCATACGAAGGTGACCTTGTCGTGGTTGATGGGCACACATAAATTGGCCAAATTATGCGCAAAAAACCTTCATTTTTCAAAGTGACATTAGTCTAGATACAATATTTCTTATATATTCATGTATGGAGTGCCGAAGTTCTTTTTGCAATTGAGATTACTCTTTTCTTCACAGCACCCGAATAGACCAGTGAGCGACCCCTCTCTTTTTTCTACTTATAGGTATATATATATATATCCTTTTATCTAACATGTATTGGCTTCCTTATTCATAACAGTATTAAATTCACCTGGTCTGAATTGTGCCATGTGCAGAATTACCCTTTGCTCATCTCCCTTCCTTTTTCTGCTGTGCTGTCAGCGCTTTCACCCCCCTCTATCTGGAAAGATGCAGGTTTTATTAGGGAGCGTTGATGGGGGGGGGGGGTTGTTAGTGATACTACCTGGTGCCGCCTGATTAATACTTGGTGCCGTCTGATGCCACCTGTTGTGCTAGTTTAGATAATAGTCTAATTATCACCATAAACTTTTGCAGTCTCTAGATCATAGTCAGTACAAGTAAGACATGTCATCTAATGGTACTATTTACCTAATATTAATTCCATAGAAATGTAATTGGGATATATCTATATTATTTGTTTTTTTAGGAACCCATGCTGCCACGAGAAATAACGGAGGCTCATGGACACCAACATCTTGGCACTTGTCCACACAACCAGTCATACCATACAACTACGTTTCTTATTGGGACAGCCAATCAGACAGGATGGCTATGCCACCCCAGTAGCTGAACCCTCAACTACTAGCCCACCAAGGAAGACAGAAAACGGCCCAATCTGATTTGATATTTTGAGAACATTATCTATCTATATTTAAATAAAATGTTGACTTTTTATCACATTGGACAAAAATAAAGCTTAAATATGCCTTTATTATACAAAACATGTATATTTAGATATTTGTGCCTAATCCAGGAAACTTCTAAAAAATTTGTATATTATCTTTGTAATAGACTAGAACTAACAACATTACCATTACAAAGTAGTAACAATAGGAATAGAAGAGTTAAAGAGGTAATAAAGGGAAAGGTAAGAGAAGTAGGGGAGGAGCGGAGAATGGGAGGAGGTGGTGTACCTCTGTGTAGTAGTGGTGGAGGTGGTAGTCTGCCCCTGATGCTAAAAAGGGTTGAAAATATGTTCCCTCCGCAAGAGTCCCCTTAGCAGGCCTGAGAACCTTGAGATAGTCATCGGGGGCCTGGGGGCACATTCTGTCTGCGAGGCTGCAGAAGAAGTCAAGACTAGTGTTGAGCCACCCCCGTAGTGTTCGAGTTCGGTTCGGTTCGTCGAACACCCGTGTGTTCGCCGAACTGTTCGTCGAACTGTTCGTCGAACACCTTCGAACACCATTAAAACCAATGGCAGGCAAACAAAAACACATAGAAACACATAGAAAACACCTTCAAAGGTGTCCAAAAGCTGACAAACTGCTCAGAAGACACAACTAACACATGGAAAAGTGACAAGTACATATAGTCATGTGAAAAGAAAAGAGGTGGAGGAGTAAAAGGAGGGGGAGACACAGATATAGGCATGTCATGCCCTTCTAAAATCCAAAAAGTGAGAAGCCGACACGTTCAGTCCGCTCCTGCCCATGCCACCTCCGTGTCGCCGGGTTTGTGCCAGAGCCGCGGTGAACCTTGACGGCCAGCCCCCCTCTCCCAATACTGGTGCCTGTCCGCTGGTGGGTCGAGCGAGCCCCCCTGTGGTGGAGGCAGCTCTAAGCTTTTTAATTTAAATTGTCTCTCTAATTTGAATGAATACACTTTAAATCCATTTACAAGGATCTATTGGAGGGCAAGTCTTATGCCAGCAGCCACGTAATTCCAGCTTCAGTAGCGTCCACTAAAGCTGCTGCAGTTAAAAAGCTTTTATAAGGATTGAGCTCGGCTGTTCACCGCAAGGCATCCTACTGCCAGTCCCAGCCCCTATGCCTTGGGGTGCCTCCTGATGCTCTTCACTGAGTATCCCGTGGTCCCGAAGCATTTCCTTTGAAAAAATTAAGTGTCCAAACTACAGGTGGTGTAGCTTGCTTAACAGCCGGGATAATCCGCTGACTAGCAGACACTGCTACTAGGCACAAAGTATTTCCTGGGCTAGATGCAGTTAAAAATTTGTAATTAGATACTCTCGTTGGATGCTGAGAAAGCATTCCATAGAGTCTCCTGGCACGCCATATATGATTCTCTTAAAAAGCTTGGGGTAGGGGTCTAGGGGACCCTTTTATAGCCAAAATCACGGCCCTGTATCACAATACGTCACCTAGGCTGAAGATAAATGGAACTGTAGCACCCTGAGGGCTTGGTTGCTACAGAGGTATTGCACCTCACCCAGAGGTGTGATATCTCACTCTCAGGTAAGGATGGAGTGTGGATCAGGACCCGACACCTGCATGCATTACACCACATTGCTGTGGGGCAGGGCGACCAATATGCCTCTGAGATGGGCACGACAGTCCCTGTCCCTGGCTGGAGTGGGGGGAGGGAACACTGAGGAAGGGGAACCCTTTAGTGCAGGAGCAGGGAGGAAGCAGTTCCTGGGTGCATTGAGAAGGGAGTATAAAAGGTGGGCACCATCTTAGTTCAGTGCAGAGAAGTCTGAGCAGAAGTGGCAGGGAGCAGGGGCTCTGCATGAGCTCTGCTCCGGAGGCGGGCCTAGTAACAGAGGATCAGGCCTGGAAGAGGGAGAAGGAAGGAAGAGGAGCGGAGAAGGCTCCAGGAATGAGGAATGAAGGGATCCCAGGGGTGCGGACGGGCGAGTCGCCACCGCACGCCCGAATCCACCTGCGTGGAGGGGTCAGGCCAAAGGGGGAGACCGGTCCCCGAAACTAGTGGAGGCAGGAAACGACCCTCAGCTAGAAACCGGAGGCTGTGACATTTTATGTGGCGCAGCCCCTCGCTACACCCGTTAGGAAGGCACCACATAGGGTCAGGGAAACTGGCGCCAAGTTTACCAAGAGGAAGCCCGAGGCAGCCGGACAGAAGGGTTGGTAAGAAAGGCCAGACAAAGGACACACAAAGGGGGTCCTGTGAAGCGCTCCAAAGTTATCTGGGAGTTGTCTGAGCCACTCACCTGGTGAGCACAGTACGACGTGGGCAGCCGTTACCTGCAGACGTGGTCTGGATAATAAGAACTGTGAGTAAAGGCCCTGGACTGCATCACTGACTCCATGTCGTTACTGCTGCTGCCCTGCACCATCAGCCCCATCCTCCGCATACACTGCCCTGAGGCTATACTCCTCCCGTGGGGAGTTATGCTACGCTCTGCTGCACCCACAACACCAGCCTCAGCGGTATGCCCTGCAGCGGCGGTTCACTCTGACCGCAATCCACGGGTGGCGTAGTCGGACATTTAAACATCAAAACCACATAAATAGTTCCGCCACTGGTTTGACCACCCTGAGCCATGGAACCGGGTCGCCGCCACGAAGACTACAACCACCAGCATCCACCAAAAAGGGTCTGGCTCCGGGTGTCCCAAGGCCCAGGGGGTGCATCAGAACATTTTCATCACCTTTCACAATCACCAATGGGACAAGGCAGGGATGTCCTCTGTCCCCTCTCTTATATATCCTAGTGACGGAGCACCTGCTCTCATCAATTCGCCATAACCCCAATATTAGGTGGATTGAGGTGGGAGGCACCGAGTACAAGTGCTCTCTATTTGCTGATGATGTCCTAGTATATATCACTCAATCACATATATCCATCCATGCTGTTATGGCTGAAATAGATCACTTTGTTACATGGTCAAATTTTAAAATCAATGCAGCGAAGTCTGAGGCCCTCGATGTCTCCCTCCCCAAATCCATATAGGATTCCATCCAGTCCAACTTTCCCTTTGCCTGGCCCTCACAGGGTATCAAATACTTAGGAATTCCTATTCATAGAGACCTCTCCCATCTATGTTATCTTAATTTTGGGCCCTTTATTGAACAACTCCATACAGACCACGGTTGGCAAGTTAGAACTTTAAGATTCACTACGTGAACCACTGGTGTTTTGTGGAAAAGCACATGTACACTGTGTTCCAAATTATTATGCAAAAAGTGTTTAGGAGTGATAATTGAAGAATTTGTGTGTTTGTCAGTTAAACTCATTGATGGTAATGTGTGTCAGGGCTCTTTATATCACTGTAAGCAATTGCAGACACCTGTGCTAATTAGTTTGGCAGGTGTGTCCAATGAAAGGCAAGACTACTTAAGAAGGCTGTCTCACATTATTAAGCAGCCTACATTTTCTGCCAAAATGGGAAAGAAAAAGGATGTGTCGGCTGCTGAGAAGCAACAAATTGTGGAGTGTTTAGGTCAAGGCATGACTACAATCAACATTGTGCGATGATCAGGATGAAGTGTCTTGGCAATCAAGAAGTATGTAGCTGATTCACAGTACACACGTGTGCGTGCTGATAAGGGCAAATTGAGGACTCTTTCCTACATTCAATTACGTCAGGTTAAAAGAGCAGCGGCAAAAAAGCCTTGTCATAGCAGCAGACAAGTTTTTGAAGCTGCTGGTGCCTCCAACGTCCCCCAAACAACAAGATGCAGGGTCCTTCAGAGGTTTGCAGCTGTGCATACGCCATCCTGTCGACCTCCTCTATCCACTTCACACAAGCAGAAACGGCTCCAGTGGGCTAAACATTACATGAAGACTGATTTCAAAACTGTTTTGTTCAACAGCCTTTTTTCTGACCATGTGTCCCTCCCTTTCAGTCACAGGTGGTTTTAACTAGCTCTACCAGCCCATACATTGTAGGTTAAAAGCCCAAGCATAGACATATTGTCCATACAGGCTTACAGCCCAAGAGTGGCATATCCAGTGGTAGCGTAGCGTAGTTTCCCATCATACGAAGGTGACCTTGTCATGGTTGATGGGCACACATAAATTGGCCAAATTATGCGCAAAAAACCTTCATTTTTCAAAGTGACATTAGTCTAGATACAATATTTCTTATATATTCATGTATGGAGTGCCGAAGTTCTTTTTGCAATTGAGATTACTCTTTTCTTCAGAGCACCCGAATAGACCAGTGAGCGACCCCTCTCTTTTTTCTATTAATCATTTTTGGGATCCCGCTCCTGGAGCATTGCAGCTGGTACGTGTTCACACTATTAGAAGTTTGACAGCCTTTTTTCTGACCATGTGTCCCTCCCATTCAGTCACAGGTGGTTTTAACTAGCTCTACCAGCCCATACATTGTAGGTTAAAAGCCCAAGCATAGACATATTGTCCATACAGGCTTACAGCCCAAGAGTGGCATATCCAGTGGTAGCGTAGCGTAGTTTCCCATCATACGAAGGTGACCTTGTCATGGTTGATGGGCACACATAAATTGGCCAAATTATGCGCAAAAAACCTTCATTTTTCAAAGTGACATTAGTCTAGATACAATATTTCTTATATATTCATGTATGGAGTGCCGAAGTTCTTTTTGCAATTGAGATTACTCTTTTCTTCAGAGCACCCGAATAGACCAGTGAGCGACCCCTCTCTTTTTTCTATTAATCATTTTTGGGATCCCGCTCCTGGAGCATTGCAGCAGGTACGTGTTCACACTATTAGAAGTTTGACAGCCTTTTTTTCTGACCATGTGTCCCTCCCATTCAGTCAGAGGTGGTTTTAACTAGCTCTACCAGCCCATACATTGTAGGTTAAAAGCCCAAGCATAGACATATTGTCCATACAGGCTTACAGCCCAAGAGTGGCATATCCAGTGGTAGCGTAGCGTAGTTTCCCATCATACGAAGGTGACCTTGTTGTGGTTGATGGGCACACATAAATTGGCCAAATTATGCGCAAAAAACCTTCATTTTTCAAAGTGACATTAGTCTAGATACAATATTTCTTATATATTCATGTATGGAGTGCCGAAGTTCTTTTTGCAATTGAGATTACTCTTTTCTTCAGAGCACCCGAATAGACCAGTGAGCGACCCCTCTCTTTTTTCTACTTATAGGTATATATATATATATATCCTTTTATCTAACATGTATTGGCTTCCTTATTCATAACAGTATTAAATTCACCTGGTCTGAATTGTGCCATGTGCAGAATTACCCTTTGCTCATCTCCCTTCCTTTTTCTGCTGTGCTGTCAGCGCTTTCACCCCCCCTCTATCTGGAAAGATGCAGGTTTTATTAGGGAGCGTTGATGGGGGGGGGGGGTTGTTAGTGATACTACCTGGTGCCGCCTGATTAATACTTGGTGCCGTCTGATGCCACCTGTTGTGCTAGTTTAGATAATAGTCTAATTATCACCATAAACTTTTGCAGTCTCTAGATCATAGTCAGTACAAGTAAGACATGTCATCTAATGGTACTATTTACCTAATATTAATTCCATAGAAATGTAATTGGGATATATCTATATTATTTGTTTTTTTAGGAACCCATGCTGCCACGAGAAATAACGGAGGCTCATGGACACCAACATCTTGGCACTTGTCCACACAACCAGTCATACCATACAACTACGTTTCTTATTGGGACAGCCAATCAGACAGGATGGCTATGCCACCCCAGTAGCTGAACCCTCAACTACTAGCCCACCAAGGAAGACAGAAAACGGCCCAATCTGATTTGATATTTTGAGAACATTATCTATCTATATTTAAATAAAATGTTGACTTTTTATCACATTGGACAAAAATAAAGCTTAAATATGCCTTTATTATACAAAACATGTATATTTAGATATTTGTGCCTAATCCAGGAAACTTCAAAAAAATTTGTATATTATCTTTGTAATAGACTAGAACTAACAACATTACCATTACAAAGTAGTAACAATAGGAATAGAAGAGTTAAAGAGGTAATAAAGGGAAAGGTAAGAGAAGTAGGGGAGGAGCGGAGAATGGGAGGAGGTGGTGTACCTCTGTGTAGTAGTGGTGGAGGTGGTAGTCTGCCCCTGATGCTAAAAAGGGTTGAAAATATGTTCCCTCCGCAAGAGTCCCCTTAGCAGGCCTGAGAACCTTGAGATAGTCATCGGGGGCCTGGGGGCACATTCTGTCTGCGAGGCTGCAGAAGAAGTCAAGACTAGTGTTGAGCCACCCCCGTAGTGTTCGAGTTCGGTTCGGTTCGTCGAACACCCGTGTGTTCGCCGAACTGTTCGTCGAACTGTTCGTCGAACACCTTCGAACACCATTAAAACCAATGGCAGGCAAACAAAAACACATAGAAACACATAGAAAACACCTTCAAAGGTGTCCAAAAGCTGACAAACTGCTCAGAAGACACAACTAACACATGGAAAAGTGACAAGTACATATAGTCATGTGAAAAGAAAAGAGGTGGAGGAGTAAAAGGAGGGGGAGACACAGATATAGGCATGTCATGCCCTTCTAAAATCCAAAAAGTGAGAAGCCGACACGTTCAGTCCGCTCCTGCCCATGCCACCTCCGTGTCGCCGGGTTTGTGCCAGAGCCGCGGTGAACCTTGACGGCCAGCCCCCCTCTCCCAATACTGGTGCCTGTCCGCTGGTGGGTCGAGCGAGCCCCCTGTGGTGGAGGCAGCTCTAAGCTTTTTAATTTAAATTGTCTCTCTAATTTGAATTAATACACTTTAAATCCATTTACAAGGATCTATTGGAGGGCAAGACTCATGCCAGCAGCCGCGTAATTCCAGCTTCAGTAGCGTCCACTAAAGCTGCTGCAGTTAAAAAGCTTTTATAAGGATTGAGCTCGGCTGTCCACCGCAAGGCATCCTACTGCCAGTCCCAGCCCCTATGCCTTGGGGTGCCTCCTGATGCTCTTCACTAAGTATCCCGTGGTCCCGAAGCATTTCCTTTGAAAAAATTAAGTGTCCAAACTACAGGTGGTGTAGCTTGCTTAACAGCCGGGATAATCCGCTGACTAGCAGACACTGCTACTAGGCACAAAGTATTTCCTGGGCTAGATGCAGTTAAAAATTTGTAATTAGATACTCTCGTTGGATGCTGAGAAAGCATTCCATAGAGTCTCCTGGCACGCCATATATGATTCTCTTAAAAAGCTTGGGGTAGGGGTCTAGGGGACCCTTTTATAGCCAAAATCACGGCCCTGTATCACAATACGTCACCTAGACTGAAGATGAATGGAACTGTAGCACCCTGAGGGCTCGGTTGCTACAGAGGTATTGCACCTCACCCAGAGGTGTGATATCTCACTCTCAGGTAAGGATGGAGTGTGGATCAGGACCCGACACCTGCATGCATTACACCACATTGCTGTGGGGCAGGGCGACCAATATGCCTCTGAGATGGGCACGACAGTCCCTGTCCCTGGCTGGAGTGGGGGGAGGGAACACTGAGGAAGGGGAACCCTTTAGTGCAGGAGCAGGGAGGAAGCAGTTCCTGGGTGCATTGAGAAGGGAGTATAAAAGGTGGGCACCATCTTAGTTCAGTGCAGAGAAGTCTGAGCAGAAGTGGCAGGGAGCAGGGGCTCTGCATGAGCTCTGCTCCGGAGGCGGGCCTAGTAACAGAGGATCAGGCCTGGAAGAGGGAGAAGGAAGGAAGAGGAGCGGAGAAGGCTCCAGGAACGAGGAATGAAGGGATCCCAGGGGTGCGGACGGGCGAGTCGCCACCGCACGCCCGAATCCACCTGCGTGGAGGGGTCAGGCCAAAGGGGGAGACCGGTCCCCGAAACTAGTGGAGGCAGGAAACGACCCTCAGCTAGAAACCGGAGGCTGTGACATTTTATGTGGCGCAGCCCCTCCCTCGCTACACCCGCTAGGAAGGCACCACATAGGGTCAGGGAAACTGGCGCCAAGTTTACCAAGAGGAAGCCCGAGGCAGCCGGACAGAAGGGTTGGTAAGAAAGGCCAGACAAAGGACACACAAAGGGGGTCCTGTGAAGCGCTCCAAAGTTATCTGGGAGTTGTCTGAGCCACTCACCTGGTGAGCACAGTACGACGTGGGCAGCCGTTACCTGCAGACGTGGTCTGGATAATAAGAACTGTGAGTAAAGGCCCTGGACTGCATCACTGACTCCGTGTCGTTACTGCTGCTGCCCTGCACCATCACCCCCATCCTCCGCATACACTGCCCTGAGGCTATACTCCTCCCGTGGGGAGTTATGCTACGCTCTGCTGCACCCACAACACCAGCCTCAGCGGTATGCCCTGCAGCGGCGGTTCACTCTGACCGCAATCCACGGGTGGCGTAGTCGGACATTTAAACATCAAAACCACATAAATAGTTCCGCCACTGGTTTGACCACCCTGAGCCATGGAACCGGGTCGCCGCCACGAAGACTACAACCACCAGCATCCACCAAAAAGGGTCTGGCTCCGGGTGTCCCAAGGCCCAGGGGGTGCATCAGAACATTTTCAACACCTTTCACAATCACCAATGGGACAAGGCAGGGATGTCCTCTGTCCCCTCTCTTATATATCCTAGTGACGGAGCACCTGCTCTCATCAATTCGCCATAACCCCAATATTAGGTGGATTGAGGTGGGAGGCACCGAGTACAAGTGCTTTCTATTTGCTGATGATGTCCTAGTATATATCACTCAATCACATATATCCATCCATGCTGTTATGGCTGAAATAGATCACTTTGTTACATGGTCAAATTTTAAAATCAATGCAGCGATGTCTGAGGCCCTCGATGTCTCCCTCCCCAAATCCATATAGGATTCCATCCAGTCCAACTTTCCCTTTGCCTGGCCCTCACAGGGTATCAAATACTTAGGAATTCCTATTCATAGAGACCTCTCCCATCTATGTTATCTTAATTTTGGGCCCTTTATTGAACAACTCCATACAGACCACGGTTGGCAAGTTAGAACTTTAAGATTCACTACGTGAACCACTGGTGTTTTGTGGAAAAGCACATGTACACTGTGTTCCAAATTATTATGCAAAAAGTGTTTAGGAGTGATAATTGAAGAATTTGTGTGTTTGTCAGTTAAACTCATTGATGGTAATGTGTGTCAGGGCTCTTTATATCACTGTAAGCAATTGCAGACACCTGTGCTAATTAGTTTGGCAGGTGTGTCCAATGAAAGGCAAGACTACTTAAGAAGGCTGTCTCACATTATTAAGCAGCCTACATTTTCTGCCAAAATGGGAAAGAAAAAGGATGTGTCGGCTGCTGAGAAGCAACAAATTGTGGAGTGTTTAGGTCAAGGCATGACTACAATCAACATTGTGCGATGATCAGGATGAAGTGTCTTGGCAATCAAGAAGTATGTAGCTGATTCACAGTACACACATGTGCGTGCTGATAAGGGCAAATTGAGGACTCTTTCCTACAGGCAATTACGTCAGGTTAAAAGAGCAGCGGCAAAAAAGCCTTGTCATAGCAGCAGACAAGTTTTTGAAGCTGCTGGTGCCTCCAAAGTCCCCCAAACAACAAGATGCAGGGTCCTTCAGAGGTTTGCAGCTGTGCATACGCCATCCTGTCGACCTCCTCTATCCACTTCACACAAGCAGAAACGGCTCCAGTGGGCTAAACATTACATGAAGACTGATTTCAAAACTGTTTTGTTCACGGATGAGTGCCGTGCAGCGCTCGATGGTCCAGATGGATGGAGTGGAGGATGGCTGGTTGATGGACACCCCACGCAAACACGGCTACAGCGCCAACAAGGAGGAGGTGGAGTAATGTTTTGGGTTGGAATCATGGGGAGAGAGATTGTCGGCCCCTTTAGGATCCCTGAAGGCGCTAAAGATGAACTCCATAATGTATGTGGATTTTCTCAAACAGCACTTCCTGCCATGGTTCAAGAAGAAGAACCGTGTATTTCACAGCAAGATCATTTTTTTGCATGATAATGCACCATCTCATGCTGCACATAAAACATCTGCATCTCTGGCTGATATGGGCATAAAAGGGGACAAACTTATGGTGTGACCCCCATGCTCCCCTGACCTCTACCCCATTCAGAACCTCTGGAGCATCATCAAAAGGAGTGTCTATGATGGCGGGAGGCAGTTCACATCTAAGCAAAAGCTCTGGGAGGGTATTCTGTCCTCATGCAAAACAATTGAAGCAGAAACCATCCAAAACCTGACAAATTCAATGGACGAGAGAGTTCAGAAGCTCCTTTCGAACAAGGGGTCCTATGTGAAAATGTAACATCACTTAGAATAAAGTTTTGAGTTGAAAACTGTTTGATTTCAGTTTCTAATAACCTGCTAATGCTTATAATTTCAAAAATGACAATTTTTTTGGTCTTTATTAAAATGAAAAGGTTGATCGAAAAGTTTGGGGGATCTAAGAGTGTGGCAACCCAGTAGTCATGATTACTTCGAATTCTGACAATATGAGGGTCATGTTGCAGGTAGTGCAGCAAGAAGGCACTTATGTGTCTTGCGCATCTCGGAGCCCCAAAATTATTTTCCGGGCTAGATGCAGCTAAAAATTATTACTAATTTTAAATCTGGTGGAGCTTAGTATAGATGGCCTAATAGGATCAGTGCTGCACACTGCTACAAAGCCCAAATTATTTTCCAGCCAAGATACAGATAAACATGATTAGTAATTTGAAAGCTTAAAACGGTTGGTAGGGTGATTTTAACCAATCATCAAGATTTTACTCTCCCGAGGATGACACAGGGGTAGAAAAGTCGTTTCGGATCCATGATTTGTTCATCTTTATGAACGTGAGTCTGTCTACATTATCAGTGGAGAGACGCGTGCGCTTATCTGTCAGCACACCACCAGCAGCGCTGAACACACGTTCAGACAGAACGCTGGCTGCGGGGCATGACAAGATCTCCAAGGCGTAAGTGGCTAGCTCCAGCCATTTATCCAGATTGGAAGCCCAAAAAGAGCAAGGGTCCAGTGACACAGTCATGGCTTCAATGTTTACTTGGAGATACTCCTGTACCATCGTCTCTAGGCGTTGACTATGTGTCAGACTTCTTGTCTCCTGTGGCCTTGCAAAGGATGGGCTAAAAAATTGGTGAAATGATTCCGCAAAATTGATGTTACCAGCAGATACTGTGGTTCTGTTACGGTTTGAGTGCTGAACACTTGACGGTCCCACGGTTGGTAAGTTGGAACTGTGAGATTCACTACGTGCACCACTGGTGTTTTGTGGAAAAGCACATGTAAGATTCTGCAACAGTCTCTGCTGATACTCCTGCATGCGTGCATCCCTTTCTATGGCAGGAATAATTTCGGCAAATTTACTTTTGTACCGGGGATCTAACAGTGTGGCAACCCAGTAGTCAGGATTATTTCTAATTCTCACAATTCGAGGGTCATGTTGCAGGTAGTGCAGCAAGAAGGCACTCATGTGTGTTGCGCATCCAGGAGCACCAAGTCCCTGTTGTGTTGGTGGCGAGGTAACAATCATGCTTCCTTCCTCTGTCCTCTCCCCCCAACCTCGCACAACAGAAATGTGATCAAGGTCTCCCTCATCTGATGAGCCTTCCATCAGTTCGTCCTCCACTTCTTCCTGGGCTCCTGCACCTTCCTCACTAGTTTGGCTGCTATCATGCGCCCTGGTAAAACCATCTCCCCCACCCTCACATGCCTGCCGCCTTGGTGCTGCCGACCGTCTGGACCTTGCAGATGTTAGCCCTTCCGCATACAACTCCTCCTCCTCTACTTCCTCCACCTCCTCTTGTGCCACCACCTGACTCCGAATTCTGTTTAACATGTGCTCCAGCATGTAAATCACCGGAATAGTCATGCTGATAATGGCATCGTCAGCACTAAACATCTTCGTCGCCATTTCAAAACTGTGCAGAAGGGTGCATAGGTCCCTGATCTGAGACCACTCCTCCAGCGTGATTTGCCCCACCTCTGGATCTTGTTGGCCCAGGCTATACGTCAGAACGTATTGCACCAGGGCTTGTCGGTGCTGCCACAGTCGCTGCAACATGTGCAGAGTTGAATTCCACCGGGTAGGCACATCACATTTTAGCCGGTGAAGTGGCAGGCCCAACGACTTCTGTAGAGATGTAAGTCGCTGAGCTGCGGGATGCGAACGGCGGAAGTGAGCAAACAGTGACCGTGCCCTCTGCAGAAGGCCATCTAGTCTGGGATAGTGGGCTAAAAATTGCTGGACAACCAGGTTCAACACGTGAGCCATACAAGGCACATGTGTGACATTGCCCCGACGAAGGGCCGCACCCAGGTTTGTAGCATTGTCGCACACGGCCTTCCCTGGTTTCAGGTCCAGTGGAGACAACCATTCATGAAATTGGTTCTCCAGAGCTGACCACAACTCCTCAGCTGTGTGACTCACATTTCCCAGACATTTCAAAGTAAAAACCGCCTGATGACGTTGAGCCCTACTGCCAGCATAGTAAGGAGGTGTGCAGGATCCCTTCTGCGCAGTTAGAAAGCTTGTGGCATGACCAGACAGGCTTTGGGTGCAGGTGGAAGACCGAGAGGAGGTTAAGGAGGCAGAAGCAGTGGAGGAACTTTGACATAAAGAGGATTGACGCACAACTCGTGGGGATGGCAAGACTTGGACAGCAGCCCCTTGTCCTGCTGTTACCATAGTTACGCAGTGCCCAGTCAGCGACATGTAACGCCCCTGTCCATGCCTACTCGTCCAAGTGTCTGTGGTGAAATGCACCCTGTCACACACAGAGTTTCTCAAAGAAGCGGTGATGTTGTGTGCGACATGCTGGTGGAGCGCAGGCACACCTTTCTTTGAGAAGTAGTGCCGACTGGGCATCTGGTACTGGGGCACTGCGACGGACATAAGGTCTTGAAAATCCTCTGTGTCCACCAGGCGGAAAGGCAGCATTTCTGTAGCCAAGAGCTTGCAGATGGTGAAATTCAACCTCTTAGCTTTCTCATGGCTAGGAGGAAATGGTCTTTTACTTGTCCACATCTGAGGGACCGAGGGCTGGCTATTGTGCTTAGACGGGGTTGATAAGGGTGTCCCCGGCAAACTGCCGGTCTGTGAGGAAGATGCAGGCGGACATGTTAGGTTGCCTTGATCCAAAGGTGGTGCTATCGATGTCGGACAGCGCTCAACACCAGCTGGTGTTACCACCTCCAAAGAAAATGATGACCTGCCAATCACGCTGGCTGTTGCGGGTAAAGAGGTGGCAGGTCTGCGCCCCAAAACAGGTGTGACTGCTGTCCCCCCAGTCACAGAGGATGAAGAGGCCGCGGATGCACAAGATATGGCAGACGGTGGTTGGCCCGGCCGGCTAGGCCGCATTGTAGCACAATGAGCTTCCCACTGCAACTTATGCTTCATGTCCATGTGCCGGTTCATGCATGAAGTACTCAAACTATGTATTTTTTTGGCCTCTACTTAGCTTTTGCTGACAAATGTTACAGATAACACGAGTTGGGTCATCTTTATCGATCTGAAAAAATGCCCAGGCTATGCAAGGCTTAGCACCCATGCGACCTGAAGAGCCACCACGACTTGTGGTGAGAGGCAGAGTTGTGTTTGAGGATGCAGTTGTTGACGTGCTTCCAGTACTACGTCTCTGTCCAGGAAGGCGCAACCTGACCTCGTCGTCACTAGCATCTTCCTCCACCTCCTCTGCTGACCTCATCTCTTGGCTGACTGTGGGTTGACAGTAAGTGGGATCTCCAACCTCATCATCATCACCCTGTGCGTTATCACACCCGTCGTCCTCAGAGCCAACCTGTTCCTGCCCTGACAAAAAACTAAAGTTGTCGCTCCAATCAGGTATTTGAGTCTCATCATCGTCTTCCTCATTGTCTCCACCAACAGGAGTTACAGTTTGGGAATGAGGGTCTACATTATGGTCAGAACCTTCTGCGTCTGGTCCTGGATCCGACTCATAAAGATTCTGGGCATCAGTGCAGATCATTTCCTCGTCTGGATTCACAGAAGCGCTGGAGTCGACCTCTGATTCCAAGGCTATAGTATGAGTAAACAGCTCTGCAGACTCAACCATCTGTTCTACCTCATACTCAGACGGGCAGCTGGAGATTTGGGAGCTGTGAGGAAGCAAGTGCGATTGGGGTGACACCTTTGAGGACTGGAGTATTTGTGATGTTGAAGTTGATGTGGAGGAGAGCCCACTTAAAGGAACACTTGATATCCGTTGAAGCACCTGCTGTTTTTGTGCCTCATCTGGAATTTGTAGCGATTGGCGTGTCCGTAAGAAAGGGATCTTATCACATTGTCCGCTAAAAGAAGTAGAAATTTTAGTTTGGCTGGAAGATGGTCTTTCTTCTGCAGATGTTACTGTTGCTTTAACACCTACCCCACGGACACAACCTTTTTTCCCCTTCCCAACATGCCTATTCCCCTTTCCACCAGCAGCAGGCCTTTTTCCACTCATTTTGGTGGTTAACTAATTCACAACTCTGGAGTTGTTTGCACAAGAAAAAAATGGATGGGAACCGAGCAGAGCTGAGTGGCCAAACTGTGGTATTAGGCCAAAACTATTGGCTGGGTTAGATGCAGAAAAAAATTATATTCGATTTGCAACCTGATGGAGGTCAGTATAGATGGACTAATAGAACAAGTCCCACACACAGCTAGAAGCCCAAATATTTTTTCAGAGGTAGATGTAGAAAAAAAAATATATTCAGTTTGCAACCTGATGGAGGTCAGTATAGATGGACTAATAGAGAAAGTCCCACACACTGCTAGAAGGCCAAATATTTTTTCAGAGCTAGAAGCAGACAAAAAATTATTTTGAATTTGCAACCTGATGGAGGTCAGTATAGGTGGACTAATAGAACAAGTCCAACACACTGCTAGAAGGCCAAATATTTTTTCAGAGCTAGATGCAGAAAAAAATTATATTCAGTTTGCAACCTGATGGAGGTCAGTATAGATGGACTAATAGAACAAGTCCCACACACAGCTAGAAGCCCAAATATTTTTTCAGAGGTAGATGCAGAAAAAAATTATATTCAGTTTGCAACCTGATGGAGGTCAGTATAGATGGACTAATAGAACAAGTCCCACACACAGCTAGAAGCCCAAATATTTTTTCAGAGGCAGATGCAGAAAAAAATTATATTCAGTTTGCAACCTGATGGAGGTCTGTATAGATGGATTAATAGAACAAGTCCCACACACAGCTAGAAGCCCAATATTTTTTCAGAGGTAGATGCAGAAAAAAAATATATTCAGTTTGCAACCTGATGGAGGTCAGTATAGATGAACTAATAGTACAAGTCCCACACACAGCTAGAAGCCCAAATATTTTTTCAGAGGTAGATGCAGATAAAAATTATTTTTAATTTGCAACCTGATGGAGGTCAGTATAGATTGACTAATAGAGAAAGTCCCACACACTGCTAGAAGGCCAAATATTTTTTCAGAGCTAGATGCAAATAAAAATTATTTTTAATTTGCAACCTGATGGAGGTCAGTATAGATGGACTAATAGAGAAAGTCCCACACACTACTAGAAGGCCAAATATTTTTTCAGAGCTAGATGCAGAAAAAAATTATATTCAGTTTGCAACCTGATGGAGGTCAGTATAGATGGACTAATAGAACAAGTCCCAAACACAGCTAGAAGCCCAAATATTTTTTCAGAGGTAGATGCAGATAAAAATTATTTTTAATTTGCAACCTGATGGAGGTCAGTATAGATGGACTAATAGAGAAAGTCCCACACACTGCTAGAAGGCCAAATATTTTTTCAGAGCTAGATGCAGATAAAAATTATTTTTAATTTTCAACCTGATGGAGGTCAGTATTGATGGACTAATAGAGAAAGTCCCACACACTGCTAGAAGGCCAAATATTTTTTCAGAGCTAGATGCAGATAAAAATTATTTTTAATTTGCAACCTGATGGAGGTCAGTATAGATGGACTAATAGAGAAAGTCCCACACACTGCTAGAAGGCCAAATATTTTTTCAGAGCTAGATGCAGATAAAAATTATTTTTAATTTGCAACCTGATGGAGGTCAGTATAGATGGACTAATAGAGAAAGTCCCACACACTGCTAGAAGGCCAAATATTTTTTCAGAGCTAGATGCAGAAAAAATTATATTCAGTTTGCAACCTGATGGAGGTCAGTATAGATGGACTAATAGAACAAATCCCACACACTGCTAGAAGCCCAAATATTTTTTCAGAGCTAGATGCAGAAAAAAATTATATTCAATTTGCAATCTGATGGAGGTCAGTATAGATGGACTAATAGATTGATGCTATGCCCAAAAGATTTTACTTCACTAGGTGCAGTAAAAAAATTGGTATTCTATACACAGGTGGTATATCTTGCAACACAGATAGGCTACTCCACTGACTAACACACTCTGCAATAGGCCAAAAAGGATTAGCTTTGCTAGATTCAGCCAAATGCTGTGAAAAAAACTTGCACAGCACTGGCACAGACCTGCCTGGCAAAAACTGATAGGAACTGATGTAACCTAGTCCTGAAAAGGACTCCAATTACAATTAGTCTTTACTCCCACAATCTATCTATTTAAGAGCACAGACCTGCCTGATAAAAGTCGTAGGAAATGCTGTAACCTAGTCCTTAAAAGGACTGCAATCACAACTATTCCCTACTCCCAAGCTATCTGTAGATTTGTGCGAAAATTGGCTTGAAATTAACAAGGCATAGCGCACACAGCAACAGTGGTGCCGTCTAACACGCAGCTGCAGCAGTGAGAAAATGGTGGCGACGGGGAAAATGGCTTGGTCTTATAGGGCAAGGACATGTGACATACACTGCCAATGACACATGCCCTTGCTTGTGTGAAAAACAGCCGTTTGCTCCGTGTGTGCGCTGCTGATAGGCTGACAGACTGCACCTCCCCACTGCAAATGCGGGAAAGAGAAAAAATGGAGATCTTCATTATTCCTGCAGAGATCCATCACCTGCCCCTCCCCCCACCCCGCTGTACACTCAAACTGCGTATTAACATTAATTTTCATCATTACTGAGAAAAAATCCAGTTATGATTTTGGTGCACGAACAGTTATCGAACATAACCTCGAACAGCCGAATTTTTCTCAAATCGTTCGTGTTCGCCGAACGGCTCGAACACCGCCCAAAACAGCTCGAATTTGAGATTGGCGAACAGTTCGAGTAGAACAACGCTCATCTCTAGTCAAGACTGAAGCTCTCAGAGGTGGAGTGAAATGGGATCCAGATATACTGTCATTGGTGAGGAAGAATCTCTAGGGCTAGAGAAGAAAGCAACAGAGATGTTTCACCTAGATCTGGAACCAGGGCTGAAGTTGTTTCCATTACCTGTGGGAAAGATAACAACCCGTTAGGTCTTATCTTTTATACCTGCTTGTAAATACTGTAAATACTGCCAGTTACCAAGTAAAGTTATGGTTGTTTTTATGAACTCTCGGTCCTCTGAATTGATTGCTGCCCTGGTTCCAGAAGAGGAATTCCTGGAGTCAGAAGAGGCTCACTGGCCAGAAGTAAGTGGGAAACACCACATACACAGCAGCATACCAGACATTCTTTGTCTGTAGGGTGCCAAAGCGAGCAGGAGCTACAGCTCACCCACGACTACCTTGTTTGGGCACTTTACATCTGCATTAATTGGTTATCCACGTGATAGGTTGCCAATTAAAGAAGCTCTCCCATCAAAGATTTTATCCTCTTAATATATTGCAATCATCATATTATATAGCACTGTGCACAATTGCTCATTTTGCCTTTGTACCCAGTTAATTCTTCTCTTTTCCATTAGGTCCATGGCATCACATGATTAAAAACAGACTAGCTGAATCCTGCTAAGCTCTACATAGAAACAGGAAGTTTCTTTTCCTTACATGAGTCATAAATAACTGCAAACATCCCTGGCAGGAAGGAGGAGGGAGTAGCTGAGTCAGGAGGACAAGAGAGAGAAAAAAGGAAGGAATCTGTGTGTGAAAAATGCTCCGTATTGTGAAAGAAATGTTCATCTAGATATGTGCCCGCTATCTCCTGTATATAATCCCTTTCCAGTTATGGTTGAGTAAAAAGTTTATTTTTGACTGATGGTCTCCCTCATTGAGCTGTCAGACACCTGGTCCTGGCCAACCCAAGTCATTGGTTACATGTGGCCTGCAATGCGAAGCGTCCCCACAGCGAAAGTCCACACACCCAGCCAGGACCCCCACTTTCATGTAACATGCAGGGGCGTAAGAGACGCGAAAAAGGTTTCCTAAGGGCACCACTAAACACAGATGGGATCTTCCAAACACAAACCATATACTGATCAGTTTTCTGAAGTAAAAAAGTAGTATGTATACACAGTCTGGGATCATCTTATCAGGGGCTGGGGCATAAGAGACGACTATCTCGCCTACAGCTACCATCCCGTGCCATATTACAAAACAAAACAGGGCAAGGTTTTAGCTGACTGCAGTCACAACTGAAATTTTAGGATTTGAGTGGAGTTTGGTTTTGTGATTTTAGACTACAGATTAATTCATAAATTTATACAGTGCAAAAAATTGAAGTAAAACTGTTTCCTGTCGCCTGGCTCAGTGATACGATGCTGGTGTCTAAGAAAGAAAATGAAAACAGAGAAAAGCTAAAATCTCACTTTGGTTCATGGAGCCGATTTACATGAACCATGAACCATTATTTTTTTAATGAACTGAAAATGAATTTGAATGTGGAGAAGAATCACGTGGAGAACAGCTACGTTTACCTTTTACTGTTTTAATTTGTATGGAGTATCCTAAAAGGGAAAAAAAGACTTGGCGCTATCTAAGCGTAGTGAGTTTATGTCAAGTTGGAAAATGCGAGTCGTATAAGAAAACTTGCTCACCTGATATAGTTGTGCTGCCTGAGGCACAACTCTCATTTTGGTTTGGATTCAGAAGTGATAGACTGAAGCAATCAAAAAAACACCATCTTTGATTCAATCGTGGCAAGAGAAGACAGTGCTGATCCTGGTCTCCATTTCTGACTGTTTTAATTTGGGAATTTGTCTTTATGAGATTTATTTATATGAATTTTAGATTCACAATACAGTCAGTGATCATTCTACAGCAGCAAAACAAATAGATTCTGGATATTGGAGATAGGTGATACTCATTTTGCAGGTATTCCCAGGCATTTTTGGGGTAGGGCTTAAATGTCCTGAATTGTGGGTTATAAATGTTGATGTATGAAAAGATATTATATCCAGAACACCAAAGATTAAAACGGCTACCCATAGTGATATCCCTGAGTTGATGGAAAAGCTAGTAGTCAAAAATAAAATAATTGTGTATAAGCACAATCTGTAAGGCTGGGGTCACACGGGCGTATATTCTCTCATCCAAGAGAATCTGGTCAGTTATGGTAATCACACTCTGATCACACTCAGTGTCTGATCAGAGTGTGATCATAGTGTGATCGATTCTTCTCCAGTCTGTCAGTCAGTGGAAATCGGACTGCACTCGGATGTCATCTATGTGCAGTCCGATGTTTTCCATGGACTCATTGACTTGCATTGCCAATTGCGATCTGCATATTGGATCAAACTGTGGGCCTAAGCACTAACAGGCAAGTAGTTGTTTGTGCCCTGCACTGATCTCGCCAGCACAGAGCAGTCACAGACACTGTCGGATTGGAGTGCCAAGGGCCCACCAGAAGCTTCAACTCCAGGGCCTCATTTTTCAGCTACGTGCAAATATGACTTTATTCTCATTCACAAATTACTATAGCAATAAACTGGGTTGATTGTTAAATAAATAAAATGTTGCCATTGTCTGTACATAGTGAATCAAGTGTATTGTGCCAAGTACTGCTCAAATAAGAGGGTGTTGGCCCACTCTGGCCCAGAGGCCCACCGGAGGATTCTGCTGTTCTCCTGTGGGCCAGTCCGAGCCTGTCTGAGAGCCATGTGCTTGTTCAAATGCACTGTTATCAATATATATGCAAATACAGTGATAACAGTGCACACTGCAGAACAGACCTCTGATGTTACGGGGTTACCGCAAAGGGGTGGAGCCGGAAGACCGCAGCGTCTGAGGGCTCCTACTCCGGCTCAAGGAAGAAGCACTTCTCCTTCATTTTAAGACATGTTTCATTTCTTCAGGCAGAACAGGGGTTAAATGGCCATGTTGGAAATCTTGGTGCTCACAGCTGAGCTCAGTTAGCCACTCCTTTTCCCTTTATAATCTGGGCTCTGATTTTAGTCCTTGTCAGAGCTATCTTTTGCTGCATGGCTAATGGAGGGAGAGGAGTTATTATGAGAAGGAGAGTTGGAGGGATTATCAGAGACTATTGTTTGGTTTGTACGCATGGTAATTCCTTATCCTTCCCCATTTTGGTTTATTGCCCTACCTTCATACCCTGGGGCTTCCCTCTGTTATATGTGAGTGAATTTTTTGTGTGCCTGGAGTTTTCTGTTTACCCCTGTCTGTGTAGCCTTGTTTGTTGGGTGGGTGTTCTACGGTGCACAGTAGCGCCCCCTTCCCTGGGTGGGGTAGGAGAACAGATGGAGGGCTATCTCAGGAGTAAGGGCGAGGGCGAAGGCCCCAGCATCCTCACCTTCAGAGGTATCCTGGGGAATAGGGCAAGCTAGGGCACCCCTAAGGGTTAGGGGCAGGGTAGGAGCCCCTGTCCCCTGGTCATCAACCAACCGTGCGGTGACATTAGCTCTGACCATAACCACTTTTTCTGTTCCATTATGGATCCAATCACTTCTCTGAAGGGGCAATTGCAGCAGCATAGTTTGGAGGTGGCAGATTTATGCACGGAGGTTTTGCAGTCCCCTAATACATCTGGTGTGAGAATCCCATCTCTCAGGTAAACCATAGTGTAGCCCAAGGTCGCATTGCCTGACAGACTCTCTGCGGGGCCTGACAAGTTTGTTGTTTTCTGAGAGGCCTGTAAATTATACTTCAAGTTACATCCGGTTTCATCAGGTACTGAGGAGCAACGTGTGGGGGTGGTACTCTCTCTCCTTCAGGGGGATCCTCAACACATTGTTTCTGATCGGGAGGTGCAGTTTGTCTCCAAGTTTTGGAGGGCATTTTGCACTCGTTTGGGGATCCATTTGTCTTTTTCTTCCACGCTTCACCCACAGTCTAATGGGCAGACAGAACGGGTTAACCAGAATTTAGAAACAAATCTCAGGTGTTTTGTATTTGAAAACCAGGAGGACTGGGTTACCTATTTACCATTAGCCAAATTCGTTGTAAAAAAATCGGTGTGAGGAATCAATTGGTAAGTCCCTGTTTTTTGGGGTGTATGGGTTTCATCCTCAGTTTAATTCCTTTAATGGTAATCGCCCTTCTGGATTACCGAAGGAGGAACGGTTTTCATCTTCTATTACCATCATATGGCGGGGGGTTACAAATAATTTAAGGAAGATGGGATCCAAATATACACTGTGTGCATAATTATTAGGCAAGTTGTATTTTGGAGGATTATTTTTATTATTGATCAACAACTATGTTCTCAATCAACCCAAAAGACTAAATATCCAAGCTTAATATTTTTGGAAGTTGGAGTGGGTTTTTTTTAGATTTGGCTATCTTAGGAGGATATCTGTTTGTGCAGGAACTATTACTGTCCCGAATTATTAGGCAACTTAATAAAAAACAAATATAATCCCATCTCACTTTTTTATTTTCACCAGGTAAACCAATATAAGTGCACAAAATTTAGAAATAAACATTTCTGACATGCAAAAACAAAAACCAAAATAATTAGTGATCAATATAGCCACCTTTCTTTATGATGACACACAACAGCCTTCCATCCATAGATTCTGTCAGTTGCTTGATCTGTTTTCGATCAACATTGCGTGCAGCAGCCACCACAGCCTCCCAGACACTGTTCCGAGAGGTGTACTGTTTTCCCTCCCAGTAGATCTCACATTTTATGATGGACCATAGGTTCTCTATGGGGTTCAGATAAGGTGAACAAGGAGGCCATGTCATTATTTTTTCTTCTTTTAGACCTTTACTGGCCAGCCACGCTGTGGAGTAGTTGGATGCATGTGATGGCGCATTGTCCTGCATGAAAATCATGCTTTTCTTGAACGATACTGACTTCTTCCTGTATCACTGCTTGAAGAAGTTGTCTTCCAGAAACTGGCAGTAGGTCTGGGAGTTGAGCTTCACTCCATCCTCAACCCGAAAAGGTCCCACAAGTTCATCTTTGATGATACCAGCTCATACCAGTACCCCACCTCCACCTTGCTGGCTTCTGAGTCGAAGTGGAGCTCTCTGCCCTTTACTGATCCAGCCTCTGGCCCATCACGAGTCACTCTCATTTCATCAGTTCCTAAAACCTTTGAAAAATCAGTCTTAAGATATTTCTTGAACCATTCTTGAAGTTTTATCTTATGTTTCTTGTTCAAAGGTGGTCGTTTTTCAGCCTTCCTTACCTTGGCCATGTCCCTGAGTATTGCACACTTTGTGCTTTTTGATACTCCAGTAACATTGCAGCTCTGAAATATGGCAAAACTGGTGGCGAATGGCATCTTGGCAGCTTCACGCTTGATTTTCCTCAATTCATGGGTAGTTATTTTGTGCCTTTTTTGGCTAACACGCTTCTTGCGACCTTGTTGGCTATTTTCCATGAAACGCTTGATTGTTCGGTGATCACGCTTCAAAAGTTTGGAAATTTCAAGACTGCTGCATCCCTCTGCAAGACATCTCACAATTTTGGACTTTTCAGAGCCCGTCAAAACTCTCTTCTGACCCATTTTGCCAAAGGAAATGAAGTTGCCTAATAATTAAGCACACCTTATATAGGGTGTTGATGTCATTAGTCAACACCCCTCCTCATTACAGAGATGCACATCACCAGATTTACTTAATTGGTAGTTGGCTCTCAAGCCTATGCAGCTTGGAGTAGGACAACATGTATAAAAAGTATCATGTGATCAAAATACTCATTTGCCTAATAATTCAGAACACAGTGTAAGTGTGTGGCTGATCGAAGACGTTTGGTGGGTCCGGACCTGTCTGTGGGTGACTTAGTGTGGCTGTCCTCTAGGAACATTAAGTCGAAGGTTCCGTCTTGGAAGCTTGGTCCCAGGTTTATCGGACCTTACAAGATTGTAGCCATCGTCAATTCCTTAGCATTACCATCTAACTTTAAGATCCATTATGTTTTTCATCGTTCTCTCCTCAAAAAATATGTTGCATCTTCTGTACCGTCGCCTCTTCCTCCTTCACCTGTCGTTGTCAATGGGGTCTTGTAGTTTCAGATTGCGAAGATCTTGGATTTTTGTCTTATTCATTGGTTGCTTCAGTACTGTCACGCAAGGTGTGGGAAAGACTAAGTGCAACACAAAGGGAAGATCGAAAGGGAGCACAGACTCTAGGGAAAGGGGGAAGTGGAGACCTCCTAGGCTGATCTAGTGTCACCCTGTCTCCACTAACGTCCCTATATTGGTTTTTCATCAATCGCCGCACACGTACCTTGCCCTGTCTTTCCCTGGCGTTAGACTCAGGCTAGGGAAGGGAAGAGATGAGCACTAGTCGATCCCCACTGAACACTAAAGACAACAAGGCGGTACAATCAAGAGAAAATTGCTTATCTTTAGGCGACTCCAGACAAATGCGCACACGTCCTTTAGCACGAGAGAGGAAGAAGTACTGCTTTTGCTCAAGCCCTCACAAGGGGCAATGAATATCGCCGCCACCTCCCTCTGGCACTCAGCAGGTATTTATACACCCAGGCCAGGGTGTTAATTAGCCAGAGGAAGGAAGCTGCTGGGTCCTAGAGATACAGCTTCTAAAAAGTTGTCTGTAATGCCAAACGAAGAGGTCTCCTGCAACTAACTGTAGGGTGACTGTCTGTCACTTCTGACACACCCGTGACAAGTACCTGATACATTGGAGGGGGTACGGTCCCAAGGAGAGGTTGTGGGTACCGGCATCGGATGTTCATGCGGCCAGACTGATCTGGGCTTTTCATGTGGCTTACCCCGATAGGCCTGGTCCTGAGGTTCTGGATAGCCCTCATAGAAGGGGGGTACTGTCACGGGGTTACCGCAACAGGGTGGAGCCTGAAGACCGCAGCGTTTGAGGGCTCCTACTCCGGCCCCGAGAAGAAGCACTTTTCCTTCATTTTAAGATATGTTTTATTCATTCTGGCAGAACAGGGGTTAAACGGCCATGTTGGAAATCTTGGTGCTCACAGCTGAGCTCGGTTAGCCACTCTTTCTCCCTTTATAATCTGGGCTCTGATTTTAGTCCTTGTCAGAGCTATCTTTTGCTGCATGGCTAACGGGGGGAGACGAGTTATTATGAGAAGGAGAGTTGGAGGGATTATCAGAGACTGTTGTTTGGTTTGTACGAATGGTAATTCCTTATCCTTCCCCATTTTGGTTTATTCCTCTACCTTCATACCCTGGTGCTTCCCTCTGTTATATGTGAGTGAATACTTTGTGTGCCTGGAGTTTTCTGTTTATCCCTTTCTGTATTGAAAAAGGAGAAAACATGAGTATAGTGGCATAAAAAACATTATTTTATTCAATAAAGGTTACATAACAATGTATACAAAAATCACATCACAAGATGGGAGATATAAAGTGCAAGGTGCCAGGCATAATAGGGTCACATGGGTGATGGGCCAAGAAGAATATACAATGTGTATAGCTCTGTGTAGATATTGGTGGTGGGTGTGGGAACATGTGTCGTGGGGATCACCATTTCATAGTAAACTGCTCAGTGCTAATGGAACCTAAATGGGCCGAAGTATATAGGTAATCCCATCTCACAAACAACACATCCCCCTAACCTGATAGCATTGCAGGTAACACTCACCCAGAGGTTCAAACTGTAAGGCCCTCATGTCACTGTGACCCCCTAAAAGTTGTGGTGATGATGACAGCACGCCCCGACGCACGTTTCGCCTGTCTTTCTCAAGAGACGCATGTCTTTAAGCGCCAGAAGGACCTTCTATATATACGCCCCTAAATGGTCATGTGACCATAGAGTTCAGGAAGACCTATTGGAGTTTAATGGAGCATGCGCCCGGAGCCCCGCCCCCCCACCGCATGAACTCAGGCCCTCATGCCCTAGGCGTGCGCCAGGGACATTGAGACGGCCGAGTGCAAGCACAGGGGAGCGGAGGGCCGCGGCGCATGCGCACATCCCCAAAGTAGGTGGCCATGGCAACAGCCACCGCATTCCCAGCATATCAGGGGGAGAAGGAGGATCGCACGGGGGGGGGCACCGGGGGGCCCGCCCCATTATGGTGAAAAGATACTTAGAAGGCACAAAGTGCCTATAGCTGGTGGGTGCGTGCACATGCACAAAGGCAGGGGCACGTGCGCATCAGCCCCATATCCTGTGGGCAATGAGGACAAAGAGCCCCCACAAAATGCAAAAGACATGCACACATTACACAGAGAAATAGGATAAAGATATAAGGTGAAGTCTGCAATATCCCATAAACATTAGGCATGTCAGAGAAAAGGCATCTCCTGATCATCCTCCAAAACAGTCAGGTCGTATCCCAAGTTCTATGTCTGGGCCGAGGTCGGGCACTCAAAGGCTTGTTGGAATAATGGCACTAATTATACAGAATGAATGGAAATCATAAGAAAATTAAAAAGAAAGATAAAAACAACAAGCTAAAAACATCACCACAACCGGATATAAAGTCCGGAGAGGAAGCAACGGGAGAGCATCAAAAGCAAAAAGCTATGATTAGAGGAAAGATGAAAATCCCAAACTTTCATTTAGGCCACGCAGGGCCATGGTGTCCAGGATGGTAATCCATCTGGCCTCAATTTGAGCCGAAAGTTGTTTGGCATTCCCTCCCCGAGAGCCCAATTGTGAACCATTTTAAAGTGACGTGGTAGTGTTTTGAGCTCCCGGGGGTCTGTCACTGATTTGGCTGCGCCAATGTCCCGCACATGTTCCCGCACTCTAATTCTCAGCTCTCTAGAGGTTAGTCTGACATAGATCTTTTGGCTACCACATGTGGCGTAATACTCCACATGGGTTGAGCTACATGAAATGAATTTTGAGATTTTAAAGGTGCGGGAACCATCAGATGAGATAAAAGAGGTACAGTGAAGGACATTGGCGCACGCCACGCAGTGACCACAGGGAAAGGAGCCCACCATGGGACCGCGTGAACCAAAGGGATTTGACGGAGGGGGGACATAATGGCTGGAAACGAGGAGATCCCCCAGATTGTTGGCGCGTCTGGCCGTCATCAGTAGAGATGAGCGTTGTTCTACTCGAACTGTTCGCCAATCTCAAATTCGAGCTGTTTTGGGCGGTGTTCGAGCCGGTCGGCGAACACGAACAATTTGAGAAAAATTCGGCTGTTCGAGGTTATGTTCGATAACTGTTCGTGCACCAAAATCATAACTGGATTTTTTCTCAGTAATGATGAAAATTAATGTTAATACGCAGTTTGAGTGTACAGCGGGGCGGGGGGAGGGGCAGGGGATGGATCTCTGCAGGAACAATGAAGATCTCCATTTTTTTTTCTCTTTCCCGCATTTGCAGTGGGGAGGTGCAATCTGTCAGCCTATCAGCAGCGCACACACGGAGCGAAGTGCTTTTTTTCACACAAGCAAGGGCATGTGTGATTGGCAGTGTATGTCACATGTCCTTGCCCTATAAGACCAAGCCATTTTCCCCGTCGCCACCATTTTCTCACTGCTGCAGCTGCGTGTTAGACGGCACCGCTGTTGCTGTGTGCGCTATACCTTGTTAATTTCAAGCCAATTTTCGCACAAATCTACAGATAGCTTGGGAGTAGGGAATAGTTGTGATTGCAGTCCTTTTAAGGACTAGGTTACAGCATTTCCTACGACTTTTATCAGGCAGGTCTGTGCTCTTAAATAGATAGATTGTAGGAGTAAAGACTAATTGTAATTGGAGTCCTTTTCAGGACTAGGTTACATCAGTTCCTATCAGTTTTTGCCAGGCAGGTCTGTGCCAGTGCTGTGCAAGTTTTTTTCACAGCATTTGGCTGAATCTAGCAAAGCTAATCCTTTTTGGCCTATTGCAGAGTGTGTTAGTCAGTGGAGTAGCCTATCTGTGTTGCAAGATATACCACCTGTGTATAGAATACCAATTTTTTTACTGCACCTAGTGAAGTAAAATCTTTTGGGCATAGCATCATTCTATTAGTCCATCTATACTGACCTCCATCAGGTTGCAAACTGAATATAATTTTTTTCTGCATCTAGCTCTGAAAAAATATTTGGGCTTCTAGCAGTGTGTGGGACTTGGTCTATTAGTCCATCTATACTGACCTCCATCAGGTTGCAAATTAAAAATAATTTTTTTCTTCATTTAGCTCTGAAAAAAATTTGGGCTTCTAGCAGTGTGTGGGACTTGTTCTATTAGTCCTTCTATACTGACCTCCAGCAGGTTGCAAATTGAATATAATTTTTTTCTGCATCTAGCTCTGAAAAAATATTTGGGCTTCTAGCGGTGTGTGGGACTTGGTCTATTAGTCCATCTATACTGACCTCCATCAGGTTGCAAATTAAAAATAATTTTTTTCTGCATCTAGCTCTGAAAAAATATTTGGGCTTCTAGCAGTGTGTGGGACTTGGTCTATTAGTCCATCTATACTGACCTCCATCAGGTTGCAAATTAAAAATAATTTTTTTCTTCATTTATCTCTGAAAAAATATTTGGGCTTCTAGCAGCGTGTGGGACTTGTTCTATTAGTCCATCTATACTGACCTCCATCAGGTTGCAAATTAAAAATAATTTTTTTCTGCATCTAGCTCTGAAAAAATATTTGGGCTTCTAGCAGTGTGTGGGACTTGGTCTATTAGTCCATCTATACTGACCTCCATCAGGTTGCAAATTAAAAATAATTTTTTTCTGCATCTAGCTCTGAAAAAATATTTGGGCTTCTAGCAGTGTGTGGGACTTGGTCTATTAGTCCATCTATACTGACCTCCATCAGGTTGCAAATTAAAAATAATTTTTTTCTGCATCTAACCCAGCCAATAGTTTTGGCCTAATACCACAGTTTGGCCACTCAGCTCTGCTCGGTTACCATCCATTGTTTTTTTGTGCAAACAACTCCAGAGTTGTGAATTAGTTAACCACCAAAATGAGTGGAAAAAGGCCTGCTGCTGGTGGAAAGGGGAATAGGCGTGTTGGGAAGGGGAAAAAAGGTTGTGTCCGTGGGGTAGGTGCAGAAGAAAGACCATCTTCCAGCCAAACTAAAATGTCTACTTCTTTTAGCGGACAATGTGATAAGATCCCTTTCTTACGGCCACGCCAATCGCTACAAATTCCAGATGAGGCACAAAAACAGCAGGTGCTTCAACGGATATCAAGTGCTCCTTTAAGTGGGCTCTCCTCCACATCAACTTCAACATCACAAATACTCCAGTCCTCAAAGGTGTCACCCAAATCGCACTTGCTTCCTCACAGCTCCCAAATCTCCAGCTGCCCGTCTGAGTATGAGGTAGAACAGATGGTTGAGTCTGCAGAGCTGTTTACTCATACTATAGCCTGGGAATCAGAGGTCGACTCCAGCGCTTCTGTGAATCCAGACGAGGAAATGATCTGCACTGATGCCCAGAATCTTTATGAGTCGGATCCAGGACCAGACGCAGAAGGTTCTGACCATAATGTAGACCCTCATTCCCAAACTGTAACTCCTGTTGGTGGAGACAATGAGGAAGACGATGATAAGACTCAAATACCTGATTGGAGCGACAACTTTAGTTTTTTGTCAGGGCAGGAACAGGTTGGCTCTGAGGACGACGGGTGTGATAACGCACAGGGTGATGATGATGAGGTCGGAGATCCCACTTACTGTCAACCCACAGTCAGCCAAGAGATGAGGTCAGCAGAGGAGGTGGAGGAAGATGCTAGTGACGACGAGGTCAGGTTGCGCCTTCCTGGACAGAGACGTAGTACTGGAAGCACGTCAACAACTGCATCCTCAAACACAACTCTGCCTCTCACCACAAGTCGTGGTGGCTCTTCAGGTCGCATGGGTGCTAAGCCTTGCATAGCCTGGGCATTTTTTCAGATCGATAAAGATGACCCAACTCGTGTTATCTGTAACATTTGTCAGCAAAAGCTAAGTAGAGGCCAAAAAATACATAGTTTGAGTACTTCATGCAAGAACCGGCACATGGACATGAAGCATAAGTTGCAGTGGGAAGCTCAGTGTGCTACAATGCGGTCTAGCCGGCCGGGCCAACCACCGTCTGCCATATCTTGTGCATCCGCGGCCTCTTCATCCTCTGTGACTGGGGGGACAGCAGTCACACCTGTTTTGGGGCGCAGACCTGCCACCTCTTTACCCGCAACAGCCAGCGTGATTGGCAGGTCATCATTTTCTTTGGAGGTGGTAACACCAGCTGGTCTTGAGCGCTGTCCGACATCGATAGCACCACCTTTGGATCAAGGCAACCTAACATGTCCGCCTGCATCTTCCTCACAGACCGGCAGTTTGCCGGGGACACCCTTATCAACCCCGTCTAAGCACAATAGCCAGCCCTCGGTCCCTCAGATGTGGACAAGTAAAAGACCATTTCCTCCTAGTCATGAGAAAGCTAAGAGGTTGAATTTCACCATCTGCAAGCTCTTGGCTACAGAAATGCTGCCTTTCCGCCTGGTGGACACAGAGGATTTTCGAGACCTTATGTCCGTCGCAGTGCCCCAGTACCAGATGCCCAGTCGGCACTACTTCTCAAAGAAAGGTGTGCCTGCGCTCCACCAGCATGTCGCACACAACATCACCGCTTCTTTGAGAAACTCTGTGTGTGACAGGGTGCATTTCACCACAGACACTTGGACGAGTAGGCATGGACAGGGGCGTTACATGTCGCTGACTGGGCACTGGGTAACTATGGTGACAGCAGGACAAGGGGCTGCTGTCCAAATCTTGCCGTCCCCATGAGTTGTGCGTCAATCCTCTTTATGTCAAAGTTCCTCCACTGCTTCTGCCTCCTCAACCTCCTCTCGGTCTTCCACCTGCACCCAAAGCCTGTCTGGTCATGCCACAAGCTTTCTAACTGCGCAGAAGGGATCCTGTACACCTTCTTACTATTCTGGCAGTAGGGCTCAACGTCATCAGGCGGTTTTTACATTGAAATGTCTGGGAAATGTGAGTCACACAGCTGAGGAGTTGTGGTCAGCTCTGGAGAACCAATTTCATGAATGGTTGTCTCCACTGGACCTGAAACCAGGGAAGGCCGTGTGCGACAATGCTGCAAACCTGGGTGCGGCCCTTCGCCGGGGCAATGTCACACACGTGCCTTGTATGGCTCACGTGTTGAACCTGGTTGTCCAGCAATTTTTAGCCCACTATCCCAGACTAGATGGCCTTCTGCAGAGGGCACGGTCGCTGTGTGCTCACTTCCGCCGTTCGCATCCCGCAGCTCAGCGACTTACATCTCTACAGAAGTCATTGGGCCTGCCACTTCACCGGCTAAAATGCGATGTGCCTACCCGGTGGAATTCAACTCTGCACATGTTGCAGCAACTGTGGCAGCACCGACAAGCCCTGGTGCAATACGTTCTGACGTATAGCCTGGGCCAACGAGATTCAGAGGTGGGGCAAATCACGCTGGAGGAGTGGTCTCAGATCAGGGACCTATGCACCCTTCTGCACAGTTTTGAAATGGCGACGAAGATGTTTAGTGCTGACGATGCCATTATCAGCATGACTATTCTGGTGATTTACATGCTGGAGCACATGTTAAACAGAATTCGGAGTCAGGTGGTGGCACAAGAGGAGGTGGAGGAAGTAGAGGAGGAGGAGTTGTATGCGGAAGGGCTAACATCTGCAAGGTCCAGACGGTCGGCAGCACCAGGGCGGCAGGCATGTGAGGGTGGGGGAGATGATTTTACCAGGGCGCATGGTAGCAGCCAAACTAGTGAGGAAGGTGCAGGAGCCCAGGAAGAAGTGGAGGACGAACTGATGGAAGACTCATCAGATGAGGGAGACCTTGATCACATTTCTGTTGTGCGAGGTTGGGGGGAGAGGACAGAGGAAGGAAGCATGATTGTTACCTCGCCACCAACACAACAGGGACTTGGTGCTCCTGGATGCGCAACACACATGAATGCCTTCTTGCTGCACTACCTGCAACATGACCCTCGAATTGTGAGAATTAGAAATAATCCTGACTACTGGGTTGCCACACTGTTAGATCCCCGGTACAAAAGTAAATTTGCAGAAATTATTCCTGCCATAGAAAGGGATGCACGCATGCAGGAGTATCAGCAGAGACTGTTGCAGAATCTTACATGTGCTTTTCCACAAAATACCAGTGGTGCACGTAGTGAATCTCACAGTTCCAACTTGCCAACCGTGGGACCGTCAAGTGTTCAGCACTCAAACCGTAACAGAACCACAGTATCTGCTGGTAACATCAATTTTGCGGAATCATTTCACCACTTTTTTAGCCCATCCTTTGCAAGGCCACAGGAGACAAGAAGTCTGACACATAGTCAACGCCTAGAGACGATGGTACAGGAGTATCTCCAAGTAAACATTGAAGCCACGACTGTGTCACTGGACCCTTGCTCTTTTTGGGCTTCCAATCTGGATAAATGGCCGGAGCTAGCCACTTACGCCTTGGAGATCTTGTCATGCCCCGCAGCCAGCGTTCTGTCTGAACGTGTGTTCAGCGCTGCTGGTGGTGTGCTGACAGATAAGCGCACGCGGCTCTCCACTGATAATGTAGACAGACTCACGTTCATAAAGATGAACAAATCATGGATCCGAAACGACTTTTCTACCCCTGTGTCATCCTGGGGAGAGTAAAAGCTTGATGATTGGTTAAAATCACCCTACCAACCGTTTTAAGCTTTCAAATTACTAATCATGTTTATCTGTATCTTGACTGGAAAATAATTTGGGCTTTGTAGCAGTGTGCAGCACTGATCCTATTAGGCCATCTATAATAAGCTTCACCAGATTTAAAATTAAAAATAATTTTTAGCTGCATCTAGCCCGGAAAATAATTTTGGGGCTCCGAGATGCGCAAGACACATAAGTGCCTTCTTGCTGCACTACCTGCAGCATGACCCTCATATTGTCAGAATTCGAAGTAATCATGACTACTGGGTTGCCACACTCTTAGATCCCCCAAACTTTTCGATCAACCTTTTCATTTTAATAAAGACCAAAAAAATGGTCATTTTTGAAATTATAAGCATTAGCAGGTTGTTAGAAACTGAAATCAAACAGTTTTCAACTCAAAACTTTATTCTAGGTGATGTTACATTTTCACATAGGACCCCTTGTTCGAAAGGAGCTTCTGAACTCTCTCGTCCATTGAATTTGTCAGGTTTTGGATGGTTTCTGCTTCAATTGTTTTGCATGAGGACAGAATACCCTCCCAGAGCTGTTGCTTAGATGTGAACTGCCTCCCGCCATCATAGACACTCCTTTTAATGATGCTCCAAAGGTTCTGAATGGGGTAGAGGTCAGGGGAGCATGGGGGTCACACCATAAGTTTGTCCCCTTTTATGCCCATATCAGCCAGAGATGCAGATGTTTTATGTGCAGCATGTGTTATGTTCTGCTACCAGAGCTAAGGAAAGTGAGGAGATCTGTCCCTACGATAGAACTCAGCTGAATCTCTACGATGTAACAGGGAACCTGATCCTGCGATCAGACCTGCTAAAGTCCTAAGCTAGTCTGTACGAAGACCTATAGATGTGGGGGAGGAATCCCTACAAGTACTAAGGACTGGGAGGAATATGGGACACCTCCTAACAGAAATAGTAGCAGACAGACGAACAAACAAAATATAAAGAACATAGAGGTCAGTAAACCAAGCAAACTAACAGAGCAAGACACAGAGCACAGGCTAGCTAGAAAGTAGATATACAATGAAGTCCAGCAAAGCCAGAAGGGCGGAGCAGGATTAAATAGGCCAACAAGGTCATGTGACCAGCAAAGGAAAAAAAACCTAACAGCAAGGTTCTAACAGTACCCCCCCTTCTAAGAGGATCCTCCGGATCCCCTAGGACCAGGCTTATCAGGAAATCTCCTGTGAAACGCTCTGATAAGTCTGGACGCGGAAACATCATCTGACCTCACCCAAGAGTTATCCTCGGGTCCGAAACCTTTCCAGGCCACAAGATACTGCAAACTACCTCTATACCGTCTAGAGTCAAGGATGCGAGAAATTTCATATTCCCCGTCCTCCACCACCGGAGGAACAGAGGCAGAGGCGTCACCATCAGACACAACAGCTTTTTTTAACAGAGAGACATGAAAGACCGGATTAATTCTCCAGGAGGTAGGAACCTCCAACCTAACAGCAGATTGGTTGACAACCTGAAGCACCTTAAAGGGCCCTACAAACTTGGGACCCAATTTCTTAGAAGGAATCCTCAACCGCAGATTCCTAGAGGACAACCAAACCATGTCACCAACAGCGAACAAAACCTCCTGTCGTTTCCTATCAAAGTAGTCTTTAGATTTTCTGTTGGCCTCCTGAAGATTACCACGCACATCCGTCCAAACTCTTTCCAAATCACCGGAAAAATTCTCCTCCTCAGGCACGGCAGATCCCAACTTGGAGAACGACCCAAACGACGGATGTCTCCCAGAACAACAAAAAAAAGGCGAACAACCAGCAGAAGAAGATGTATGATTGTTCAGAGCAAATTCGGCAAGTGGCAGAAACTCAGACCACCCCTCTTGATTGTCTGCCACAAAACAACGCAAGAACTGCTCAACATCCTGGTTTTTCCTTTCTGTCTGGCCATTAGATTCAGGATGATATCCGGACGAAAACGACAAATGAATTCCCAACCTGTCACAAAAGGCACGCCAAAAACGAGCCACGAACTGAGGACCCCTATCAGAAACAATGTCAGTAGGAACGCCATGAAGTCTGACAATTTCCTTGACAAAGGCCTTAGCGAGAGTTTTAGCGCAGGGCAGTTTGATGAAGGGAACCAAGTGACACATCTTACTAAAACGGTCCACGACCACCCAGATGACAGTAAAACCCTCAGAGGGGGGAAGGTCAGTTATAAAGTCCATAGCCAAATGTGTCCAAGGAGCACTGGGGACCTCCAAAGGACAAAGCAACCCCGCAGCAGGAGTATGTGAGGACTTAGATCTAGCACATACAGTACATTGGCGTACCCACCTAATGACTTCCTTCTGCCATCCAGGCCACCAAAAACTGCGACCCACCAGTCTCTTGGTCTCAGAGATTCCGGGATGACCTGCCAACCGAGATTCGTGACACTCAACAAACAAATCTCTCCTAAAGGTCCCAGGCACAAACAACCTCCCATGAGCAGTGTTAGATGGGGCATTCTCCTGAGCTTTAAGAATCTCATCTTCCAAAACGGAGTCTAAAGCAGCTATCACAACACCTTCTTGTAAAATGTTTTCCTCTTTCTCAGCACCGACTATGGGAGAAAAACTGCGAGACAAGGCATCCGCCTTAACATTCTTAGTACCAGGGATGTAAGTAACGGAGAAATTAAACCGCGAGAAAAACAGTGCCCACCTAGCCTGACGGGCATTCAGGCGCTTGGCAGCGTCAAGATATATCAGATTTTTATGATCCGTAAGAACCTGAACGGGAAATTCCGCACCTTCCAAGAAGTGGCGCCAGTGTTCAAATGCGAGTTTAATAGCCAATAATTCCCGATTACCAATATCGTAATTCAATTCAGTCTCCGAAAATTTTTTTGAAAAAAAGGCACAGGGATGTAATCCATCCCCGTTATCCTGAGACAATACTGCGCCAACCCCCACAGAGGAAGCATCAACCTCAACCAAAAACGGCCTAGTAACATCAGGCTGCATAAGGATGGGAGCAGAGGTGAACCTCTCCTTGAGATACACAAAAGCTTCAATGGCCTCAGAAGACCACTGAACCGCATCAGCACCTTTCCTGGTGAGATCAGTCAGAGGTTTGACAATACTAGAAAAATTTTTTATGAATTTTCTATAGTAATTGGCGAAACCCAAAAACCTCTGTATGGATTTCAAACCAATAGGCCTAGGCCATTCCTGCACAGCCTGAACCTTAACCGGATCCATCTCAAAACCTTTGCTGGAGATAATGTAGCCCAAAAAACTAATTCTCTGTACAGCGAACTCACATTTCTCCAGCTTAGCAAAAAGCGAATTGTCCATTAATAACTGTAATACCTCACGCACGCTCCGCCAATGAGACTCCAGATCTGGCGAATAAATCAAAATGTCATCCAAATACACAACCACATTTTTACCGATCAAAGGTCTAAGGATGTCATTAATCAGATTCTGAAAAAATGCAGGAGCATTAGTAAGACCAAAAGGCATAACCAGATTCTCAAAATGACCCACAGGAGTGTTAAAAGCAGTCTTCCATTCATCACCCTCCTTCATGCGCAACAGATTGTATGCCCCCTTAAGGTCAATTTTAGAGAACCACTTGGCCCCCAATAACTGGTTAAACAGATCAGGAATCAATGGCAGTGGGTAAGGATTGCGTACCGTAATTTTGTTAATCTCACGAAAATCCAGACAAGGACGTAAACCGCCGTCCTTTTTTTTTACAAAAAAAAATCCAACCGCCACAGGAGACTTAGAGGGCCTAATGTGACCGGCGGCCAAACTTGTCTGTATGTATTCCTCCAAAGCCTTCCTCTCAGGAATAGTAAGGTTAAATAAACGACTTTTAGGAAGAGTCGCTCCAGGGACAAATTCAATAGAACAATCATAGTCTCTATGGGGAGGCAAAACCTGCGATTCCTTCTCAGAAAAAACTCTCCAAAAATCCTGAATAGGAACAGGCAATTCTCCCCTATCCAAAGCTGCAATACGCCCGTTACAACACTTGTCATAACATTTATGGCTCCAGGATTTAATTTCACTGGTAGACCAATCCAGTACAGGATTGTGACATTTTAACCAAGGCAATCCCAATATTACTGGAGAAGGCAAGTTATTCAACACTACCAAATCCAATTTCTCATGGTGAACACCATTAATAGTGAGAGGAAATTCACAGACCTTGAGAGTAATATTCTTCAAAGGTGAGCCATCCACAGAAACCACAGCAATGGGGGATGATAAAGGTTCAGGTTTTAAATTGAGTTTTTCCATGAATCCCCCATCAATTACATTCAGTGTAGACCCGCAATCAACAAACACCCGAAATTCCATTAATTTTTCCTGAGCAATCGTGGAAGCAGCTAAAAATATACCCTTGGAATTTAAACAGGCAATACGGGCGTGACTGACCATTTTTTTTTCTTTCTTCATACGAAGCTCACAGCCTTTAATCAAATGACCAGATTTTCCGCAATAGAAACACAAGCCTTTCGAAAAACGACGGTCTTTTTCTTGAGAGCGAGGTGCCACCGATCCAATCTCCATCGGTTCACCACTGTTAGTACACACATTATCATAACCAGAAACTGACATAGCAGAGGATTTGCTCTCATTAACCCTAGCACGCAGTCTTCTATCCACCCGTATAGCTAATTGCATAGCCTGTTGCAAATCCTCAGGTGTAGGATAAGCAATTAGCAGGTCTTTAACCCTTTCACTGAGCCCAGCAAGAAATAGACTTTTCAGAGCAGAATCGTTCCACCCTGTTTGAGTGGACCAACGACGAAAATGTGTACAATATTTTTCGACATTACCTGATCCTTGTTTTAAACGTCTCAACTCAGTCTCAGCTGATGCGACACGGTCAGGATCATCATATAATAGTCCTAAAGCAGAAAAAAAACTATCCACTGATCTGAAGCATGTATCACTAGGTTGCAAAGAAAAGGCCCACTCCTGAGGCTCTTTGCGCAAAAGTGACATTATGAACCCTACGCGCTGGGATTCATCCCCAGAGGACTTGGGTCTCAAACGAAAATACAATAAGCAAGCATTTTTAAATGAAAAAAATTCTCGATGTTCACCAAAAAATAAATCCGGCAAACATACCTTAGGCTCCAAGAAATGTGCTCCAGAACAGTTACTCACGTGCTGACGGAGCTCGGCCACTTCCAGAGAGAGTCCCTGCAGGCGATGAGCCAAATCCTGAACCGACACCATGATGGAACAGAAAAATCTTTCCTTAGAGAATTTGCTGGCTGGACTTACTGTTATGTTCTGCTACCAGAGCTAAGGAAAGAGAGGAGATCTGTCCCTACGATAGAACTCAGCTGAATCCCTACGATGTAACAGGGAACCTGATCCTGCGATCAGACCTGCTAAAGTCCTAAGCTAGTCTGTACGAAGACCTATAGATGTGGGGGAGGAATCCCTACAAGTACTAAGGACTGGGAGGAATATGGGACACCTCCTAACAGAAATAGTAGCAGACAGACGAACAAACAAAATATAAAGAACATAGAGGTCAGTAAACCAAGCAAACTAACAGAGCAAGACACAGAGCACAGGCTAGCTAGAAAGTAGATATACAATGAAGTCCAGCAAAGCCAGAAGGGCGGAGCAGGATTAAATAGGCCAACAAGGTCATGTGACCAGCAAAGGAAAAAAAACCTAACAGCAAGGTTCTAACAGCATGAGATGGTGCATTATCATGCAGAAAAATGATCTTGCTGTGAAATACACGGTTCTTCTTCTTGAACCATGGCAGGAAGTGCTGTTTGAGAAAATCCACATACATTATGGAGTTCATCTTTAGCGCCTTCAGGGATCCTAAAGGGGCCGACAATCTCTCTCCCCATGATTCCAGCCCAAAACATTACTCCACCTCCTCCTTGTTGGCGCTGTAGCCGTGTTTGCGTGGGGTGTCCATCAACCAGCCATCCTCCACTCCATTCATCTGGACCATCGAGCGCTGCACGGCACTCATCCGTGAACAAAACAGTTTTGAAATCAGTCTTCATGTAATGTTTGGCCCACTGGAGCCGTTTCTGCTTGTGTGAAGTGGATAGAGGAGGTCGACAGGATGGCGTATGCACAGCTGCAAACCTCTGAAGGACCCTGCATCTTGTTGTTCGGGGGACGTTGGAGGCACAAGCAGCTTCAAAAACTTGTTTGCTGCTATGACAAGGCTTTTTTGCCGCTGCTCTTTCAACCTGACGTAATTGCCTGTAGGAAAGAGTCCTCAATTTGCCCTTATCAGCACGCACACGTGTGTACTGTGTATCAGCTACATACTTCTTGATTGCCAAGACACTTCATCCTGATCATCGCACAATGTTGATTGTAGTCATGCCTTGACCTAAACAATCCACAATTTGTTGCTTCTCAGCAGCCGACACATCCTTTTTCTTTCCCATTTTGGCAGAAAATGTAGGCTGCTTAATAATGTGAGAGAGCCTTCTTAAGTAGTCTTGCCTTTCATTGGACACACCTGCCAAACTAATTAGCACAGGTGTCTGCAATTGCTTACAGTGATATAAAGAGCCCTGACACACATCACCATCAATGAGTTTAACTGACAAACAAACAAATTCTTCCCTTATCACTCCTAAACACTTTTTGCATAATAATTTGGAACGCGGTGTACATGTGCTTTTCCACAAAACACCAGTGGTTCACGTAGTGAATCTTACAGTTCTAACTTGCCAACCGTGGTCTGTATGGAATTGTTCAATAAAGGGCCCAAAATTAAGATAACATAGATGGGAGAGGTCTCTATGAATAGGAATTCCTAAGTATTTGATACCCTGTGAGGGCCAGGCAAAGGGAAAGTTGGACTGGATGGAATCCTATATGGATTTAGGGAGGGAGACATCGAGGGCCTCAGACTTCGCTGCATTGATTTTAAAATTTTACCATGTAACAAAGTGATCTATTTCAGCCACAACAGCAGGGATGGATATATGTGATTGAGTGATATATACTAGGACATCATCAGCAAATAGAGAGCACTTGTACTCGGTGCCTCCCACCTCAATCCACCTAATATTGGGGTTATGGCGAATTGATGAGAGCAGGTGCTCCGTCACTAGGATGTATAAGAGAGGGGACAGAGGACATCCCTGCCTTGACCCATTGGTGATTGTGAAAGGTGATGAAAATGTTCTGACGCACCCCCTGGGCCTTGGGACACCCGGAGCCGGACCCTTTTTGGTGGATGCTGGTGGTTGTAGTCTTCGTGGCGGCGATCCGGTTCCGTGGCTCAGGGCGGTCAAACCAGTGGCGGAACTATTTATGTGGTTTTGATGTTTAAATGTCCGACTATGCCACCCGTGGATTGCGGTCAGAGTGAACCGCCGCTACAGGGCAGACCGCTAAGGCTGGTGTTGTGGGTGCAGCAGAGCGTAGCATAACTCCCCACGGGAGGAGTATAGCCTCAGGGCAGTGTATGCGGAGGATGGGGGTGATGGTGCAGGGCAGCAGCAGTAACGACACGGAGTCAGTGATGCAGTTCAGGGCCTTTACTCACAGTTCTTATTATCCAGACCACGTCTGCAGGTAACGGCTGCCCACGTCGTACTGTGCTCACCAGGTGAGGGGCTCAGACAACTCCCAGATAACTTTGGAGCACTTCACAGGACCCCCTTTGTGTGTCCTTTGTCTGGCCTTTCTTACCAACACTTCTGTCCGGCTGCCTCGGGCCTCCTCTTGGTAAACTTGGCGCCAGTTTCCCTGACCCTATGTGGTGCCTTCCTAGCGGGTGGAGCAAGGGGCTGCGCCACATAAAATGTCAGAGCCTCCGGTTTCTAGCTGAGGGTTGTTTCCTGCCTCCACTAGTTCGGGGACCGGTCTCCCCCTTTGGCCTGACCCCTCCACGCAGGTGGATTCGGGCGTGCGGTGGCGACTCGCCCGTCCGCACCCCTGGGATCCCTTCATTCCTCGTTCCTGGAGCCTTCTCCGCTCCTCTTCCTTCCTTCTCCCTCTTGCAGGCCTGGGTCTCTGTTACTAGGCCCGCCTCCGGAGCAGAGCTCATGCAGAGCCCCTGCTCCCTGCCACTTCTGCTCAGACTTCTCTGCACTGAACTAAGATGGTGCCCACCTTTTATACTCCCTTCTCAATGCACCCAGGAACTGCTTCCTCCCTGCTCCTGCACTGCAGGGTTCCCCTTCCTCAGTGTTCCCTCCCCCCACTCCAGCCAGGGACAGGGACTGTCGTGCCCATCTCAGGGGCATATTGGTCGCCCTGCCCCACGGCAATGTGGTGTAATGCATGCAGGTGTCGGGTCCTGATCCACACTCCATCCTTATCTGAGAGTGAGATATCACACCTCTGGGTGAGGTGCAATACGTCTGTAGCAACCAAGCCCTCGGTGCTACAGTTCCATTTATATTCAGCCTAGGTGACGTATTGTGATACAGGGCCGTGATTTTGGCTATAAAAGGGTCCCCTAGACCCCTACCCCAAGCTTTTTAAGAGAATCATATATGGCGTGCCAGGAGACTCTATGGAATGCTTTCTCAGCATCCAACGAGAGTATCTACTTACAAATTTTTAACTGCATCTAGCCCAGGAAATACTTTGTGCCTAGTAGCAGTGTCTGCTAGTCAGCGGATTATCCCGGCTGTTAAGCAAGCTACACCACCTGTAGTTTGGACACTTAATTTTTTCAAAGGAAATGCTTCGGGACCACGGGATACTTAGTGAAGAGCATCAGGAGGCACCCCAAGGCATAGGGGCTGGGACTGGCACTAGGATGCCTTGCGGTGGACAGCCGAGCTCGATCCTTATAAAAGCTTATTAACTGCAGCAGCTTTAGTGGACGCTACTGGAGCTGGAATTACGCGGCTGCTGGCATGAGACTTGCCCTCCAATAGATCCTTGTAAATGGATTTAAAGTGTATTCATTCAAATTAGAGGGACAATTTAAATTAAAAAGCTTAGAGCTGCCTCCACCACAGGGGGGCTCTCTCGACCCACCAGCGGACAGGCACCAGTATTGGGAGAGGGGGGCTGGCCGTCAGGGTTCACCGCGGCTCTGGCACAAACCCGGCGACACGGAGGTGGCACGGGCAGGAGCGGACTGGCCGTCTCGGCTTCTCACTTTTTGGATTTTAGAAGGGCATGACATGCCTATATCTGTGTCTCCCCCTCCTTTTACTCCTCCACCTCTTTTCTTTTCGCATGACTATATGTACTTGTCACTTTTCCATGTGTTAGTTGTGTCTTCTGAGCAGTTTGTCAGCTTTTGGACACCTTTGAAGGTGTTTTCTATGTGTTTCTATGTGTTTTTGTTTGCCTGCCATTGGTTTTAACGGTGTTCGAAGGTGTTCGACGAACAGTTCGACGAACAGTTCGGCGAACACACGGGTGTTCGACGAACCGAACCGAACTCGAACACTACGGGGGTGGCTCAACACTAGTCATCAGTGGTTAATCACCCACGTGATCCCTCAGGGAGGGCTCCGTGCTGAGGATATTCTAGTGTCGGGAGAGGACTCGTCTCATGGTTCCCCACTCATGGTTGAATGTGGAGATGAAGCGGGTCCTCTCGGGGGTCTATTGTTGATGCCGTCGGGCGGGTTACAAAATAAGACTGCGGGGTGTACTGCGCGCCCTACCATAGCCACAGCCGATGCACCTATTGCTATACCCTCTCTGTCTGAATCGATCAGTCAGATCTGCAGCCTGTTTTTCAAAGTTGTAATCAATGGAGCATATAGGCCTTACCCTTAGGAACAGTCCGACCGGGACGGCACTGATTGTTGATGAGTTATGTGCAGAGGCAGCATGAATCAGAGAATTAACCACAGTGGGCTTCCTGTTGACGTCAGTCTGGATGAAGGCGTGTGAGTCTACCTCCAGAGTGACGTCCAGAAAGTCCATGCGTTGGTGATGATAGGAATATGTCAGTTTGATCCCCCAAGTATTCGTATTAAGTTGCCTCATAAAATCATCAAGCCCCCCACCGTCCCCAGCCAAAAAAACAGAACATCATCAATGTATCTGAGCCACATCACGACCTGGTCTGCGCCCCGCACGCCCTCGTCACCAAAAATATCCCTCTCCCATGCTCCCAGAAAAAGGTTGGCGTACGAGGGCACGCAGGCCGCCCCCATGGCCGTGCCGCGCCGCTGCTGATACACTGTGTCTTTAAATAAAAAATAATTATGGCAGAGGACGAAGTGGAGGAGCTCAAGGATAAACTCACGCGATGGGCCATCCAGGTCGGAGGTCCCCAAGAAAAGGCGGACCGCTGTGAGGCCCAGATCATGACTGATGCAGGTATAAAGGCTTTCCACATTGGCCGTGATCATGATAGTGCCGGCCTCCAAAAGGACACCGTCGACCCTGGTCAGGACGTCCGTCGTGTCTTTGTTGTATCTTTGGAAGCAAATAGAAGGTGGCTGTTTTAGGAAGGCACACGGTTAGAGCCTCCACAGTCCTCTTATCTATCGTCCCCCGCTCGCAGGCACGAGCCAAAATTCCCTGGAGGGCAGCAGAGAAGGAGGCTGTTGGATTGTAAGATAACTTAGAGGAGGTCTCCCTATCTCTGAGTTGGCGTAAAGCCTCCTTCTCATATTTCTGATAAGGCCACAGGACAATATTTCCTCCCTTGTCAGCCGGTTTGATAACAGTATCGTGGAGAGATTGTAATTGATGTATCGCGGTACGTTCTGCAAATGTCAAATTGTCGAATTTTCTCCGTGTAGGGAGTTTTTTAAAATCCTCCGCAGCTAAATGTACAAAAATCTCCACCGCCGGACTCAGAGACAAGGGAGGGAATCTCGCAGATTTTGGAAGCCTTGATTGTGGTAACCCACCTGTGGGGGGGGGGGGGGGTTCTGTAAGGCCTCCTTCTCTGCTGTCGTCATGGAACTGGCATCACCACCCAACCTGGAATGAAGTTTTTTAAGTATTAGTTTGCGAGCAAACAGATGGAGGTCCTTAAGGGCCGTAAAATAGTCAAATGCATTAGTAGGTGCAAAAGAAAGGCCCATACTTAGGACCTCCATCTGAGTCTCAGTCAATATGTGGGTAGTCAGATTAACAACACGGAGCCCCCCCCCGGGGGTCACCAACCTGAAATGGACAATTGGGCTCTCAGGGAAGGAATGCCAAACAACTTTTGGCTCAAAAAGATTACCATGACCTAAATGAAAGTTTGGGGTTTTCATCTTTCCTCTAATCACAGCTTTTTGCTTTTGATGCTCTCCCGTTGCTCCATCTCCGGACTTTATATCCGGTTGTAGTGATGTTTTTAGCTTGTTGTTTTTATCTTTCTTTTTAATTTTCTTATGTTTTCCTTTCATTCTGTATAATTAGTAGTGTTGAGCCACCCCCGTAGTGTTCGAGTTCGGTTCGTCGAACACCCTTGTGTTCGCCGAACTGTTCGTCGAACACCTTCGAACACCGTTAAAACCAATGGCAGGCAAACAAAAACACATAGAAACACATAGAAAACACCTTCAAAGGTGTCCAAAAGCTGACAAACTGCTCAGAAGACACAACTAACACATGGAAAAGTGACAAGTACATATAGTCATGCGAAAAGAAAAGAGGTGGAGGAGTAAAAGGAGGGGGAGACACAGATATAGGCATGTCATGCCCTTCTAAAATCCAAAAAGTGAGAAGCCGACACGACCAGTCCGTTCCTGCCCATGCCACCTCCGTTTGTGCCAGAGCCGCGGTGAACCCTGACGGCCAGCCCCCCTCTCCCAATACTGGTGCCTGTCCGCTGGTGGGTCGAGCGAGACCCCCTGTGGTGGAGGCAGCTCTAAACTTTTTAATTTAAATTGTCTCTCTAATTTGAATGAATACACTTTAAATCCTTTTACAAGGATCTATTGAAGGGCAAGTCTCACGCCAGCAGCCGCGTAATTCCAGCTCCAGTAGCGTCCACTAAAGCTGCTGCAGTTAAAAAGCCTTTATAAGGATCGAGCTCGGCTGTCCACCGCAAGGCATCCTACCGCCAGTCCCAGCCCCTATGCCTTGGGGTGCCTCCTGATGCTCTTCACTGAGTATCCCGTGGTCCCGAAGCATTTCCTTTGAAAAAATTAAGTGTCCAAACTACAGGTGGCGTAGCTTGCTTAACAGCCGGGATAATCCGCTGACTAGCAGACACTGCTACTAGGCACAAAGTATTTCCTGGGTTAGATGCAGTTAAAAATTTGAAATTAGATACTCTCGTTGGATGCTGAGAAAGCATTCCATAGAGTCTCCTGGCACGCCATATATTATTCTCTTAAAAAGCTTGGGGTAGGGGTCTAGGGGACCCTTTTATAGCCAAAATCATGGCCCTGTATCGCAATGCGTCACCTAGGCTGAAGATAAATGGAACTGTAGCACCCCGAGGGCTCGGTTGCTGCAGAGGTATTGCACCTCACCCAGAGGTGTGATATCTCACTCTCAGGTAAGAATGGAGTGTGGATCAGGACCCTACACCTGCATGCATTACACCACATTGCCGTGGGGCAGGGCGACCAATATGCCCCTGAGATGGGCACGACAGTCCCTGTCCCTGGCTGGAGTGGGGGGAGGGAACACTGAGGAAGGGGAACCCTGTAGTGCAGGAGCAGGGAGGAAGCAGTTCCTGGGTGCATTGAGAAGGGATTATAAAAGGTGGGCACCATCTTAGTTCAGTGCAGAGAAGTCTGAGCAGAAGTGACAGGGAGCAGGGGCTCTGCATGAGCTCTGCTCCAGAGGCGGGCCAAGTAACAGAGGCCCAGGCCTGGAAGAGGGAGAAGGAAGGAAGAGGAGCGGAGAAGGCTCCAGGAACGAGGAACGAAGGGATCCCAGGGGTGTGGACGGGCGAGTCGCCACCGCACGCCCGAATCCACCTGCGTGGAGGGGTCAGGCCAAAGGGGGAGACCGGTCCCCTAAATTAGTGGAGGAGGGAAATGACCCTCAGCTAGAAACCGGAGGCTGTGACATTTTATGTGGCGCAGCCCCTTGCTACACCCGCTAGGAGGGCAGCACATAGGGTCAGGGAAACTGGCGCCAAGTTTACCAAGAGGAGGCTCGAGGCAGCCGGACAGAAGGGTTGGTAAGAAAGGCCAGACAAAGGACACACAAAGGGGGTCCTGCGAAGCACTCCAAAGTTATCTGGGAGTTGTCTGAGCCCCTCACCTGGTGAGCACAGTACGACGTGGGCAGCCGTTACCTGCAGACGTGGTCTGGATAATAAGAACTGTGAGTAAAGGCCCTGGACTGCATCACTGACTCCGTGTTGTTACTGCTGCTGCCCTGCACCATCACCCCCATCCTCCGCATACACTGCCCTGAGGCTATACTCCTCCCGTGGGGAGTTATGCTACGCTCTGCTGCACCCACAACACCAGCCTCAACGGTCTGCCCTGCAGCGGCGGTTCACTCTGACCGCAATCCACGGGTGGCGTAGTCGGACATTTAAACATCAAAACCACATAAATAGTTCCGCCACTGCTTTGACCGCCCTGAGCCACGGAACCGGGTCGCCGCCACGGAGACTACAACCACCAGCATCCACCAAAAAGGGTCCGGCTCTGGATGTCCCAAGGCCCAGGGGGCGTGTCAGAACATTTTCATCACCTTTCATAATCACCAATGGGACAAGGCAGGGATGTCCTCTGTCCCCTCTCTTATACATCCTAGTGACGGAGCACCTGCTCTCATCAATTCGCCATAACCCCAATATTAGGTGGATTGAGGTGGGAGGCACCGAGTACAAGTGCTCTCTATTTGCTGATGATGTCCTAGTATATATCACTCAATCACATATATCCATCCCTGCTGTTATGGCTGAAATAGATCACTTTGTTACATGGTAAAATTTTAAAATCAATGCAGCGAAGTCTGAGGCCCTCGATGTCTCCCTCCCCAAATCCATATAGGATTCCATCCAGTCCAACTTTCCCTTTGCCTTGCCCTCACAGGGTATCAAATACTTAGGAATTCCTATTCATAGAGACCTCTCCCATCTATGTTATCTTAATTTTGGGCCCTTTATTGAACAATTCCATACAGACCACGGTTGGCAAGTTAGAACTGTAAGATTCACTACGTGAACCACTGGTGTTTTGTGGAAAAGCACATGTACACTGCGTTCCAAATTATTATGCAAAAAGTGTTTAGGAGTGATAAGGGAAGAATTTGTTTGTTTGTCAGTTAAACTCATTGATGGTGATGTGTGTCAGGGCTCTTTATATCACTGTAAGCAATTGCAGACACCTGTGCTAATTAGTTTGGCAGGTGTGTCCAATGAAAGGCAAGACCACTTAAGAAGGCTTTCTCACATTATTAAGCAGCCTACATTTTCTGCCAAAATGGGAAAGAAAAAGGATGTGTCGGCTGCTGAGAAGCAACAAATTGTGGAGTGTTTAGGTCAAGGCATGACTACAATCAACATTGTGCGATGATCAGGATGAAGTGTCTTGGCAATCAAGAAGTATGTAGCTGATTCACAGTACACAGTTGTGCGTGCTGATAAGGGCAAATTGAGGACTCTTTCCTACAGGCAATTACGTCAGGTTAAAAGAGCAGCGGCAAGAAAGCCTTGTCATAGCAGCAGACAAGTTTTTGAAGCTGCTGGTGCCTCCAACGTCCCCCGAACAACAAGATGCAGGGTCCTTCAGAGGTTTGCAGCTGTGCATACGCCATCCTGTCGACCTCCTCTATCCACTTCACACAAGCAGAAACGGCTTGTGTGGGCCAAACATTACATGAAGACTAATTTCAAAACTGTTTTGTTTACGGATGAGTGCCGTGCAGCGCTCGATGGTCCAGATGGATGGAGTGGAGGATGGCTGGTTGATGGACACCCCACGCAAACACGGCTACAGCGCCAACAAGGAGGAGGTGGAGTAATGTTTTGGGCTGGAATCATGGGGAGAGAGATTGTCGGCCCCTTTAGGATCCCTGAAGGCGCTAAAGATGAACTCCATAATGTATGTGGATTTTCTCAAACAGCACTTCCTGCCATGGTTCAAGAAGAAGAACCGTGTATTTCACAGCAAGATCATTTTTCTGCATGATAATGCACCATCTCATGCTGCACATAAAACATCTGCATCTCTGGCTGATATGGGCATAAAAGGGGACAAACTTATGGTGTGACCCCCATGCTCCCCTGACCTCTACCCCATTCAGAACCTTTGGAGCATCATTAAAAGGAGTGTCTATGATGGCGGGAGGCAGTTCACATCTAAGCAACAGCTCTGGGAGGGTATTCTGACCTCATGCAAAACAATTGAAGCAGAAACCATCCAAAACCTGACAAATTCAATGGACGAGAGAGTTCAGAAGCTCCTTTCGAACAAGGGGTCCTATGTGAAAATGTAACATCACCTACAATAAAGTTTTGAGTTGAAAACTGTTTGATTTCAGTTTCTAACAACCTGCTAATGCTTATAATTTCAAAAATGACCATTTTTTTGGTCTTTATTAAAATGAAAAGGTTGATCGAAAAGTTTGGGGGATCTAAGAGTGTGGCAACCCAGTAGTCATGATTACTTCGAATTCTGACAATATGAGGGTCATGCTGCAGATAGTGCAGCAAGAAGGCACTTATGTGTCTTGCGCATCTCGGAGCCCCAAAATTATTTTCCGGGCTAGATGCAGCTAAAAATTATTTTTAATTTTAAATCTGGTGGAGCTTATTATAGATGGCCTAATAGGATCAGTGCTGCACACTGCTACAAAGCCCAAATTATTTTCCAGTCAAGATACAGATAAACATGATTAGTAATTTGAAAGCTTAAAACGGTTGGTAGGGTGATTTTAACCAATCATCAAGCTTTTACTCTCCCCAGGATGACACAGGGGTAGAAAAGTCGTTTCGGATCCATGATTTGTTCATCTTTATGAACGTGAGTCTGTCTACATTATCAGTGGAGAGCCGCGTGCGCTTATCTGTCAGCACACCACCAGCAGCGCTGAACACACGTTCAGACAGAACGCTGGCTGCGGGGCATGACAAGATCTCCAAGGCGTAAGTGGCTAGCTCCGGCCATTTATCCAGATTGGAAGCCCAAAAAGAGCAAGGGTCCAGTGACACAGTCGTGGCTTCAATGTTTACTTGGAGATACTCCTGTACCATCGTCTCTAGGCGTTGACTATGTGTCAGACTTCTTGTCTCCTGTGGCCTTGCAAAGGATGGGCTAAAAAAGTGGTGAAATGATTCCGCAAAATTGATGTTACCAGCAGATACTGTGGTTCTGTTACGGTTTGAGTGCTGAACACTTGACGGTCCCACGGTTGGCAAGTTGGAACTGTGAGATTCACTACGTGCACCACTGGTATTTTGTGGAAAAGCACATGTAAGATTCTGCAACAGTCTCTGCTGATACTCCTGCATGCGTGCATCCCTTTCTATGGCAGGAATAATTTCTGCAAATTTACTTTTGTACCGGGGATCTAACAGTGTGGCAACCCAGTAGTCAGGATTATTTCTAATTCTCACAATTCGAGGGTCATGTTGCAGGTAGTGCAGCAAGAAGGCACTCATGTGTGTTGCGCATCCAGGAGCACCAAGTCCCTGTTGTGTTGGTGGCGAGGTAACAATCATGCTTCCTTCCTCTGTCCTCTCCCCCCAACCTCGCACAACAGAAATGTGATCAAGGTCTCCCTCATCTGATGAGTCTTCCATCAGTTCGTCCTCCACTTCTTCCTGGGCTCCTGCACCTTCCTCACTAGTTTGGCTGCTACCATGCGCCCTGGTAAAACCATCTCCCCCACCCTCACATGCCTGCCGCCTTGGTGCTGCCGACCGTCTGGACCTTGCAGATGTTAGCCCTTCCGCATACAACTCCTCCTCCTCTACTTCCTCCACCTCCTCTTGTGCCACCACCTGACTCCGAATTCTGTTTAACATGTGCTCCAGCATGTAAATCACCGGAATAGTCATGCTGATAATGGCATCGTCAGCACTAAACATCTTCGTCGCCATTTCAAAACTGTGCAGAAGGGTGCATAGGTCCCTGATCTGAGACCACTCCTCCAGCGTGATTTGCCCCACCTCTGAATCTCGTTGGCCCAGGCTATACGTCAGAACGTATTGCACCAGGGCTTGTCGGTGCTGCCACAGTCGCTGCAACATGTGCAGAGTTGAATTCCACCGGGTAGGCACATCGCATTTTAGCCGGTGAAGTGGCAGGCCCAACGACTTCTGTAGAGATGTAAGTCGCTGAGCTGCGGGATGCGAACGGCGGAAGTGAGCACACAGCGACCGTGCCCTCTGCAGAAGGCCATCTAGTCTGGGATAGTGGGCTAAAAATTGCTGGACAACCAGGTTCAACACGTGAGCCATACAAGGCACGTGTGTGACATTGCCCCGGCGAAGGGCCGCACCCAGGTTTGCAGCATTGTCGCACACGGCCTTCCCTGGTTTCAGGTCCAGTGGAGACAACCATTCATGAAATTGGTTCTCTAGAGCTGACCACAACTCCTCAGTTGTATGACTCACATTTCACAGACATTTCAATGTAAAAACCGCCTGATGACGTTGAGCCCTACTGCCAGCATAGTAAGGAGGTGTGCAGGATCCCTTCTGCGCAGTTAGAAAGCTTGTGGCATGACCAGACAGGCTTTGGGTGCAGGTGGAAGACCGAGAGGAGGTTGAGGAGGCAGAAGCAGTGGAGGAACTTTGACATAAAGAGGATTGACGCACAACTCGTGGGGACAGCAAGACTTGGACAGCAGGCCCTTGTCCTGCTGTCACCATAGTTACCCAGTGCCCAGTCAGCGACATGTAACGCCCCTGTCCATGCCTACTCGTCCAAGTGTCTGTGGTGAAATGCACCCTGTCACACACAGAGTTTCTCAAAGAAGCGGTGATGTTGTGTGCGACATGCTGGTGGAGCGCAGGCACACCTTTCTTTGAGAAGTAGTGCCGACTGGGCATCTGGTACTGGGGCACTGCGACGGACATAAGGTCTCGAAAATCCTCTGTGTCCACCAGGCGGAAAGGCAGCATTTCTGTAGCCAAGAGCTTGCAGATGGTGAAATTCAACCTCTTAGCTTTCTCATGGCTAGGAGGAAATGGTCTTTTACTTGTCCACATCTGAGGGACCGAGGGCTGGCTATTGTGCTTAGACGGGGTTGATAAGGGTGTCCCCGGCAAACTGCCGGTCTGTGAGGAAGATGCAGGCGGACATGTTAGGTTGCCTTGATCCAAAGGTGGTGCTATCGATGTCGGACAGCGCTCAACACCAGCTGGTGTTACCACCTCCAAAGAAAATGATGACCTGCCAATCACGCTGGCTGTTGCGGGTAAAGAGGTGGCAGGTCTGCGCCCCAAAACAGGTGTGACTGCTGTCCCCCCAGTCACAGAGGATGAAGAGGCCGCGGATGCACAAGATATGGCAGACGGCGGTTGGCCCGGCCGGCTAGGCCGCATTGTAGCACACTGAGCTTCCCACTGCAACTTATGCTTCATGTCCATGTGCCGGTTCATGCATGAAGTACTCAAACTATGTATTTTTTGGCCTCTACTTAGCTTTTGCTGACAAATGTTACAGATAACACGAGTTGGGTCATCTTTATCGATCTGAAAAAATGCCCAGGCTATGCAAGGCTTAGCACCCATGCGACCTGAAGAGCCACCACGACTTGTTGTGAGAGGCAGAGTTGTGTTTGAGGATGCAGTTGTTGACGTGCTTCCAGTACTACGTCTCTGTCCAGGAAGGCGCAACCTGACCTCGTCGTCACTAGCATCTTCCTCCACCTCCTCTGCTGACCTCATCTCTTGGCTGACTGTGGGTTGACAGTAAGTGGGATCTCCAACCTCATCATCATCACCCTGTGTGTTATCACACCCGTCGTCCTCAGAGCCAACCTGTTCCTGCCCTGACAAAAAACTAAAGTTGTCGCTCCAATCAGGTATTTGAGTCTTATCATCGCCTTCCTCATTGTCTGCACCAACAGGAGTTACAGTTTGGGAATGAGGGTCTACATTATGGTCAGAACCTTCTGCGTCTGGTCCTGGATCCGACTCATAAAGATTCTGGGCATCAGTGCAGATCATTTCCTCGTCTGGATTCACAGAAGCGCTGGATTCGACCTCTGATTCCCAGGCTATAGTACGAGTAAACAGCTCTGCAGACTCAACCATCTGTTCTACCTCATACTCAGACGGGCAGCTGGAGATTTGGGAGCTGTGAGGAAGCAAGTGCGATTTGGGTGACACCTTTGAGGACTGGAGTATTTGTGATGTTGAAGTTGATGTGGAGGAGAGCCCACTTTAAGGAGCACTTGATATCCGTTGAAGCACCTGCTGTTTTTGTGCCTCATCTGGAATTTGTAGCGATTGGCGTGGCCGTAAGAAAGGGATCTTATCACATTGTCCGCTAAAAGAAGTAGACATTTTAGTTTGGCTGGAAGATGGTCTTTCTTCTGCAGATGTTACTGTTGCTTTAACACCTACCCCACGAACACAACCTTTTTTCCCCTTCCCAACACGCCTATTCCCCTTTCCACCAGCAGCAGGCCTTTTTCCACTCATTTTGGTGGTTAACTAATTCACAACTCTGGAGTTGTTTGCACAAAAAAACAATGGATGGTAACCGAGCAGAGCTGAGTGGCCAAACTGTGGTATTAGGCCAAAACTATTGGCTGGGTTAGATGCAGAAAAAAATTATATTCAATTTGCAACCTGATGGAGGTCAGTATACAGTTATATGAAAAAGTTTGGGCACCCCTATTAATCTTAAGCTTATTGTTTTATAAAAATTGGTGTTTTTGCAACAGCTATTTCAGTTTGATATATGTAATAACTGTTGGATACAGTAATGTTTCTGCCTTGAAATGAGGTTTATTGTACTAACAGAAAATGTGCAATCTGCATTCAAACAAAATTTGACAGGTGCATAAGTATGGGCACCTCACCAGAAAAATGACAATAATATTTAGTAGATCCTCCTTTTGCAAAAATAACAGCCTCTAGTCGCTTCCTGTAGCTTTTAATGAGTTCCTGGATCCTGGATGAAGGTATTTTTGACCATTCCTCTTTACAAAACAATTCCAGTTCAGTTAAGTTTGATGGTCGCCGAGCGTGGACAGCCCTCTTCAAATGATCCCACCGATGTTGAATGATATTCAGGTCTGGGGACTGGGATGGCCATTCCAGAACATTGTAATTGTTCCTCTGCATGAATGCCTGAGTAGATTTGGAGCGGTGTTTTGGATCATTGTCTTGCTGAAAGATCCATCCCCTGCGTAACTTCAACTTTATCACTGATTCTTGAACATTATTGTCAAGAATCTGCTGATACTGAGTGGAATCCATGCGTCCCTCAACTTTAACAAGATTCCCGGTGCCGGCATTGGCCACACAGCCCCAAAGCATGATGGAACCTCCACCAAATTTTACTGTGGGTAGCAAGTGTTTTTCTTGGAATGCTGTGTTTTTTTACCGCCATGCAGAACGCCTTTTTGTATGACCAAACAACTCAATCTTGGTTTCATCAGTCCACAGGACCTTCTTCCAAAAAGAAATTGGCTTCTCCAAATGTGCTTTTGCATACCTCAGCCGACTCTGTTTGTGGCGTGCTTGCAGAAACGGCTTCTTTCGCATCACTCTCCCATACAACTTCTCCTTGTGCAAAGTGTATTGTATAGTTGACCGATGCACAGTGACACCATCTGCAGCAAATTGATGCTGCAGCTCTCTGGAGGTGGTCTGAGGATTGTCCTTGACTGATCTCACCATTCTTCTTCTCTGCCTTTCTGATGTTTTTCTTGGCCTGCCACTTCTGGCCTTAACAAGAACTGTCCCTGTGTTCTTCCATTTCCTTACTATGTTCCTCACAGTGGAAACTGAGAGGTTAAATCTCTGAGACAGCTTTTTGCATCCTTCCCCTGAACAACTATGTTGAATAATCTTTGTTTTCAGATCATTTGACAGTTGTTTTGAGGAGCCCATGATGCCACTCTTCAGAGGAGATTCAAACAGGAGAACAACTTGGAAGTGGCCACTCTAAATAGCTTTTCTCATGATTGCATACACCCGGCTATGAAGTTCAAAGCTCAATGAGGTTACAAAACCAAAAAAAGTGCTTTAGTAAGTCAGTAAAAAGTAGGTAGGGGTATTTAAAACAAGAAAATGATAAGGGTGCCCATACTTATGCACCTGTCAAATTTTGTTTGAATGCAGATTGCACATATTCTGTTAGTACAATAAACCTCATTTCAAGGCAGAAACATTACTGTATCCAACAGTTATTACATATATCAAACTGAAATAACTGTTGCAAAAGCACCAATTTTTATAAAACAATAAGCTTAAGATTAATAGGGGTGCCCAAACTTTTTCATATAACTGTAGATGGACTAATACAACAAGTCCCACACACAGCTAGAAGCCCAATATTTTTTCAGAGGTAGATGCAGAAAAAAATATATTCAGTTTGCAACCTGATGGAGGTCAGTATAGATGGACTAATACAACAGGTCCCACACACAGCTAGAAGCCCAATATTTTTTCAGAGGTAGATGCAGAAAAAAATATATTCAGTTTGCAACCTGATGGAGGTCAGTATAGATGGACTAATACAACAAGTCCCACACACAGCTAGAAGCCCAAATATTTTTTCAGAGGTACTGTAGATGCAGATAAAAATTATTTTGAATTTGCAACCTGATGGAGGTCAGTATAGATGGACTAATAGAGAAATTCCGACACACTGCTAGAAGGCCAAATATTTTTTCAGAGCTAGATGCAGAAAAAAATTAGATTCAGTTTAATCCTGATGGAGGTCAGTATAGATGGACTAATAGAGAAAGTCCCACACACTGCTAGAAGGCCAAATATTTTTTCAGAGCTAGATGCATACAAAAAATTATTTTGAATTTGCAACCTGATGGAGGTCAGTATAGGTGGACTAATAGAACAAGTCCCACACACTGCTATAAGGCCAAATATTTTTTCAGAGCTAGATGCAGAAAAAAATTATATTCAGTTTGCAACCTGATGGAGGTCTGTATAGATGGATTAATAGAACAAGACCCACACACAGCTAGAAGCCCAATATTTTTTCAGAGGTAGATGCAGAAAAAAATATATTCAGTTTGCAACCTGATGGAGGTCAGTATAGATGGACTAATACAACAAGTCCCACACACAGCTAGAAGCCCAATATTTTTTCAGAGGTAGATGCAGAAAAAAATATATTCAGTTTGCAACCTGATGGAGGTCAGTATAGATGGACTAATACAACAAGTCCCACACACAGCTAGAAGCCCAAATATTTTTTCAGAGGTACTGTAGATGCAGATAAAAATTATTTTTAATTTGCAACCTGATGGAGGTCAGTATAGATGGACTAATAGAGAAAGTCCGACACACTACTAGAAGGCCAAATATTTTTTCAGAGCTAGATGCAGAAAAAAATTATATTCAGTTTGCAACCTGATGGAGGTCAGTATAGATGGATTAATAGAACAAGACCCACACACAGCTAGAAGCCCAATATTTTTTCAGAGATAGATGCAGAAAAAAATATATTCAGTTTGCATCCTGATGGAGGTCAGTATAGATGGACTAATGCAACAAGTCCCACACACAGCTAGAAGCCCAAATATTTTTTCAGAGGTACTGTAGATGCAGATAAAAATTATTTTGAATTTGCAGCCTGATGGAGGTCAGTATAGATGGACTAATAGAGAAAGTCCGACACACTGCTAGAAGGCCAAATATTTTTTCAGAGCTAGATGCAGAAAAAAATTAGATTCAGTTTGCAGCCTGATGGAGGTCAGTATAGATGGACTAATAGAATGATGCTATGCCCAAAAGATTTTACTTCACTAGGTGCAGTAAAAAAATTGGTATTCTATACACAGGTGGTATATCTTGCAACACAGATAGGCTACTCCACTGACTAACACACTCTGCAATAGGCCAAAAAGGATTAGCTTTGCTAGATTCAGCCAAATGCTGTGAAAAAAACTTGCACAGCACTGGCACAGACCTGCCTGGCAAAAACTGATAGGAACTGATGTAACCTAGTCCTGAAAAGGACTCCAATTACAATTAGTCTTTACTCCCACAACCTATCTATTTAAGAGCACAGACCTGCCTGATAAAAGTCGTAGGAAATGCTGTAACCTAGTCCTTAAAAGGACTGCAATCACAACTATTCCCTACTCCCAAGCTATCTGTATATTTGTGCGAAAATTGGCTTGAAATTAACAAGGTATAGCGCACACAGCAACAGCGGTGCCGTCTAACACGCAGCTGCAGCAGTGAGAAAATGGTGGCGACGGGGAAAATGGCTTGGTCTTATAGGGCAAGGACATGTGACATACACTGCCAATGACACATGCCCTTGCTTGTGTGAAAAAAAGCACTTCGCTCCGTGTGTGCGCTGCTGATAGGCTGACAGATTGCACCTCCCCACTGTAAATGCGGGAAAGAGAAAAAAAAATGGAGATCTTCATTGTTCCTGCAGAGATCCATCCCCTGCCCCTCCCCCCACCCCGCTGTACACTCAAACTGCGTATTAACATTAATTTTCATCATTACTGAGAAAAAATCCAGTTATGATTTTGGTGCACGAACAGTTATCGAACATAACCTCGAACAGCCGAATTTTTTTCAAATTGTTCGTGTTCGCCGAACGGCTCGAACACCGCCCAAAACAGCTCGAATTTGAGATTGGCGAACAGTTCGAGTAGAACAACGCTCATCTCTACTCTTTATATCACTGTAAGCAATTGCAGACACCTGTGCTAATTAGTTTGGCAGGTGTGTCCAATGAACGGCAAGACTACTTAAGAAGGCTGTCCCACATTATTAAGCAGCCTACATTTTCTGCCAAAATGGGAAAGAAAACGGATGTGTCGGCTGCTGAGAAGCAACAAATTGTGGAGTGTTTAGGTCAAGGCATGACTACAATCAACATTGTGCGATGATCAGGATGAAGTTTCTTGGCAATCAAGACGTATGTAGCTGATTCACAGTACACACGTGTTCGTGCTGATAAGGGTAAATTGAGGACTCTTTCCTACAGGCAATTACGTCAGGTTAAAAGAGCAGCGGCAAAAAAGCCTTGTCATAGCAGCAGACAAGTTTTTGAAGCTGCTGGTGCCTCCAACGTCCCCCGAACAACAAGATGCAGGGTCCTTCATAGGTTTGCAGCTGTGCGTACGCCATCCTGTCGACCTCCTTTATACACCGCACACAAGCAGAAACGGCTCCAGTGGGCCAAACATTACATGAAGACTGATTTCAAAACTGTTTTGTTCACGGATGAGTGCCGTGCAATGCTCGATGGTCCAGATGGATGGAGTGGAAGATGGCTGGTTGATGGACACCCCACGCAAACACGGCTACAGCGCCAACAAGGAGGAGGTGGAGTAATGTTTTGGGCTGGAATCATGGGGAGAGAGATTGTCAGCCCCTTTAGGATCCCTGACGGGGTAAAGATGAACTCCATAATGCATGTGGAGTTTCTCAAACAGCACTTCCTGCCATGGTTCAAGAAGAAGAAACATGTATTCCACAGCAAGATCATTTTCATGCATGATAATGCACCGTCTCATGCTGCACATAACACATCTGCATCTCTGGCTGATATGGGCATAAAAGGGGACAAACTTATGGTGTGACCCCCATGCTCCCCTAACCTCTACCCCACTCAGAACCTCTGGAGCATCATCAAAAGGAGTGTCTATGATGGCGGGAGGCAGTTCACATCTAAGCAACAGCTCTGGGAGGGTATTCTGTCCTCATGCAAAACAATTGAAGCAGAAACCATCCAAAACCTGACAAATTCAATGGACGAGAGAGTTCAGAAGCTCCTTTCGAACAAGGGGTCCTATGTGCAAATGTAACATCACCTAGTATAAAGTTTTGAGCTGAAAACTGTTTTATTTCAGTTGCTAATAACCTGCCAATGCTTATAATTTCAAAAATGACCATTTTTTTGGTCTTTATTAAAATGAAAAGGTTGATCGAAGAGTGTGGGGGATCTAAGAGTGTGGCAACCCAGTAGTCAGGATTACTTCGAATTCTGACAATCTGAGGGTCATGTTGCAGGTAGTGCAGCAAGAAGGCACTTTTGTGTCTTGCGCATCTCGGAGCCCAAAATTATTTTCCGGGCTAGATGCAGCTAAAAATTATTATTAATTTTAAATCTGGTGGAGCTTAGTATAGATGGCCTAATAGAATCAGTACAGCACACTGCTACAAAGCCCAAATTATTTTCCAGCCAAGATACAGATAAACATGATTAGTAATTTTTAATCTGGTGGAGCTTAGTATAGATGGCCTAATAGAATCATGACTGCACACTGCTACAAAGCCCAAATAATTTTCCAGCCAAGATACAGATAAACATGATTAGTAATTTGAAAGCTTAAAACGGTTGGTGAGGTGATTTTAACCAATCATCAAGCTTTTACTCTCCCCAGGATGACACAGGGGTAGAAAAGTCGTTTCGGATCCATGATTTGTTCATCTTTATGAACGTGAGTCTGTCTACATTATCAGTGGAGAGCCGCGTGCGCTTATCTGTCAGCACACGACCAGCAGCGCTGAACACACGTTCAGACAGAACGCTGGCTGCTGGGCATGACAAGATCTCCAAGGCGTAAGTGGCGAGCTCCAGCCATTTATCCAGATTGGAAGCCCAAAAAGAGCAAGGGTCCAGTGACACAGTCATGGCTTCAATGTTTACTTGGAGATACTCCTGTACCATCGTCTCTAGGCATTGACTATGTGTCAGACTTCTTGTCTCCTGTGGCCTTGCAAAGGATGAGCTAAAAAAGTGGTGAAATGATTCCGCAAAATTGATGTTACCAGCAGATACTGTGTTTCTGTTACTGTTTGAGTGCTGAACACTCGACGGTCCCACGGTTGGCAAGTTGGAACTGTGAGATTCACTACGTGCACCACTGGTGTTTTGTGGAAAAGCACATGTAAGATTCTGCAACAGTCTCTGCTGATACTCCTGCATGCGTGCATCCCTTTCTATGGCAGGAATTATTTCTGCAAATTTACTTTTATACCGGGGATCTAACAGTGTGGCAACCCAGTAGTCAGGATTATTTCTAATTCTCGCAATTCGAGGGTCATGTTGCAGGTAGTGCAGCAAGAAGGCACTCATGTGTCTTGCGCATCCAGGAGCACCAAGTCCCTGTTGTGTTGGTGGCGAGGTAACAATCATGCTTCCTTCCTCTGTCCTCTCCACCCAACCTCGCACAACAGAAATGTGATCAAGGTCTCCCTCATCTGATGAGCCTTCCATCAGTTCGTCCTCCACTCCTTCCTGGGCTCCTGCACCTTCCTCACTAGTTTGGCTGCTACCATGCGCCCTGGTAAAACCATCTCCCCCACCCTCACAAGCCTGCCGCCTTGGTGCTGCCGACCGTCTGGACCTTTCAGATGTTAGCCCTTCCGCATACAACTCCTCCTCCTCTACTTCCTCCACCTCCACTTGTGCCACCACCTGACTCCAAATTCTGTTTAACATGTGCTCCAGCATGTAAATCACCAGAATAGTCATGCTGATAATGGCATCGTCAGCACTAAACATCTTCATCGCCATTTCAAAACTGTGCAGAAGGGTGCATAGGTCCCTGATCTGAGACCACTCCTCCAGCGTGATTTGCCCAACCTCTGGATCCCGTTGGCCCAGGCTATATGTCAGAACGTATTGCACCAGGGCTTGTCGGTGCTGCCACAGTCGCTACAACATGTGCAGAGTTGAATTCCACCGGGTAGGCACATCGCATTTTAGCCGGTGAAGTGGCAGGCCCAACGACTTCTGTAGAGATGTAAGTCGCTGAGCTGCGGGATGCGAACGGCGGAAGTGAGCACACAGCGACCGTGCCCTCTGCAGAAGGCCATCTAGTCTGGGATAGTGGGCTAAAAGTTGCTGGACAACCAGGTTCAACACGTGAGCCATACAAGGCACGTGTGTGACATTGCCCCGGCGAAGGGCCGCACCCAGGTTTGCAGCATTGTCGCACACGGCCTTCCCTGGTTTCAGTTCCAGTGGAGACAACCATTCATGAAATTGGTTCTCCAGAGCTGACCACAACTCCTCAGCTGTGTGACTCACATTTCCCAGACATTTCAAAGTAAAAACCGCCTGATGACGTTGAGCCCTACCGCCGGCATAGTAAGGAGGTGTGCAGGATACCTTCTGCGCAGTTAGAAAGCTTGTGGCATGACCAGACAGGCTTTGGGTGCAGGTGGAGGACCGAGAGGAGGTTGAGGAGGCAGAAGCAGTGGAGGAAATTTGACATAAAGAGGATTGTCGCACAACTCGTGGGGACGGCAAGACTTGGACAGCAGCCGCTTGTCCTGCTGTCACCATACTTACCCAGTGCCCAGTCAGCGACATGTAATGCCCCTGTCCATGCCTACTCGTCCAAGTGTCTGTGGTGAAATGCACCCTGTAACAAACAGAGTTTCTCAAAGAAGCGGTGATGTTGTGTGCGACATGCTGGTGGAGCGCAGGCACACCTTTCTTTGAGAAGTAGTGCCAACAGGGCATCTGGTACTGGGGCACTGCGACGGAAATAAGGTCTAGAAAATCCTCTGTGTCCACCAGGCGGAAAAGCAGCATTTCTGTAGCAAAGAGCTTGCAGATGGTGAAATTCAACCTCTTAGCTTTCTCATGGCTAGGAGGAAATGGTCTTTTACTTGTCCACATCTGAGGGACTGAGGGCTGGCTGTTGTGCTTAGACGGGGTTGATAAGGGTGTCCCCGGCAAACTGCCGGTCTGTGAGGAAGATGCAGGCGGACATGTTAGGTTGCCTTGATCCAAAGTTGGTGCTATCGATGTCGGACAGCGCTCAACACCAGCTGGTGTTACCACCTCCAAAGAAAATGATGACCTGCCAATCACGCTGGCTGTTGCGGGTAAAGAGGTGGCAGGTCTGCGTCCCAAAACAGGTGTGACTGCTGTCCCCCCAGTCACAGAGGATGAAGAGGCCGCAGATGCACAAGATGGAGCAGATGGTGGTTGGCCCGGCCGGCTAGGCCGCATTGTAGCACAGTGAGCTTCCCACCGCAACTTATGCTTCATGTCCATGAGCCGGTTCATGCATGAAGTACTCAAACTATGTATTTTTTGGCCTCTACTTAGCTTTTGTTGACAAATGTTACAGATAACACGAGTTGGGTCATCTTTATCGATCTGAAAAAATGCCCAGGCTATGCAAGGCTTAGCACCCATGCGACCTGAAGAGCCACCACGACTTGTGGTCAGAGGCAGAGTTGTGTTTGAGGATGCAGTTGTTGACGTGCTTCCAGTACTACGTCTCTGTCCAGGAAGGCGCAACCTGACCTCGTCGTCACTAGCATCCTCCTCCAACTCCTCTGCTGACCTCATCTCTTGGCTGACTGTGGGTTGACAGTAAGTGGGATCTCCAACCTCATCATCATCACCCTGTGTGTTATTACACCCGTCGTCCTCAGAGCCAACCTGTTCCTGCCCTGACAAAAAACTAAAGTTGTCGCTCCAATCAGGTATTTGAGTCTCATCATCGTCTTCCTCATTGTCTCCACCAACAGGAGTTACAGTTTGGGAATGAGGGTCTACATTATGGTCAGAACCTTCTGCGTCTGGTCCTGGATCCGACTCATAAAGATTCTGGGCATCAGTGCAGATCATTTCCTCGTCTGGATTCACAGAAGCGCTGGAGCCGACCTCTGATTCCCAGGCTATAGTATGAGTAAACAGCTCTGCAGACTCAACCATCTGTTCTACCTCATACTCAGACGGGCAGCTGGAGATTTGGGAGCTGTGAGGAAGCAAGTGCGATTGGGGTGACACCTCTGAGGACTGGAGTGTTTGTGATGTTGAAGTTGATGTGGAAGAGAGCCCACTTAAAGGAGCACTTGATATCCGTTGAAGCACCTGCTGTTTTTTGCCTCATCTGGAATTTGTAGCGATTGGCGTGGCCGTAAGAAGGGGATCTTATCACATTGTCCGCTAAAAGAAGTAGACATTTTAGTTTTGCTGGAAGATGGTCTTTCTTCTGCAGATGTTACTGTTGCTTTAACACCTACTCCATGGACACAACCTTTTTTCCCCTTCCCAACACGCCTATTCCCCTTTCCACCAGCAGCAGTCCTTTTTCCACTCATTTTGGTGGTTAACTAATTCACAACTCTGGAGTTGTTTGCACAAAAAAACAATGGATGGGAACCGAGCAGAGCTGAGAGGCCAAACTGTGGTATTAGGCCAAAACTATTGTTTGGGTTAGATGCAGAAAAAAATTATATTCAGTTTGTAACCTGATGGAGGTCAGTATAGATGGACTAATAGAACAAGTCCCACACACAGCTAGAAGCCCAAATATTTTTTCAGAGGTAGATGCAGAAAAAAATTATATTCAATTTGCAACCTGATGGAGGTCAGTATAGATGGACTAATAGAACAAGTCCCACACACTGCTAGAAGCCCAAATATTTTTTCAGAGGTAGAAGCAGAAAAAAATTATATTCAATTTGCAACCTGATGGAGGTCAGTATAGATGGACTAATAGAACAAGTCCCACACACAGCTAGAAAGCCAAATATTTTTTCAGAGCTAGATGCAGAAAAATATTATATTCAATTTGCAACCTGATGGAGGTCAGTATAGATGGACTAATAGAACAAGTCCCACACACTGCTAGAAGGCCAAATATTTTTTCAGAGCTAGATGCAAAAAAATATTATATTCAATTTGCAACCTGATGGAGGTCAGTATAGATGAACTAATAGAACAAGTCCCACACACAGCTAGAAAGCCAAATATTTTTTCAGAGCTAGATGCAGAAAAATATTATATTCAATTTGCAACCTGATGGAGGTCAGTATAGATGGCCTAATAGAACAAGTCCCACACACTGCTAGAAGGCCAAATATTTTTTCAGAGCTAGATGCAGAAAAATATTATATTCAGTTTGCAACCTGATGGAGGTCAGTATAGATGGACTAATAGAACAAGTCCCACACACTGCTAGAAGCCCAAATATTTTTTCAGAGCTAGATGCAGAAAAATATTATACTCAATTTGCAACCTGATGGAGGTCAGTATAGATGTACTAATAGAACAAGTCCTACACACTGCTAGAAGCCCAAATATTTTTTCAGAGGTAGATACAGAAAAGAATTATATTCAATTTGCAACCTGATGGAGGTCAGTATAGATGGACTAATAGAACAATTCCCACACACTGCTAGAAGGCCAAATATTTTTTCAGAGCTAGATGCAGAAAAATATTATATTCAATTTGCAACCTGATGGAAGTCAGTATAGATGGACTAATAGAACAAGTCCCACACACAGCTAGAAGCCCAAATATTTTTTCAGAGGTAGATGCAGAAAAAAATTCTACTCAGTTTGCAACCTGACGGAGTTCATTATAGATGGACTAATAGAACAAGTCCCACACACAGCTAGAAGCCCAAATATTTTTTCAGAGCTAGATGCAGAAAAAAATTCTATTCAATTTGCAACGTGATGGAGGTCAGTATAGATGGACTAATAGAACAAGTCCCACACACTGCTAGAAGGCCAAATATTTTTTCAGAGCTAGATGCAGAAAAATATTATATTCAATTTGCAACCTGATGGAGGTCAGTATAGATGGACTAATAGAACAAGTCCCACACACTGCTAGAAGGCCAAATATTTTTTCAGATCTAGATGCAGAAAAATATTATATTCAATTTGCAACCTGATGGTGGTCAGTATAGATGGACTAATAGAACAAGTCCCACACACTGCTAGAAGCCCAAATATTTTTTCAGAGCTAGATGCAGAAAAATATTATATTCAATTTGCAACCTGATGGAGGTCAGTATAGATGGACTAATAGAACAAGTCCCACACACTGCTAGAAGCCCAAATATTTTTTCAGAGGTAGATACAGAAAAGAATTATATTCAGTTTGCAACCTGATGGAGGTCAGTATAGATGGACTAATAGAACAAGTTGCACACACTGCTAGAAGGCCAAATATTTTTTCAGAGCTAGATGCAGAAAAATATTATATTCAATTTGCAACCTGATGGAGGTCAGTATAGATGGATTAATAGAACAAGCCCCACACACTGCTAGAAGGCCAAATATTTTTTCAGAGCTAGATGCAGAAAAATATTATATTCAGTTTGCAACCTGATGGAGGTCAGTATAGATGGACTAATAGAACAATTCCCACACACTGCTAGAAGGCCAAATATTTTTTCAGAGCTAGATGCAGAAAAATATTATATTCAATTTGCAACCTGATGGAGGTCAGTATAGATGGACTAATAGAACAAGTCCCACACACAGCTAGAAGGCCAAATATTTTTTCAGAGGTAGATGCAGAAAAAAATTCTATTCAGTTTGCAACCTGATGGAGGTCAGTATAGATGGACTAATAGAACAAGTCCCACACACAGCTAGAAGCCCAAATATTTTTTCAGAGCTAGATACAGAAAAAAATTCTATTCAATTTGCAACGTGATGGAGGTCAGTATAGATGGACTAATAGAACAAGTCCCACACACTGCTAGAAGGCCAAATATTTTTTCAGAGCTAGATGCAGAAAAATATTATATTCAATTTGCAACCTGATGGTGGTCAGTATAGATGGACTAATAGAACAAGTCCCACACACTGCTAGAAGGCCAAATATTTTTTCAGATCTAGATGCAGAAAAATATTATATTCAATTTGCAACCTGATGGTGGTCAGTATAGATGGACTAATAGAACAAGTCCCACACACTGCTAGAAGCCCAAATATTTTTTCAGAGCTAGATGCAGAAAAATATTATATTCAATTTGCAACCTGATGGAGGTCAGTATAGATGGACTAATAGAACAAGTCCCACACACTGCTAGAAGCCCAAATATTTTTTCAGAGGTAGATACAGAAAAGAATTATATTCAGTTTGCAACCTGATGGAGGTCAGTATAGATGGACTAATAGAACAAGTTGCACACACTGCTAGAAGGCCAAATATTTTTTCAGAGCTAGATGCAGAAAAATATTATATTCAATTTGCAACCTGATGGAGGTCAGTATAGATGGACTAATAGAACAAGTCCCACACACTGCTAGAAGGCCAAATATTTTTTCAGAGCTAGATGCAGAAAAATATTATATTTAGTTTGCAACCTGATGGAGGTCAGTATAGATGGACTAATAGAACAAGTCCCACACACTGCTAGAAGGCCAAATATTTTTTCAGAGCTAGATGCAGAAAAATATTATATTCAATTTGCAACCTGATGTAGGTCAGTATAGATGGACTAATAGAACAAGTCCCACACACAGCTAGAAGCCCAAATATTTTTTTAGAGGTAGATGCAGAAAAAAAATATATTCAGTTTGCAACCTGATGGAGGTCAGTATAGATGGACTAATAGAACAAGTCCCACACACAGCTAGAAGCCCAAATATTTTTTCAGAGCTAGATGCAGAAAAAAATTATATTCAATTTGCAACGTGATGGAGGTCAGTATAGATGGACTAATAGAACAAGTCCCACACACTGCTAGAAGGCCAAATATTTTTTCAGAGCTAGATGTAGAAAAAAATTATATTCAATTTGCAACCTGATGGAGGTCAGTATAGATGGACTAATAGAACAAGTCCCACACACTGCTAGAAGGCCAAATATTTTTTCAGAGCTAGATGCAGAAAAAAATTATATTCAATTTGCAATCTGATGGAGGTCAGTATAGATGGACTAATAGATCAAGTCCCACACACTGCTAGAAGGTCAAATATTTTTTCAGAGCTAGATGCAGAAAAAAATTATATTTAATTTGCAACCTGATGGAGGTCAGTATAGATGGACTAATAGAACAAGTCCCACACACTGCTAGAAGGCCAAATATTTTTTCAGAGCTAGACGCAGAAAAATATTATATTCAATTTGCAACCTGATGGAGGTCAGTATAGATGGACTAACAGAACAAGTCCCACACAAAGATAGAAGGCCAAATATTTTTTCAGAGCTAGATGCAGAAAAATATTATATTCAATTTGCAACCTGATGGAGGTCAGTATAGATGGACTAATAGAACAAGTTCCACACACAGCTAGAAGCCCAAATATTTTTTCAGAGGTAGATGCAGAAAAAAATTATATTCAGTTTGCAACCTGATGGAGGTCAGTATAGATGGACTAATAGAACAAGTCCCACACACAGCTAGAAGCCCAAATATTTTTCAGAGCTAGATGCAGAAAAAAATTATATTCAATTTGCAACGTGATGGAGGTCAGTATAGATGGACTAATAGAACAAGTCCCACACACTGCTAGAAGGCTAAATATTTTTTCAGAGCTAGATGCAGAAAAGAATTATATTCAATTTGCAACCTGATGGAGGTCAGTATAGATGGACTAATAGAACAAGTCCCACACACTGCTAGAAGGACAAATATTTTTTCAGAGCTAGATGCAGAAAAATATTATATTCAATTTGCAACCTGATGGAGGTCAGTATAGATGGACTAATAGAACAAGTCCCACACACTGCTAGAAGGCCAAATATTTTTTCAGAGCTAGATGCAGAAAAAAATTATATTCAATTTGCAACCTGATGGAGGTCAGTATAGATGTACTAATAGAACAAGTCCCACACACAGCTAGAAGCCCAAATATTTTTTCAGAGGTAGATGCAGAAAAAAATTATATTCAATTTGCAACCTGATGGAGGTCAGTATAGATGGACTAATAGAACAAGTCCCACAAACAGCTAGAAGCCCAAATATTTTTTCAGAGCTAGATGCAGAAAATAATTATATTCAATTTGCAACCTGATGGAGGTCAGTATTGATGGACTAATAGAACAGTCCCACACACTGCTAGAAGGCCAAATATTTTTTCAGAGCTAGATGCAGAAAAATATTATATTCAATTTGCAACCTGATGGAGGTCAGTATAGATGGACTAATAGAACAAGTCCCACACACTGCTAGAAGGCCAAATATTTTTTCAGAGCTAGATGCAGAAAAAAATTATATTCAATTTGCAACCTGATGGAGGTCAGTATAGATGGACTAATAGAACAAGTCCCACACACAGCTAGAAGCCCAAATATTTTTTCAGATTTAGATGCAGAAAAAAATTATATTCAATTTGCAACCTGATGGAGGTCAGTATAGATGGACTAATAGAACAAGTCCCACACACTGCTAGAAGGCCTAATATTTTTTCAGAGCTAGATGCAGAAAAAAATTATATTCAATTTGCAACCTGATGGAGAGGTCAGTATAGATGGACTAATAGAACAAGTCCCACACACTGCTAGAAGGCCAAATATTTTTTCAGAGCTAGATGCAGAAAAATATTATATTCAATTTGCAACCTGATGGAGGTCAGGATAGATGGACTAATAGAACAAGTCCCACACACTGCTAGAAGCCCAAATATTTTTTCAGAACTAGATGAAGAAAAATATTATATTCAATTTGCAACCTGATGGAGGTCAGTATAGATGGACTAATAGAACAAGTCCCACACACTGCTAGAAGCCCAAATATTTTTTCAGAGGTACATACAGAAAAGAATTATATTCAGTTTGCAACCTGATGGAGGTCAGTATAGATGGACTAATAGAACAAGTCCCACACACTGCTAGAAGGCCAAATATTTTTTCAGAGCTAGATGCAGAAAAATATTATATTCAATTTGCAACCTGATGGAGGTCAGTATAGATGGACTAATAGAACAAGTCCCACACACTGCTAGAAGGCCAAATATTTTTTCAGAGCTAGATGCAGAAAAAAATTATATTCAATTTGCAACCTGATGGAGGTCAGTATAGATGGACTAATAGAACAAGTCCCACACACAGCTAGAAGCCCAAATATTTTTTCAGAGGTAGATGCAGAAAAAATATATATTCAATTTGCAACCTGATGGAGGTCAGTATAGATGGACTAATAGAACAAGTCCCACAAACAGCTAGAAGCCCAAATATTTTTTCAGAGCTAGATGCAGAAAAAAATTATATTCAATTTGCAACGTGATGGAGGTCAGTATAGATGGACTAATAGAACAAGTCCCACACACTGCTAGAAGGCCAAATATTTTTTCATAGCTAGATGCAGAAAATAATTATATTCAATTTGCAACCTGATGGAGGTCAGTATTGATGGACTAATAGAACAGTCCCACACACTGCTAGAAGGCCAAATATTTTTTCAGAGCTAGATGCAGAAAAATATTATATTCAATTTGCAACCTGATGGAGGTCAGTATAGATGGACTAATAGAACAAGTCCCACACACTGCTAGAAGGCCAAATATTTTTTCAGAGCTAGATGCAGAAAAAAATTATATTCAATTTGCAACCTGATGGAGGTCAGTATAGATGGACTAATAGAACAAGTCCCACACACAGCTAGAAGCCCAAATATTTTTTCAGATTTAGATGCAGAAAAAAATTATATTCAATTTGCAACGTGATGGAGGTCAGTATAGATGGACTAATAGAACAAGTCCCACACACTGCTAGAAGGCCAAATATTTTTTCAGAGCTAGATGCAGAAAATAATTATATTAAATTTGCAACCTGATGGAGGTCAGTATTGATGGACTAATAGAACAGTCCCACACACTGCTAGAAGGCCAAATATTTTTTCAGAGCTAGATGGAGAAAAATATTATATTCAATTTGCAACCTGATGGAGGTCAGTATAGATAGACTAATAGAACAAGTCCCACACACTGCTAGAAGGCCAAATATTTTTTCAGAGCTAGATGCAGAAAAAAATTATATTCAATTTGCAACCTGATGGAGGTCAGTATAGATGGACTAATAGAACAAGTCCCACACACAGCTAGAAGCCCAAATATTTTTTCAGATTTAGATGCAGAAAAAAATTATATTCAATTTGCAACCTGATGGAGGTCAGTATAGATGGACTAATAGAACAAGTCCCACACACTGCTAGAAGGCCAAATATTTTTTCAGAGCTAGATGCAGAAAAAAATTATATTCAATTTGCAACCTGATGGAGGTCAGTATAGATGGACTAATAGAACAAGTCCCACACACTGCTAGAAGGCCAAATATTTTTTCAGAGCTAGATGCAGAAAAATATTATATTCAATTTGCAACCTGATGGAGGTCAGTATAGATGGACTAATAGAACAAGTCCCACACACTGCTAGAAGCCCAAATATTTTTTCAGAACTAGATGCAGAAAAATATTATATTCAATTTGCAACCTGATGGAGGTCAGTATAGATGGACTAATAGAACAAGTCCCACACACTGCTAGAAGCCCAAATATTTTTTCAGAGGTACATACAGAAAAGAATTATATTCAGTTTGCAACCTGATGGAGGTCAGTATAGATGGACTAATAGAACAAGTCCCACACACTGCTAGAAGGCCAAATATTTTTTCAGAGCTAGATGCAGAAAAATATTATATTCAATTTGCAACCTGATGGAGGTCAGTATAGATGCACTAATAGAACAAGTCCCACACACTGCTAGAAGGCCAAATATTTTTTCAGAGCTAGATGCAGAAAAATATTATATTCAATTTGCAACCTGATGGAGGTCAGTATAGATGGACTAATAGAACAAGTCCCACACACTGCTAGAAGGCCAAATATTTTTTCAGAGCTAGATGCAGAAAAATATTATATTCAATTTGCAACCTGATGGAGGTCAGTATAGATGGACTAATAGAACAAGTCCCACACACTGCTAGAAGGCCAAATATTTTTTCAGAGCTAGATGCAGAAAAAAATTATATTCAATTTGCAACCTGATGGAGGTCAGTATAGATGGACTAATAGAACAAGTCCCACACACAGCTAGAAGCCCAAATATTTTTTCAGATTTAGATGCAGAAAAAAATTATATTCAATTTGCAACGTGATGGAGGTCAGTATAGATGGACTAATAGAACAAGTCCCACACACTGCTAGAAGGCCAAATATTTTTTCAGAGCTAGATGCAGAAAATAATTATATTAAATTTGCAACCTGATGGAGGTCAGTATTGATGGACTAATAGAACAGTCCCACACACTGCTAGAAGGCCAAATATTTTTTCAGAGCTAGATGCAGAAAAATATTATATTCAATTTGCAACCTGATGGAGGTCAGTATAGATAGACTAATAGAACAAGTCCCACACACTGCTAGAAGGCCAAATATTTTTTCAGAGCTAGATGCAGAAAAAAATTATATTCAATTTGCAACCTGATGGAGGTCAGTATAGATGGACTAATAGAACAAGTCCCACACACAGCTAGAAGCCCAAATATTTTTTCAGATTTAGATGCAGAAAAAAATTATATTCAATTTGCAACCTGATGGAGGTCAGTATAGATGGACTAATAGATCAAGTCCCACACACTGCTAGAAGGCCAAATATTTTTTCAGAGCTAGATGCAGAAAAAAATTATATTCAATTTGCAACCTGATGGAGGTCAGTATAGATGGACTAATAGAACAAGTCCCACACACTGCTAGAAGGCCAAATATTTTTTCAGAGCTAGATGCAGAAAAATATTATATTCAATTTGCAACCTGATGGAGGTCAGTATAGATGGACTAATAGAACAAGTCCCACACACTGCTAGAAGCCCAAATATTTTTTCAGAACTAGATGCAGAAAAATATTATATTCAATTTGCAACCTGATGGAGGTCAGTATAGATGGACTAATAGAACAAGTCCCACACACTGCTAGAAGCCCAAATATTTTTTCAGAGGTACATACAGAAAAGAATTATATTCAGTTTGCAACCTGATGGAGGTCAGTATAGATGGACTAATAGAACAAGTCCCACACACTGCTAGAAGGCCAAATATTTTTTCAGAGCTAGATGCAGAAAAATATTATATTCAATTTGCAACCTGATGGAGGTCAGTATAGATGCACTAATAGAACAAGTCCCACACACTGCTAGAAGGCCAAATATTTTTTCAGAGCTAGATGCAGAAAAATATTATATTCAATTTGCAACCTGATGGAGGTCAGTATAGATGGACTAATAGAACAAGTCCCACACACTGCTAGAAGGCCAAATATTTTTTCAGAGCTAGATGCAGAAAAAAATTATATTCAATTTGCAACCTGATGGAGGTCAGTATAGATGGACTAATAGAACAAGTCCCACACACAGCTAGAAGCCAAAATATTTTTTCAGAGGTAGATGCAGAAAAAAATTATATTCAATTTGCAACCTGATGGAGGTTAGTATAGATGGACTAATAGAACAAGTCCCACAAACAGCTAGAAGCCCAAATATTTTTTCAGAGCTAGATGCAGAAAAAAATTATATTCAATTTGCAACGTGATGGAGGTCAGTATAGATGGACTAATAGAACAAGTCCCACACACTGCTAGAAGGCCAAATATTTTTTCAGAGCTAGATGCAGAAAATAATTATATTCAATTTGCAACCTGATGGAGGTCAGTATTGATGGACTAATAGAACAGTCCCACACACTGCTAGAAGGCCAAATATTTTTTCAGAGCTAGATGCAGAAAAATATTATATTCAATTTGCAACCTGATGGAGGTCAGTATAGATGGGCTAATAGAACAAGTCCCACACACTGCTAGAAGGCCAAATATTTTTTCAGAGCTAGATGCAGAAAAAAATTATATTCAATTTGCAACCTGATGGAGGTCAGTATAGATGGACTAATAGAACAAGTCCCACACACAGCTAGAAGCCCAAATATTTTTTCAGATTTAGATGCAGAAAAAAATTATATTCAATTTGCAACGTGATGGAGGTCAGTATAGATGGACTAATAGAACAAGTCCCACACACTGCTAGAAGGCCAAATATTTTTTCAGAGCTAGATGCAGAAAAAAATTATATTCAATTTGCAACCTGATGGAGGTCAGTATAGATGGACTAATAGAACAAGTCCCACACACTGCTAGAAGGCCAAATATTTTTTCAGAGCTAGATGCAGAAAAATATTATATTCAATTTGCAACCTGATGGAGGTCAGTATAGATGGACTAATAGAACAAGTCCCACACACTGCTAGAAGCCCAAATATTTTTTCAGAACTAGATGCAGAAAAATATTATATTCAATTTGCAACCTGATGGAGGTCAGTATAGATGGACTAATAGAACAAGTCCCACACACTGCTAGAAGCACAAATATTTTTTCAGAGGTACATACAGAAAAGAATTATATTCAGTTTGCAACCTGATGGAGGTCAGTATAGATGGACTAATAGAACAAGTCCCACACACTGCTAGAAGGCCAAATATTTTTTCAGAGCTAGATGCAGAAAAATATTATATTCAATTTGCAACCTGATGGAGGTCAGTATAGATGGACTAATAGAACAAGTCCCACACACTGCTAGAAGGCCAAATATTTTTTCAGAGCTAGATGCAGAAAAATATTATATTCAGTTTGCAACCTGATGGTGGTCAGTATAGATGGACTAATAGAACAAGTCCCACACACTGCTAGAAGGCCAAATATTTGTTCAGAGCTAGATGCAGAAAAATATTATATTCAATTTGCAACCTGATGGAGGTCAGTATAGATGGACTAATAGAACAAGTCCCACACACAGCTAGAAGCCCAAATATTTTTTTAGAGGTAGATGCAGAAAAAAATTCTATTCAGTTTGCAACCTGATGGAGGTCAGTATAGATGGACTAATAGAACAAGTCCCACACACAGCTAGAAGGCCAAATATTTTTTCAGAGCTAGATGCAGAAAAAAATTATATTCAATTTGCAACGTGATGGAGGTCAGTATAGATGGACTAATAGAACAAGTCCCACACACTGCTAGAAGGCCAAATATTTTTTCAGAGCTAGATGCAGAAAAATATTATATTCAGTTTGCAACCTGATGGAGGTCAGTATAGATGGACTAATAGAACAAGTCCCAAACACTGCTAGAAGGCCAAATATTTTTTCAGAGCTAGATGCAGAAAAAAATTATATTCAATTTGCAACGTGATGGAGGTCAGTATAGATGGACTAATAGAACAAGTCCCACACACTGCTAGAAGGCCAAATATTTTTTTCAGAGCTAGATGTAGAAAAAAATTATATTCAATTTGCAACCTGATGGAGGTCAGTATAGATGGACTAATAGAACAAGTCCCACACACTGCTAGAAGGCCAAATATTTTTTCAGAGCTAGATGCAGAAAAAAATTATATTCAATTTGCAACCTGATGGAGGTCAGTATAGATGGACTAATAGATCAAGTCCCACAAACTGCTAGAAGGCCAAAATTTTTTTCAGAGCTAGATGCAGAAAAAAATTATATTCAATTTGCAACCTGATGGAGGTCAGTATAGATGGACTAATAGAACAAGTCCCACACACTGCTAGAAGGTCAAATATTTTTTCACAGCTAGACGCAGAAAAATATTATATTCAATTTGCAACCTGATGGAGGTCAGTATAGATGGACTAATAGAACAAGTCCCACACACAGCTAGAAGCCCAAATATTTTTTCAGAGCTAGATGCAGAAAATAATTATATTAAATTTGCAACCTGATGGAGGTCAGTATTGATGGACTAATAGAACAGTCCCACACACTGCTAGAAGGCCAAATATTTTTTCAGAGCTAGATGCAGAAAAATATTATATTCAATTTGCAACCTGATGGAGGTCAGTATAGATAGACTAATAGAACAAGTCCCACACACTGCTAGAAGGCCAAATATTTTTTCAGAGCTAGATGCAGAAAAATATTATATTCAATTTGCAACCTGATGGAGGTCAGTATAGATGGACTAATAGAACAAGTCCCACACACAGCTAGAAGCCCAAATATTTTTTCAGATTTAGATGCAGAAAAAAATTATATTCAATTTGCAACCTGATGGAGGTCAGTATAGATGGACTAATAGAACAAGTCCCACACACTGCTAGAAGGCCAAATATTTTTTCAGAGCTAGATGCAGAAAAAAATTATATTCAATTTGCAACCTGATGGAGGTCAGTATAGATGGACTAATAGAACAAGTCCCACACACTGATAGAAGGCCAAATATTTTTTCAGAGCTAGATGCAGAAAAATATTATATTCAATTTGCAACCTGATGGAGGTCAGTATAGATGGACTAATAGAACAAGTCCCACACACTGCTAGAAGCCCAAATATTTTTTCAGAACTAGATGCAGAAAAATATTATATTCAATTTGCAACCTGATGGAGGTCAGTATAGATGGACTAATAGAACAAGTCCCACACACTGCTAGAAGCCCAAATATTTTTTCAGAGGTACATACAGAAAAGAATTATATTCAGTTTGCAACCTGATGGAGGTCAGCATAGATGGACTAATAGAACAAGTCCCACACACTGCTAGAAGGCCAAATATTTTTTCAGAGCTAGATGCAGAAAAATATTATATTCAATTTGCAACCTGATGGAGGTCAGTATAGATGGACTAATAGAACAAGTCCCACACACTGCTAGAAGGCCAAATATTTTTTCAGAGCTAGATGCAGAAAAAAATTATATTCAATTTGCAACCTGATGGAGGTCAGTATAGATGGACTAATAGAACAAGTCCCACACACAGCTAGAAGCCCAAATATTTTTTCAGAGGTAGATGCAGAAAAAAATTATATTCAATTTGCAACCTGATGGAGGTCAGTATAGATGGACTAATAGAACAAGTCCCACAAACAGCTAGAAGCCGAAATATTTTTTCAGAGCTAGATGCAGAAAAAAATTATATTCAATTTGCAACGTGATGGAGGTCAGTATAGATGGACTAATAGAACAAGTCCCACACACTGCTAGAAGGCCAAATATTTTTTCAGAGCTAGATGCAGAAAATAATTATATTCAATTTGCAACCTGATGGAGGTCAGTATAGATGGACTAATAGAACAAGTCCCACACACTGCTAGAAGGCCAAATATTTTTTCAGAGCTAGATGCAGAAAATAATTATATTAAATTTGCAACCTGATGGAGGTCAGTATTGATGGACTAATAGAACAGTCCCACACACTGCTAGAAGGCCAAATATTTTTTCAGAGCTAGATGCAGAAAAATATTATATTCAATTTGCAACCTGATGGAGGTCAGTATAGATAGACTAATAGAACAAGTCCCACACACTGCTAGAAGGCCAAATATTTTTTCAGAGCTAGATGCAGAAAAAAATTATATTCAATTTGCAACCTGATGGAGGTCAGTATAGATGGACTAATAGAACAAGTCCCACACACAGCTAGAAGCCCAAATATTTTTTCAGATTTAGATGCAGAAAAAAATTATATTCAATTTGCAACCTGATGGAGGTCAGTATAGATGGACTAATAGAACAAGTCCCACACACTGCTAGAAGGCCAAATATTTTTTCAGAGCTAGATGCAGAAAAAAATTATATTCAATTTGCAACCTGATGGAGGTCAGTATAGATGGACTAATAGAACAAGTCCCACACACTGCTAGAAGGCCAAATATTTTTTCAGAGCTAGATGCAGAAAAATATTATATTCAATTTGCAACCTGATGGAGGTCAGTATAGATGGACTAATAGAACAAGTCCCACACACTGCTAGAAGCCCAAATATTTTTTCATAACTAGATGCAGAAAAATATTATATTCAATTTGCAACCTGATGGAGGTCAGTATAGATGGACTAATAGAACAAGTCCCACACACTGCTAGAAGCCCAAATATTTTTTCAGAGGTACATACAGAAAAGAATTATATTCAGTTTGCAACCTGATGGAGGTCAGTATAGATGGACTAATAGAACAAGTCCCACACACTGCTAGAAGGCCAAATATTTTTTCAGAGCTAGATGCAGAAAAATATTATATTCAATTTGCAACCTGATGGAGGTCAGTATAGATGGACTAATAGAACAAGTCCCACACACTGCTAGAAGGCCAAATATTTTTTCAGAGCTAGATGCAGAAAAATATTATATTCAATTTGCAACCTGATGGAGGTCAGTATAGATGGACTAATAGAACAAGTCCCACACACTGCTAGAAGGCCAAATATTTTTTCAGAGCTAGATGCAGAAAAAAATTATATTCAATTTGCAACCTGATGGAGGTCAGTATAGATGGACTAATAGAACAAGTCCCACACACAGCTAGAAGCCCAAATATTTTTTCAGAGGTAGATGCAGAAAAAAATTATATTCAATTTGCAACCTGATGGAGGTCAGTATAGATGGACTAATAGAACAAGTCCCACAAACAGCTAGAAGCCCAAATATTTTTTCAGAGCTAGATGCAGAAAAAAATTATATTCAATTTGCAACGTGATGGAGGTCAGTATAGATGGACTAATAGAACAAGTCCCACACACTGCTAGAAGGCCAAATATTTTTTCAGAGCTAGATGCAGAAAATAATTATATTCAATTTGCAACCTGATGGAGGTCAGTATTGATGGACTAATAGAACAGTCCCACACACTGCTAGAAGGCCAAATATTTTTTCAGAGCTAGATGCAGAAAAATATTATATTCAATTTGCAACCTGATGGAGGTCAGTATAGATGGACTAATAGAACAAGTCCCACACACTGCTAGAAGGCCAAATATTTTTTCAGAGCTAGATGCAGAAAAAAATTATATTCAATTTGCAACCTGATGGAGGTCAGTATAGATGGACTAATAGATCAAGTCCCACAAACTGCTAGAAGGCCAAAATTTTTTTCAGAGCTAGATGCAGAAAAAAATTATATTCAATTTGCAACCTGATGGAGGTCAGTATAGATGGACTAATAGAACAAGTCCCACACACTGCTAGAAGGTCAAATATTTTTTCACAGCTAGACGCAGAAAAATATTATATTCAATTTGCAACCTGATGGAGGTCAGTATAGATGGACTAATAGAACAAGTCCCACACACAGCTAGAAGCCCAAATATTTTTTCAGAGCTAGATGCAGAAAATAATTATATTAAATTTGCAACCTGATGGAGGTCAGTATTGATGGACTAATAGAACAGTCCCACACACTGCTAGAAGGCCAAATATTTTTTTAGAGCTAGATGCAGAAAAATATTATATTCAATTTGCAACCTGATGGAGGTCAGTATAGATAGACTAATAGAACAAGTCCCACACACTGCTAGAAGGCCAAATATTTTTTCAGAGCTAGATGCAGAAAAATATTATATTCAATTTGCAACCTGATGGAGGTCAGTATAGATGGACTAATAGAACAAGTCCCACACACAGCTAGAAGCCCAAATATTTTTTCAGATTTAGATGCAGAAAAAAATTATATTCAATTTGCAACCTGATGGAGGTCAGTATAGATGGACTAATAGAACAAGTCCCACACACTGCTAGAAGGCCAAATATTTTTTCAGAGCTAGATGCAGAAAAAAATTATATTCAATTTGCAACCTGATGGAGGTCAGTATAGATGGACTAATAGAACAAGTCCCACACACTGATAGAAGGCCAAATATTTTTTCAGAGCTAGATGCAGAAAAATATTATATTCAATTTGCAACCTGATGGAGGTCAGTATAGATGGACTAATAGAACAAGTCCCACACACTGCTAGAAGCCCAAATATTTTTTCAGAACTAGATGCAGAAAAATATTATATTCAATTTGCAACCTGATGGAGGTCAGTATAGATGGACTAATAGAACAAGTCCCACACACTGCTAGAAGCCCAAATATTTTTTCAGAGGTACATACAGAAAAGAATTATATTCAGTTTGCAACCTGATGGAGGTCAGTATAGATGGACTAATAGAACAAGTCCCACACACTGCTAGAAGGCCAAATATTTTTTCAGAGCTAGATGCAGAAAAATATTATATTCAATTTGCAACCTGATGGAGGTCAGTATAGATGGACTAATAGAACAAGTCCCACACACAGCTAGAAGCCCAAATATTTTTTCAGAGGTAGATGCAGAAAAAAATTATATTCAATTTGCAACCTGATGGAGGTCAGTATAGATGGACTAATAGAACAAGTCCCACAAACAGCTAGAAGCCGAAATATTTTTTCAGAGCTAGATGCAGAAAAAAATTATATTCAATTTGCAACGTGATGGAGGTCAGTATAGATGGACTAATAGAACAAGTCCCACACACTGCTAGAAGGCCAAATATTTTTTCAGAGCTAGATGCAGAAAATAATTATATTCAATTTGCAACCTGATGGAGGTCAGTATTGATGGACTAATAGAACAAGTCCCACACACTGCTAGAAGGCCAAATATTTTTTCAGAGCTAGATGCAGAAAAAAATTATATTCAATTTGCAACCTGATGGAGGTCAGTATAGATGGACTAATAGAACAAGTCCCACACACAGCTAGAAGCCCAAATATTTTTTCAGATTTAGATGCAGAAAAAAATTATATTCAATTTGCAACGTGATGGAGGTCAGTATAGATGGACTAATAGAACAAGTCCCACACACTGCTAGAAGGCCAAATATTTTTTCAGAGCTAGATGCAGAAAAAAATTATATTCAATTTGCAACCTGATGGAGGTCAGTATAGATGGACTAATAGAACAAGTCCCACACACTGCTAGAAGGCCAAATATTTTTTCAGAGCTAGATGCAGAAAAATATTATATTCAATTTGCAACCTGATGGAGGTCAGTATAGATGGACTAATAGAACAAGTCCCACACACTGCTAGAAGCCCAAATATTTTTTCAGAACTAGATGCAGAAAAATATTATATTCAATTTGCAACCTGATGGAGGTCAGTATAGATGGACTAATAGAACAAGTCCCACACACTGCTAGAAGCCCAAATATTTTTTCAGAGGTACATACAGAAAAGAATTATATTCAGTTTGCAACCTGATGGAGGTCAGTATAGATGGACTAATAGAACAAGTCCCACACACTGCTAGAAGGCCAAATATTTTTTCAGAGCTAGATGCAGAAAAATATTATATTCAATTTGCAACCTGATGGAGGTCAGTATAGATGGACTAATAGAACAAGTCCCACACACTGCTAGAAGGCCAAATATTTTTTCAGAGCTAGATGCAGAAAAATATTATATTCAGTTTGCAACCTGATGGAGGTCAGTATAGATGGACTAATAGAACAAGTCCCACACACTGCTAGAAGGCCAAATATTTGTTCAGAGCTAGATGCAGAAAAATATTATATTCAATTTGCAACCTGATGGAGGTCAGTATAGATGGACTAATAGAACAAGTCCCACACACAGCTAGAAGCCCAAATATTTTTTTAGAGGTAGATGCAGAAAAAAATTCTATTCAGTTTGCAACCTGATGGAGGTCAGTATAGATGGACTAATAGAACAAGTCCCACACACAGCTAGAAGGCCAAATATTTTTTCAGAGCTAGATGCAGAAAAAAATTATATTCAATTTGCAACGTGATGGAGGTCAGTATAGATGGACTAATAGAACAAGTCCCACACACTGCTAGAAGGCCAAATATTTTTTCAGAGCTAGATGCAGAAAAATATTATATTCAGTTTGCAACCTGATGGAGGTCAGCATAGATGGACTAATAGAACAAGTCCCAAACACTGCTAGAAGGCCAAATATTTTTTCAGAGCTAGATGCACAAAAAAATTATATTCAATTTGCAACGTGATGGAGGTCAGCATAGATGGACTAATAGAACAAGTCCCACACACTGCTAGAAGGCCAAATATTTTTTTCAGAGCTAGATGTAGAAAAAAATTATATTCAATTTGCAACCTGATGGAGGTCAGCATAGATGGACTAATAGAACAAGTCCCACACACTGCTAGAAGGCGAAATATTTTATCAGAGCTAGATGCAGAAAAAAATTATATTCAATTTGCAACCTGATGGAGGTCAGTATAGATGGACTAATAGATCAAGTCCCACAAACTGCTAGAAGGCCAAAATTTTTTTCAGAGCTAGATGCAGAAAAAAATTATATTCAATTTGCAACCTGATGGAGGTCAGTATAGATGGACTAATAGAACAAGTCCCACACACTGCTAGAAGGCCAAATATTTTTTCACAGCTAGACGCAGAAAAATATTATATTCAATTTGCAACCTGATGGAGGTCAGTATGGATGGACTAATAGAACAAGTCCCACACACTGATAGAAGGCCAAATATTTTTTCAGAGCTAGATGCAGAAAAATATTATATTCAATTTGCAACCTGATGGAGGTCAGTATAGATGGACTAATAGAACAAGTTCCACACACAGCTAGAAGCCCAAAAATTTTTTAAGAGGTAGATGCAGAAAAAAATTATATTCAATTTGCAACGTGATGGAGGTCAGTATAGATGGACTAATAGAACAAGTCCCACACACTGCTAGAAGGCCAAATATTTTTTCAGAGCTAGATGCCGAAAAGAATTATATTCAATTTGCAACCTGATGGAGGTCAGTATAGATGGACTAATAGAACAAGACCCACACACTGCTAGAAGGCCAAATATTTTTTCAGAGCTAGATGTAGAAAAAAATTATATTCAATTTGCAACCTGATGGAGGTCAGTATAGATGGACTAATAGAACAAGTCCCACACACTGCTAGAAGGCCAAATATTTTTTCAGAGCTAGATGCAGAAAAAAATTATATTCAATTTGCAACCTGATGGAGGTCAGTATAGATGGAGTAATAGACCAAGTCCCACAAACTGCTAGAAGGCCAAATATTTTTTCAGAGCTAGATGCAGAAAAAAATTATATTCAATTTGCAACCTGATGGAGGTCAGTATAGATGGACTAATAGAACAAGTCCCACACACTGCTAGAAGGCCAAATATTTTTTCAGAGCTAGACGCAGAAAAATATTATATTCAATTTGCAACCTGATCGAGGTCAGTATAGATGGACTAATAGAACAAGTCCCACACACTGATAGAAGGCCAATTATTTTTTCAGATCTAGATGCAGAAAAATATTATATTCAATTTGCAACCTGATGGAGGTCAGTATAGATGGACTAATAGAACAAGTTCCACACACAGCTAGAAGCCCAAATATTTTTTCAGAGGTAGATGCAGAAAAAAATTATATTCAGTTTGCAACCTGATGGAGGTCAGTATAGATGGACTAATAGAACAAGTCCCACAAACAGCTAGAAGCCCAAATATTTTTTCAGAGCTAGATGCCAAAAAAAATTATATTCAATTTGCAACGTGATGGAGGTCAGTATAGATGGACTAATAGAACAAGTCCCACACACTGCTAGAAGGCCAAATATTTTTTCAGAGCTAGATGCAGAAAAATATTATATTCAATTTGCAACCTGATGGAGGTCAGTATAGATGGACTAATAGAACAAGTCCCACACACTGCTAGAAGGCCAAATATTTTTTCAGAGCTAGATGCAGAAAAAAATTATATTCAATTTGCAACCTGATGGAGGTCAGTATAGATGAACTAATAGAACAAGTCCCACACACAGCTAGAAGCCCAAATATTTTTTCAGAGGTAGATGCAGAAAAAAATTATATTCAATTTGCAACCTGATGGAGGTCAGTATAGATGGACTAATAGAACAAGTCCCACACACTGCTAGAAGGCCAAATATTTTTTCAGAGCTAGATGCAGAAAAAAATTATATTCAATTTGCAACCTGATGGAGGTCAGTATAGATGGACTAATAGAACAAGTCCCACACACTGCTAGAAGCCCAACTATTTTTTCAGAGGTAGATGCAGAAAAAAATTATATTCAATTTGCAACCTGATGGAGGTCAGTATAGATGGACTAATAGAACAAGTCCCACACACTGCTAGAAGGCCAAATATTTTTTCAGAGCTAGATGCAGAAAAAAATTATATTCAATTTGCAACCTGATGGAGGTCAGTATAGATGGACTAATAGAACAAGTCCCACACACTGCTAGAAGGCCAAATATTTTTTCAGAGCTAGATGCAGAAAAAAATTATATTCAATTTGCAACCTGATGGAGGTCAGTATAGATGGACTAATAGAACAAGTCCCACACACTGCTAGAAGGCCAAATATTTTTTCAGAGCTAGATGCAGAAAAATATTATATTCAATTTGCAACCTGATGGAGGTCAGTATAGATGGACTAATAGAACAAGTCCCACACACAGCTAGAAGCCCAAATATTTCTTCAGAGGTAGATGCAGAAAAAAATTATTTTCAGTTTGCAACCTGATGGAGGTCAGTATAGATGGACTAATAGAAGAAGTCCCACAAACAGCTAGATGCCCAAATATTTTTTCAGAGCTAGATGCAGAAAAAAATTATATTCAATTTGCAACGTGATGGAGGTCAGTATAGATGGACTAATAGAACAAGTCCCACACACTGCTAGAAGGTCAAATATTTTTTCAGAGCTAGATGCAGAAAAGATTTATATTCAATTTGCAACCTGATGGAGGTCAGTATAGATGGACTAATAGAACAAGTCCCACACACAGCTAGAAGGCCAAATATTTTTTCAGAGCTAGATGCAGAAAAATATTATATTCAATTTGCAACCTGATGGAGGTCAGTATAGGTGGACTAATAGAACAAGTCCCACACACTGCTAGAAGGCCAAATATTTTTTCAGAGCTAGATGCAGAAAAAAATTATATTCAATTTGCAACCTGATGGAGGTCAGTATAGATGGACTAATAGAAAAGTCCCACACACAGCTAGAAGCCCAAATATTTTTTCAGAGGTAGATGCAGAAAAAAATTATATTCAATTTGCAACCTGATGGAGGTCAGTATAGATGGACTAATAGAACAAGTCCCACACACTGCTAGAAGGCCAAATATTTTTTCAGAGCTAGATGCAGAAAAAAATTATATTCAATTTGCAACCTGATGGAGGTCAGTATAGATGGACTAATAGAACAAGTCCCACACACTGCTAGAAGGCCAAATATTTTTTCAGAGCTAGATGCAGAAAAAAATTATATTCAATTTGCAACATGATGGAGGTCAGTATAGATGGACTAATAGAACAAGTCCCACACACTGCTAGAAGGCCAAATATTTTTTCAGAGCTAGATGCAGAAAAGAATTATATTCAATTTGCAACCTGATGGAGGTCAGTATTGATGGACTAATAGAACAGTCCCACACACTGCTAGAAGGCCAAATATTTTTTCAGAGCTAGATGCAGAAAAATATTATATTCAATTTGCAACCTGATGGAGGTCAGTATAGATGGACTAATAGAACAAGTCCCACACACTGCTAGAAGGCCAAATATTTTTTCAGAGCTAGACGCAGAAAAATATTATATTCAATTTGCAACCTGATCGAGGTCAGTATAGATGGACTAATAGAACAAGTCCCACACACTGATAGAAGGCCAAATATTTTTTCAGATCTAGATGCAGAAAAATATTATATTCAATTTGCAACCTGATGGAGGTCAGTATAGATGGACTAATAGAACAAGTTCCACACACAGCTAGAAGCCCAAATATTTTTTCAGAGGTAGATGCAGAAAAAAATTATATTCAGTTTGCAACCTGATGGAGGTCAGTATAGATGGACTAATAGAACAAGTCCCACAAACAGCTAGAAGCCCAAATATTTTTTCAGAGCTAGATGCCAAAAAAAATTATATTCAATTTGCAACGTGATGGAGGTCAGTATAGATGGACTAATAGAACAAGTCCCACACACTGCTAGAAGGCCAAATATTTTTTCAGAGCTAGATGCAGAAAAATATTATATTCAATTTGCAACCTGATGGAGGTCAGTATAGATGGACTAATAGAACAAGTCCCACACACTGCTAGAAGGCCAAATATTTTTTCAGAGCTAGATGCAGAAAAAAATTATATTCAATTTGCAACCTGATGGAGGTCAGTATAGATGAACTAATAGAACAAGTCCCACACACAGCTAGAAGCCCAAATATTTTTTCAGAGGTAGATGCAGAAAAAAATTATATTCAATTTGCAACCTGATGGAGGTCAGTATAGATGGACTAATAGAACAAGTCCCACACACTGCTAGAAGGCCAAATATTTTTTCAGAGCTAGATGCAGAAAAAAATTATATTCAATTTGCAACCTGATGGAGGTCAGTATAGATGGACTAATAGAACAAGTCCCACACACTGCTAGAAGCCCAACTATTTTTTCAGAGGTAGATGCAGAAAAAAATTATATTCAATTTGCAACCTGATGGAGGTCAGTATAGATGGACTAATAGAACAAGTCCCACACACTGCTAGAAGGCCAAATATTTTTTCAGAGCTAGATGCAGAAAAAAATTATATTCAATTTGCAACCTGATGGAGGTCAGTATAGATGGACTAATAGAACAAGTCCCACACACTGCTAGAAGGCCAAATATTTTTTCAGAGCTAGATGCAGAAAAAAATTATATTCAATTTGCAACCTGATGGAGGTCAGTATAGATGGACTAATAGAACAAGTCCCACACACTGCTAGAAGGCCAAATATTTTTTCAGAGCTAGATGCAGAAAAATATTATATTCAATTTGCAACCTGATGGAGGTCAGTATAGATGGACTAATAGAACAAGTCCCACACACAGCTAGAAGCCCAAATATTTCTTCAGAGGTAGATGGAGAAAAAAATTATTTTCAGTTTGCAACCTGATGGAGGTCAGTATAGATGGACTAATAGAAGAAGTCCCACAAACAGCTAGAAGCCCAAATATTTTTTCAGAGTTAGATGCAGAAAAAAATTATATTCAATTTGCAACGTGATGGAGGTCAGTATAGATGGACTAATAGAACAAGTCCCACACACTGCTAGAAGGTCAAATATTTTTTCAGAGCTAGATGCAGAAAAGATTTATATTCAATTTGCAACCTGATGGAGGTCAGTATAGATGGACTAATAGAACAAGTCCCACACACTGCTAGAAGGCCAAATATTTTTTCAGAGCTAGATGCAGAAAAATATTATATTCAATTTGCAACCTGATGGAGGTCAGTATAGGTGGACTAATAGAACAAGTCCCACACACTGCTAGAAGGCCAAATATTTTTTCAGAGCTAGATGCAGAAAAAAATTATATTCAATTTGCAACCTGATGGAGGTCAGTATAGATGGACTAATAGAAAAGTCCCACACACAGCTAGAAGCCCAAATATTTTTTCAGAGGTAGATGCAGAAAAAAATTATATTCAATTTGCAACCTGATGGAGGTCAGTATAGATGGACTAACAGAACAAGTCCCACACACTGCTAGAAGGCCAAATATTTTTTCAGAGCTAGATGCAGAAAAAAATTATATTCAATTTGCAACCTGATGGAGGTCAGTATAGATGGACTAATAGAACAAGTCCCACACACTGCTAGAAGGCCAAATATTTTTTCAGAGCTAGATGCAGAAAAAAATTATATTCAATTTGCAACATGATGGAGGTCAGTATAGATGGACTAATAGAACAAGTCCCACACACTGCTAGAAGGCCAAATATTTTTTCAGAGCTAGATGCAGAAAAGAATTATATTCAATTTGCAACCTGATGGAGGTCAGTATTGATGGACTAATAGAACAGTCCCACACACTGCTAGAAGGCCAAATATTTTTTCAGAGCTAGATGCAGAAAAATATTATATTCAATTTGCAACATGATGGAGGTCAGTATAGATGGACTAATAGAACAAGTCCCACACACTGCTAGAAGGCCAAATATTTTTTCAGAGCTAGATGCAGAAAAGAATTATATTCAATTTGCAACCTGATGGAGGTCAGTATTGATGGACTAATAGAACAGTCCCACACACTGCTAGAAGGCCAAATATTTTTTCAGAGCTAGATGCAGAAAAATATTATATTCAATTTGCAACCTGATGGAGGTCAGTATAGATGGACTAATAGAACAAGTCCCACACACTGATAGAAGGCCAAATATTTTTTCAGATCTAGATGCAGAAAAATATTATATTCAATTTGCAACCTGATGGAGGTCAGTATAGATGGACTAATAGAACAAGTTCCACACACAGCTAGAAGCCCAAATATTTTTTCAGAGGTAGATGCAGAAAAAAATTATATTCAGTTTGCAACCTGATGGAGGTCAGTATAGATGGACTAATAGAACAAGTCCCACAAACAGCTAGAAGCCCAAATATTTTTTCAGAGCTAGATGCCAAAAAAAATTATATTCAATTTGCAACGTGATGGAGGTCAGTATAGATGGACTAATAGAACAAGTCCCACACACTGCTAGAAGGCCAAATATTTTTTCAGAGCTAGATGCAGAAAAATATTATATTCAATTTGCAACCTGATGGAGGTCAGTATAGATGGACTAATAGAACAAGTCCCACACACTGCTAGAAGGCCAAATATTTTTTCAGAGCTAGATGCAGAAAAAAATTATATTCAATTTGCAACCTGATGGAGGTCAGTATAGATGAACTAATAGAACAAGTCCCACACACAGCTAGAAGCCCAAATATTTTTTCAGAGGTAGATGCAGAAAAAAATTATATTCAATTTGCAACCTGATGGAGGTCAGTATAGATGGACTAATAGAACAAGTCCCACACACTGCTAGAAGGCCAAATATTTTTTCAGAGCTAGATGCAGAAAAAAATTATATTCAATTTGCAACCTGATGGAGGTCAGTATAGATGGACTAATAGAACAAGTCCCACACACTGCTAGAAGCCCAACTATTTTTTCAGAGGTAGATGCAGAAAAAAATTATATTCAATTTGCAACCTGATGGAGGTCAGTATAGATGGACTAATAGAACAAGTCCCACACACTGCTAGAAGGCCAAATATTTTTTCAGAGCTAGATGCAGAAAAAAATTATATTCAATTTGCAACCTGATGGAGGTCAGTATAGATGGACTAATAGAACAAGTCCCACACACTGCTAGAAGGCCAAATATTTTTTCAGAGCTAGATGCAGAAAAAAATTATATTCAATTTGCAACCTGATGGAGGTCAGTATAGATGGACTAATAGAACAAGTCCCACACACTGCTAGAAGCCCAACTATTTTTTCAGAGGTAGATGCAGAAAAAAATTATATTCAATTTGCAACCTGATGGAGGTCAGTATAGATGGACTAATAGAACAAGTCCCACACACTGCTAGAAGGCCAAATATTTTTTCAGAGCTAGATGCAGAAAAAAATTATATTCAATTTGCAACCTGATGGAGGTCAGTATAGATGGACTAATAGAACAAGTCCCACACACTGCTAGAAGGCCAAATATTTTTTCAGAGCTAGATGCAGAAAAAAATTATATTCAATTTGCAACCTGATGGAGGTCAGTATAGATGGACTAATAGAACAAGTCCCACACACTGCTAGAAGGCCAAATATTTTTTCAGAGCTAGATGCAGAAAAATATTATATTCAATTTGCAACCTGATGGAGGTCAGTATAGATGGACTAATAGAACAAGTCCCACACACAGCTAGAAGCCCAAATATTTCTTCAGAGGTAGATGCAGAAAAAAATTATTTTCAGTTTGCAACCTGATGGAGGTCAGTATAGATGGACTAATAGAAGAAGTCCCACAAACAGCTAGAAGCCCAAATATTTTTTCAGAGCTAGATGCAGAAAAAAATTATATTCAATTTGCAACGTGATGGAGGTCAGTATAGATGGACTAATAGAACAAGTCCCACACACTGCTAGAAGGTCAAATATTTTTTCAGAGCTAGATGCAGAAAAGATTTATATTCAATTTGCAACCTGATGGAGGTCAGTATAGATGGACTAATAGAACAAGTCCCACACACTGCTAGAAGGCCAAATATTTTTTCAGAGCTAGATGCAGAAAAATATTTTATTCAATTTGCAACCTGATGGAGGTCAGTATAGGTGGACTACTAGAACAAGTCCCACACACTGCTAGAAGGCCAAATATTTTTTCAGAGCTAGATGCAGAAAAAAATTATATTCAATTTGCAACCTGATGGAGGTCAGTATAGATGGACTAATAGAAAAGTCCCACACACAGCTAGAAGCCCAAATATTTTTTCAGAGGTAGATGCAGAAAAAAATTATATTCAATTTGCAAACTGATGGAGGTCAGTATAGATGGACTAATAGAACAAGTCCCACACACTGCTAGAAGGCCAAATATTTTTTCAGAGCTAGATGCAGAAAAAAATTATATTCAATTTGCAACCTGATGGAGGTCAGTATAGATGGACTAATAGAACAAGTCCCACACACTGCTAGAAGGCCAAATATTTTTTCAGAGCTAGATGCAGAAAAAAATTATATTCAATTTGCAACATGATGGAGGTCAGTATAGATGGACTAATAGAACAAGTCCCACACACTGCTAGAAGGCCAAATATTTTTTCAGAGCTAGATGCAGAAAAGAATTATATTCAATTTGCAACCTGATGGAGGTCAGTATTGATGGACTAATAGAACAGTCCCACACACTGCTAGAAGGCCAAATATTTTTTCAGAGCTAGATGCAGAAAAATATTATATTCAATTTGCAACCTGATGGAGGTCAGTATAGATGGACTAATAGAACAAGTCCCACACACTGCTAGAAGGCCAAATATTTTTTCAGAGCTAGACGCAGAAAAATATTATATTCAATTTGCAACCTGATCGAGGTCAGTATAGATGGACTAATAGAACAAGTCCCACACACTGATAGAAGGCCAAATATTTTTTCAGATCTAGATGCAGAAAAATATTATATTCAATTTGCAACCTGATGGAGGTCAGTATAGATGGACTAATAGAACAAGTTCCACACACAGCTAGAAGCCCAAATATTTTTTCAGAGGTAGATGCAGAAAAAAATTATATTCAGTTTGCAACCTGATGGAGGTCAGTATAGATGGACTAATAGAACAAGTCCCACAAACAGCTAGAAGCCCAAATATTTTTTCAGAGCTAGATGCCAAAAAAAATTATATTCAATTTGCAACGTGATGGAGGTCAGTATAGATGGACTAATAGAACAAGTCCCACACACTGCTAGAAGGCCAAATATTTTTTCAGAGCTAGATGCAGAAAAATATTATATTCAATTTGCAACCTGATGGAGGTCAGTATAGATGGACTAATAGAACAAGTCCCACACACTGCTAGAAGGCCAAATATTTTTTCAGAGCTAGATGCAGAAAAAAATTATATTCAATTTTCAACCTGATGGAGGTCAGTATAGATGAACTAATAGAACAAGTCCCACACACAGCTAGAAACCCAAATATTTTTTCAGAGGTAGATGCAGAAAAAAATTATATTCAATTTGCAACATGATGGAGGTCAGTATAGATGGACTAATAGAACAAGTCCCACACACTGCTAGAAGGCCAAATATTTTTTCAGAGCTAGATGCAGAAAAAAATTATATTCAATTTGCAACCTGATGGAGGTCAATATAGATGGACTAATAGAACAAGTCCCACACACTGCTAGAAGCCCAACTATTTTTTCAGAGGTAGATGCAGAAAAAAATTATATTCAATTTGCAACCTGATGGAGGTCAGTATAGATGGACTAATAGAACAAGTCCCACACACTGCTAGAAGGCCAAATATTTTTTCAGAGCTAGATGCAGAAAAAAATTATATTCAATTTGCAACCTGATGGAGGTCAGTATAGATGGACTAATAGAACAAGTCCCACACACTGCTAGAAGGCCAAATATTTTTTCAGAGCTAGATGCAGAAAAAAATTATATTCAATTTGCAACCTGATGGAGGTCAGTATAGATGGACTAATAGAACAAGTCCCACACACTGCTAGAAGGCCAAATATTTTTTCAGAGCTAGATGCAGAAAAATATTATATTCAATTTGCAACCTGATGGAGGTCAGTATAGATGGACTAATAGAACAAGTCCCACACACAGCTAGAAGCCCAAATATTTCTTCAGAGGTAGATGCAGAAAAAAATTATTTTCAGTTTGCAACCTGATGGAGGTCAGTATAGATGGACTAATAGAAGAAGTCCCACAAACAGCTAGAAGCCCAAATATTTTTTCAGAGCTAGATGCAGAAAAAAATTATATTCAATTTGCAACGTGATGGAGGTCAGTATAGATGGACTAATAGAACAAGTCCCACACACTGCTAGAAGGTCAAATATTTTTTCAGAGCTAGATGCAGAAAAGATTTATATTCAATTTGCAACCTGATGGAGGTCAGTATAGATGGACTAATAGAACAAGTCCCACACACTGCTAGAAGGCCAAATATTTTTTCAGAGCTAGATGCAGAAAAATATTATATTCAATTTGCAACCTGATGGAGGTCAGTATAGGTGGACTAATAGAACAAGTCCCACACACTGCTAGAAGGCCAAATATTTTTTCAGAGCTAGATGCAGAAAAAAATTATATTCAATTTGCAACCTGATGGAGGTCAGTATAGATGGACTAATAGAAAAGTCCCACACATAGCTAGAAGCCCAAATATTTTTTCAGAGGTAGATGCAGAAAAAAATTATATTCAATTTGCAACCTGATGGAGGTCAGTATAGATGGACTAATAGAACAAGTCCCACACACTGCTAGAAGGCCAAATATTTTTTCAGAGCTAGATGCAGAAAAAAATTATATTCAATTTGCAACCTGATGGAGGTCAGTATAGATGGACTAATAGAACAAGTCCCACACACTGCTAGAAGGCCAAATATTTTTTCAGAGCTAGATGCAGAAAAAAATTATATTCAATTTGCAACGTGATGGAGGTCAGTATAGATGGACTAATAGAACAAGTCCCACACACTGCTAGAAGGCCAAATATTTTTTCAGAGCTAGATGCAGAAAAGAATTATATTCAATTTGCAACCTGATGGAGGTCAGTATTGATGGACTAATAGAACAGTCCCACACACTGCTAGAAGGCCAAATATTTTTTCAGAGCTAGATGCAGAAAAATATTATATTCAATTTGCAACCTGATGGAGGTCAGTATAGATGGACTAATAGAACAAGTCCCACACACTGCTAGAAGGCCAAATATTTTTTCAGAGCTAGATGCAGAAAAAAATTATATTCAATTTGCAACCTGATGGAGGTCAGTATAGATGGACTAATAGAACAAGTCCCACACACAGCTAGAAGCCCAAATATTTTTTCAGATTTAGATGCAGAAAAAAATTATATTCAATTTGCAACCTGATGGAGGTCAGTATAGATGGACTAATAGAACAAGTCCCACACACTGCTAGAAGGCCAAATATTTTTTTCAGAGCTAGATGCAGAAAAAAATTATATTCAATTTGCAACCTGATGGAGGTCAGTATAGATGGGCTAATAGAACAAGTCCCACACACTGCTAGAAGGCCAAATATTTTTTCAGAGCTAGATTCAGAAAAATATTATATTCAATTTGCAACCTGATGGAGGTCAGTATAGATGGACTAATAGAACAAGTCCCACACACTGCTAGAAGCCCAAATATTTTTTGAGAACTAGATGCAGAAAAATATTATATTCAATTTGCAACCTGATGGAGGTCAGTATAGATGGACTAATGGAACAAGTCCCACACACTGCTAGAAGCCCAAATATTTTTTCAGAGGTACATACAAAAAAGAATTATATTCAGTTTGCAACCTGATGGAGGTCAGTATAGATGGACTAATAGAACAAGTCCCACACACTGCTAGAAGGCCAAATATTTTTTCAGAGCTAGATGCAGAAAAATATTATATTCAATTTGCAACCTGATGGAGGTCAGTATAGATGGACTAATAGAACAAGTCCCACACACAGCTAGAAGCCCAAATATTTTTTTAGAGGTAGAGGCAGAAAAATATTATATTCAGTTTGCAACCTGATGGAGGTCAGTATAGATGGACTAATAGAACAAGTCCCACACACTGCTAGAAGGCCAAATATTTTTTCAGAGCTAGATGCAGAAAAAAATTATATTCAATTTGCAACGTGATGGAGGTCAGTATAGATGGACTAATAGAACAAGTCCCACACACTGCTAGAAGGCCAAATATTTTTTCAGAGCTAGATGCAGAAAAAAATTATATTCAATTTGCAACGTGATGGAGGTCAGTATAGATGGACTAATAGAACAAGTCCCACACACTGCTAGAAGGCCAAATATTTTTTCAGAGCTAGATGCAGAAAAATATTATATTCAGTTTGCAACCTGATGGAGGTCAGTATAGATGGACTAATAGAACAAGTCCCACACACTGCTAGAAGGCCAAATATTTTTTTCAGAGCTAGATGTAGAAAAAAATTATATTCAATTTGCAACCTGATGGAGGTCAGTATAGATGGACTAATAGAACAAGTCCCACACACTGCTAGAAGGCCAAATATTTTTTCAGAGCTAGATGCAGAAAAAAATTATATTCAATTTGCAACCTGATGGAGGTCAGTATAGATGGACTAATAGATCAAGTCCCACAAACTGCTAGAAGGCCAAATATTTTTCAGAGCTAGATGCAGAAAAAAATTATATTCAATTTGCAACCTGATGGAGGTCAGTATAGATGGACTAATAGAACAAGTCCCACACACTGCTAGAAGGCCAAATATTTTTTCACAGCTAGACGCAGAAAAATATTATATTCAATTTGCAACCTGATGGAGGTCAGTATAGATGGACTAATAGAGCAAGTCCCACACACTGATAGAAGGCCAAATATTTTTTCAGAGCTAGATGCAGAAAAATATTATATTCAATTTGCAACCTGATGGAGGTCAGTATAGATGGATTAATAGAACAAGTTCCACACACAGCTAGAAGCCCAAATATTTTTTCAGAGGTAGATGCAGAAAAAAATTATATTCAGTTTGCAACCTGATGGAGGTCAGTATAGATGGACTAATAGAACAAGTCCCACACACAGCTAGAAGCCCAAATATTTTTTCAGAGCTAGATGCAGAAAAAAATTATATTCAATTTGCAACGTGATGGAGGTCAGTATAGATGGACTAATAGAACAAGTCCCACACACTGCTAGAAGGCCAAATATTTTTTCAGAGCTAGATGCGGAAAAGAATTATATTCAATTTGCAACCTGATGGAGGTCAGTATAGATGGACTAATAGAACAAGTCCCACACACTGCTAGAAGGCCAAATATTTTTTCAGAGCTAGATGTAGAAAAAAATTATATTCAATTTGCAACCTGATGGAGGTCAGTATAGATGGACTAATAGAACAAGTCCCACACACTGCTAGAAGGCCAAATATTTTTTCAGAGCTAGATGCAGAAAAAAATTATATTCAATTTGCAACCTGATGGAGGTCAGTATAGATGGACGAATAGATCAAGTCCCACAAACTGCTAGAAGGCCAAATATTTTTTCAGAGCTAGATGCAGAAAAATATTATATTCAATTTGCAACCTGATGGAGGTCAGTATAGATGGACTAATAGAACAAGTTCCACACACAGCTAGAAGCCCAAATATTTTTTCAGAGGTAGATGCAGAAAAAAATTATATTCAGTTTGCAACCTGATGGAGGTCAGTATAGATGGACTAATAGAACAAGTCCCACAAACAGCTAGAAGCCCAAATATTTTTTCAGAGCTAGATGCAGAAAAAAATTATATTCAATTTGCAACGTGATGGAGGTCAGTATAGATGGACTAATAGAACAAGTCCCACACACTGCTAGAAGGCCAAATATTTTTTCAGAGCTAGATGCGGAAAAGAATTATATTCAATTTGCAACCTGATGGAGGTCAGTATAGATGGACTAATAGAACAAGTCCCACACACTGCTAGAAGGCCAAATATTTTTTCAGAGCGAGATGCAGAAAAATATTATATTCAATTTGCAACCTGATGGAGGTCAGTATAGATGGACTAATAGAACAAGTCCCACACACTGCTAGAAGCCCAAATATTTTTTCAGAGGTAGATGCAGAAAAAAATTATATTCAGTTTGCAACCTGATGGAGGTCAGTATAGATGGACTAATAGAACAAGTCCCACACACTGCTAGAAGCCCAAATATTTTTTCAGAACTAGATGCAGAAAAATATTATATTCAATTTGCAACCTGATGGAAGTCAGTATAGATGGACTAATGGAACAAGTCCCACACACTGCTAGAAGCCCAAATATTTTTTCAGAGGTACATACAGAAAAGAATTATATTCAGTGTGCAACCTGATGGAGGTCAGTATAGATGGACTAATAGAACAAGTCCCACACACTGCTAGAAGGCCAAATATTTTTTCAGAGCGAGATGCAGAAAAATATTATATTCAATTTGCAACCTGATGGAGGTCAGTATAGATGGACTAATAGAACAAGTCCCACACACTGCTAGAAGGCCAAATATTTTTTCAGAGCTAGATGCAGAAAAATATTATATTCAGTTTGCAACCTGATGGAGGTCAGTATAGATGGACTAATAGAACAAGTCCCACACACTGCTAGAAGGCCAAATATTTTTTCAGAGCTAGATGCAGAAAAATATTATATTCAATTTGCAACCTGATGGAGGTCAGTATAGATGGACTAATAGAACAAGTCCCACACACAGCTAGAAGCCCAAATATTTTTTTAGAGGTAGAGGCAGAAAAATATTATATTCAGTTTGCAACCTGATGGAGGTCAGTATAGATGGACTAATAGAACAAGTCCCACACACTGCTAGAAGGCCAAATATTTTTTCAGAGCTAGATGCAGAAAAAAATTATATTCAATTTGCAACGTGATGGAGGTCAGTATAGATGGACTAATAGAACAAGTCCCACACACTGCTAGAAGGCCAAATATTTTTTCAGAGCTAGATGCAGAAAAAAATTATATTCAATTTGCAACGTGATGGAGGTCAGTATAGATGGACTAATAGAACAAGTCCCACACACTGCTAGAAGGCCAAATATTTTTTCAGAGCTAGATGCTGAAAAATATTATATTCAGTTTGCAACCTTATGCAGGTCAGTATAGATGGACTAATAGAACAAGTCCCACACACTGCTAGAAGGCCAAATATTTTTTCAGAGCTAGATGCAGAAAAAAATTATATTCAATTTGCAACGTGATGGAGGTCAGTATAGATGGACTAATAGAACAAGTCCCACACACTGCTAGAAGGCCAAATATTTTTTCAGAGCTAGATGCGGAAAAGAATTATATTCAATTTGCAACCTGATGGAGGTCAGTATAGATGGACTAATAGAACAAGTCCCACACACTGCTAGAAGCCCAAATATTTTTTCAGAGCTAGATGTAGAAAAAAATTATATTCAATTTGCAACCTGATGGAGGTCAGTATAGATGGACTAATAGAACAAGTCCCACACACTGCTAGAAGGCCAAATATTTTTTCAGAGCTAGATGCAGAAAAAAATTATATTCAATTTGCAACCTGATGGAGGTCAGTATAGATGGACGAATAGATCAAGTCCCACAAACTGCTAGAAGGCCAAATATTTTTTCAGAGCTAGATGCAGAAAAATATTATATTAAATTTGCAACCTGATGGAGGTCAGTATAGATGGACTAATAGAACAAATTCCACACACAGCTAGAAGCCCAAATATTTTTTCAGAGGTAGATGCAGAAAAAAATTATATTCAGTTTGCAACCTGATGGAGGTCAGTATAGATGGACTAATAGAACAAGTCCCACAAACAGCTAGAAGCCCAAATATTTTTTCAGAGCTAGATGCAGAAAAAAATTATATTCAATTTGCAACGTGATGGAGGTCAGTATAGATGGACTAATAGAACAAGTCCCACACACTGCTAGAAGGCCAAATATTTTTTCAGAGCTAGATGCAGAAAAATATTATATTCAATTTGCAACCTGATGGAGGTCAGTATAGATGGACTAATGGAACAAGTCCCACACACTGCTAGAAGCCCAAATATTTTTTCAGAGGTACATACAGAAAAGAATTATATTCAGTTTGCAACCTGATGGAGGTCAGTATAGATGGACTAATAGAACAAGTCCCACACACTGCTAGAAGGCCAAATATTTTTTCAGAGCTAGATGCAGAAAAATATTATATTCAATTTGCAACCTGATGGAGGTCAGTATAGATGGACTAATAGAACAAGTCCCACACACTGCTAGAAGGCCAAATATTTTTTCAGAGCTAGATGCAGAAAAATATTATATTCAGTTTGCAACCTGATGGAGGTCAGTATAGATGGACTAATAGAACAAGTCCCACACACTGCTAGAAGGCCAAATATTTTTTCAGAGCTAGATGCAGAAAAATATTATATTCAATTTGCAACCTGATGGAGGTCAGTATAGATGGACTAATAGAACAAGTCCCACACACAGCTAGAAGCCCAAATATTTTTTTAGAGGTAGAGGCAGAAAAATATTATATTCAGTTTGCAACCTGATGGAGGTCAGTATAGATGGACTAATAGAACAAGTCCCACACACTGCTAGAAGGCCAAATATTTTTTCAGAGCTAGGGGCAGAAAAAAATTATATTCAATTTGCAACGTGATGGAGGTCAGTATAGATGGACTAATAGAACAAGTCCCACACACTGCTAGAAGGCCAAATATTTTTTCAGAGCTAGCTGCAGAAAAAAATTATATTCAATTTGCAACGTGATGGAGGTCAGTATAGATGGACTAATAGAACAAGTCCCACACACTGCTAGAAGGCCAAATATTTTTTCAGAGCTAGATGCAGAAAAATATTATATTCAGTTTGCAACCTTATGGAGGTCAGTATAGATGGACTAATAGAACAAGACCCACACACTGCTAGAAGGCCAAATATTTTTTCAGAGCTAGATGCAGAAAAAAATTATATTCAATTTGCAACGTGATGGAGGTCAGTATAGATGGACTAATAGAACAAGTCCCACACACTGCTAGAAGGCCAATTATTTTTTCAGAGCGAGATGCAGAAAAATATTATATTCAATTTGCAACCTGATGGAGGTCAGTATAGATGGACTAATAGAACAAGTCCCACACACTGCTAGAAGGCCAAATATTTTTTCAGAGCTAGATGCAGAAAAATATTATATTCAGTTTGCAACCTGATGGAGGTCAGTATAGATGGACTAATAGAACAAGTCCCACACACTGCTAGAAGGCCAAATATTTTTTCAGAGCTAGATGCAGAAAAATATTATATTCAATTTGCAACCTGATGGAGGTCAGTATAGATGGACTAATAGAACAAGTCCCACACACAGCTAGAAGCCCAAATATTTTTTTAGAGGTAGAGGCAGAAAAATATTATATTCAGTTTGCAACCTGATGGAGGTCAGTATAGATGGACTAATAGAACAAGTCCCACACACTGCTAGAAGGCCAAATATTTTTTCAGAGCTAGATGCAGAAAAAAATTATATTCAATTTGCAACGTGATGGAGGTCAGTATAGATGGACTAATAGAACAAGTCCCACACACTGCTAGAAGGCCAAATATTTTTTCAGAGCTAGATGCAGAAAAAAATTATATTCAATTTGCAACGTGATGGAGGTCAGTATAGATGGACTAATAGAACAAGTCCCACACACTGCTAGAAGGCCAAATATTTTTTCAGAGCTAGATGCTGAAAAATATTATATTCAATTTGCAACCTTATGCAGGTCAGTATAGATGGACTAATAGAACAAGTCCCACACACTGCTAGAAGGCCAAATATTTTTTCAGAGCTAGATGCAGAAAAAAATTATATTCAATTTGCAACGTGATGGAGGTCAGTATAGATGGACTAATAGAACAAGTCCCACACACTGCTAGAAGGCCAAATATTTTTTCAGAGCTAGATGCGGAAAAGAATTATATTCAATTTGCAACCTGATGGAGGTCAGTATAGATGGACAAATAGAACAAGTCCCACACACTGCTAGAAGCCCAAATATTTTTTCAGAGCTAGATGTAGAAAAAAATTATATTCAATTTGCAACCTGATGGAGGTCAGTATAGATGGACTAATAGAACAAGTCCCACACACTGCTAGAAGGCCAAATATTTTTTCAGAGCTAGATGCAGAAAAAAATTATATTCAATTTGCAACCTGATGGAGGTCAGTATAGATGGACGAATAGATCAAGTCCCACAAACTGCTAGAAGGCCAAATATTTTTTCAGAGCTAGATGCAGAAAAATATTATATTCAATTTGCAACCTGATGGAGGTCAGTATAGATGGACTAATAGAACAAATTCCACACACAGCTAGAAGCCCAAATATTTTTTCAGAGGTAGATGCAGAAAAAAATTATATTCAGTTTGCAACCTGATGGAGGTCAGTATAGATGGACTAATAGAACAAGTCCCACAAACAGCTAGAAGCCCAAATATTTTTTCAGAGCTAGATGCAGAAAAAAATTATATTCAATTTGCAACGTGATGGAGGTCAGTATAGATGGACTAATAGAACAAGTCCCACACACTGCTAGAAGGCCAAATATTTTTTCAGAGCTAGATGCGGAAAAGAATTATATTCAATTTGCAACCTGATGGAGGTCAGTATAGATGGACTAATAGAACAAGTCCCACACACTGCTAGAAGCCCAAATATTTTTTCAGAGGTAGATGCAGAAAAAAATTATATTCAGTTTGCAACCTGATGGAGGTCAGTATAGATGGACTAATAGAACAAGTCCCACACACTGCTAGAAGCCCAAATATTTTTTCAGAACTAGATGCAGAAAAATATTATATTCAATTTGCAACCTGATGGAGGTCAGTATAGATGGACTAATGGAACAAGTCCCACACACTGCTAGAAGCCCAAATATTTTTTCAGAGGTACATACAGAAAAGAATTATATTCAGTTTGCAACCTGATGGAGGTTAGTATAGATGGACTAATAGAACAAGTCCCACACACTGCTAGAAGGCCAAATATTTTTTCAGAGCTAGATGCAGAAAAATATTATATTCAATTTGCAACCTGATGGAGGTCAGTATAGATGGACTAATAGAACAAGTCCCACACACTGCTAGAAGGCCAAATATTTTTTCAGAGCTAGATGCAGAAAAATATTATATTCAGTTTGCAACCTGATGGAGGTCAGTATAGATGGACTAATAGAACAAGTCTCACACACTGCTAGAAGGCCAAATATTTTTTCAGAGCTAGATGCAGAAAAATATTATATTCAATTTGCAACCTGATGGAGGTCAGTATAGATGGACTAATAGAACAAGTCCCACACACAACTAGAAGCCCAAATATTTTTTTAGAGGTAGAGGCAGAAAAATATTATATTCAGTTTGCAACCTGATGGAGGTCAGTATAGATGGACTAATAGAACAAGTCCCACACACTGCTAGAAGGCCAAATATTTTTTCAGAGCTAGGGGCAGAAAAAAATTTTATTCAATTTGCAACGTGATGGAGGTCAGTATAGATGGACTAATAGAACAAGTCCCACACACTGCTAGAAGGCCAAATATTTTTTCAGAGCTAGATGCAGAAAAAAATTATATTCAATTTGCAACGTGATGGAGGTCAGTATAGATGGACTAATAGAACAAGTCCCACACACTGCTAGATGGCCAAATATTTTTTCAGAGCTAGATGCAGAAAAATATTATATTCAGTTTGCAACCTTATGGAGGTCAGTATAGATGGACTAATAGAACAAGTCCCACACACTGCTAGAAGGCCAAATATTTTTTCAGAGCTAGATGCAGAAAAAAATTATATTCAATTTGCAACGTGATGGAGGTCAGTATAGATGGACTAATAGAACAAGTCCCACACACTGCTAGAAGGCCAAATATTTTTTTCAGAGCTAGATGTAGAAAAAAATTATATTCAATTTGCAACCTGATGGAGGTCAGTATAGATGGACTAATAGAACAAGTCCCACACACTGCTAGAAGGCCAAATATTTTTTCAGAGCTAGATGCAGAAAAAAATTATATTCAATTTGCAACCTGATGGAGGTCAGTATAGATGGACTAATAGATCAAGTCCCACAAACTGCTAGAAGGCCAAATATTTTTCAGAGCTAGATGCAGAAAAAAATTATATTAAATTTGCAACCTGATGGAGGTCAGTATAGATGGACTAATAGAACAAGTCCCACACACTGCTAGAAGGCCAAATATTTTTTCACAGCTAGACGCAGAAAAATATTATATTCAATTTGCAACCTGATGGAGGTCAGTATAGATGGACTAATAGAACAAGTTCCACACACAGCTAGAAGCCCAAATATTTTTTCAGAGGTAGATGCAGAAAAAAATTATATTCAGTTTGCAACCTGATGGAGGTCAGTATAGATGGACTAATAGAACAAGTCCCACAAACAGCTAGAAGCCCAAATATTTTTTCAGAGCTAGATGCAGAAAAAAATTATATTCAATTTGCAACGTGATGGAGGTCAGTATAGATGGACTAATAGAACAAGTCCCACACACTGCTAGAAGGCCAAATATTTTTTCAGAGCTAGATGCGGAAAAGAATTATATTCAATTTGCAACCTGATGGAGGTCAGTATAGATGGACTAATAGAACAAGTCCCACACACTGCTAGAAGCCCAAATATTTTTTCAGAGGTAGATGCAGAAAAAAATTATATTCAGTTTGCAACCTGATGGAGGTCAGTATAGATGGACTAATAGAACAAGTCCCACACACTGCTAGAAGCCCAAATATTTTTTCAGAACTAGATGCAGAAAAATATTATATTCAATTTGCAACCTGATGGAGGTCAGTATAGATGGACTAATGTAACAAGTCCCACACACTGCTAGAAGCCCAAATATTTTTTCAGAGGTACATACAGAAAAGAATTATATTCAGTTTGCAACCTGATGGAGGTCAGTATAGATGGACTAATAGAACAAGTCCCACACACTGCTAGAAGGCCAAATATTTTTTCAGAGCTAGATGCAGAAAAATATTATATTCAATTTGCAACCTGATGGAGGTCAGTATAGATGGACTAATAGAACAAGTCCCACACACTGCTAGAAGGCCAAATATTTTTTCAGAGCTAGATGCAGAAAAATATTATATTCAGTTTGCAACCTGATGGAGGTCAGTATAGATGGACTAATAGAACAAGTCCCACACACTGCTAGAAGGCCAAATATTTTTTCAGAGCTAGATGCAGAAAAATATTATATTCAATTTGCAACCTGATGGAGGTCAGTATAGATGGACTAATAGAACAAGTCCCACACACAGCTAGAAGCCCAAATATTTTTTTAGAGGTAGAGGCAGAAAAATATTATATTCAGTTTGCAACCTGATGGAGGTCAGTATAGATGGACTAATAAAACAAGTCCCACACACTGCTAGAAGGCCAAATATTTTTTCAGAGCTAGATGCAGAAAAAAATTATATTCAATTTGCAACGTGATGGAGGTCAGTATAGATGGACTAATAGAACAAGTCCCACACACTGCTAGAAGGCCAAATATTTTTTCAGAGCTAGATGCAGAAAAAAATTATATTCAATTTGCAACGTGATGGAGGTCAGTATAGATGGACTAATAGAACAAGTCCCACACACTGCTAGAAGGCCAAATATTTTTTCAGAGCTAGATGCAGAAAAATATTATATTCAGTTTGCAACCTGATGGAGGTCAGTATAGATGGACTAATAGAACAAGTCCCACACACTGCTAGAAGGCCAAATATTTTTTCAGAGCTAGATGCAGAAAAAAATTATATTCAATTTGCAACCTGATGGAGGTCAGTATAGATGGACTAATAGATCAAGTCCCACAAACTGCTAGAAGGCCAAATATTTTTCAGAGCTAGATGCAGAAAAAAATTATATTCAATTTGCAACCTGATGGAGGTCAGTATAGATGGACTAATAGAACAAGTCCCACACACTGCTAGAAGGCCAAATATTTTTTCACAGCTAGACGCAGAAAAATATTATATTCAATTTGCAACCTGACGGAGGTCAGTATAGATGGACTAATAGAGCAAGTCCCACACACTGATAGAAGGCCAAATATTTTTTCAGAGCTAGATGCAGAAAAATATTATATTCAATTTGCAACCTGATGGAGGTCAGTATAGATGGACTAATAGAACAAGTTACACACACAGCTAGAAGCCCAAATATTTTTTCAGAGGTAGATGCAGAAAAAAATTATATTCAGTTTGCAACCTGATGGAGGTCAGTATAGATGGACTAATAGAACAAGTCCCACAAACAGCTAGAAGCCAAAATATGTTTTCAGAGCTAGATGCAGAAAAAAATTATATTCAATTTGCAACGTGATGGAGGTCAGTATAGATGGACTAATAGAACAAGTCCCACACACTGCTAGAAGGCCAAATATTTTTTCAGAGCTATATGCGGAAAAGAATTATATTCAATTTGCAATCTGATGGAGGTCAGTATAGATGGACTAATAGAACAAGTCCCACACACTGCTAGAAGGCCAAATATTTTTTCAGAGGTAGATGTAGAAAAAAATTATATTCAATTTGCAACCTGATGGAGGTCAGTATAGATGGACTAATAGAACAAGTCCCACACACTGCTAGAAGGCCAAATATTTTTTAGAGCTAGATGCAGAAAAAAATTATATTCAATTTGCAACCTGATGGAGGTCAGTATAGATGGACGAATAGATCAAGTCCCACAAACTGCTAGAAGGCCAAATATTTTTTCAGAGCTAGATGCAGAAAAATATTATATTCAATTTGCAACCTGATGGAGGTCAGTATAGATGGACTAATAGAACAAGTTCCACACACAGCTAGAAGCCCAAATATTTTTTCAGAGGTAGATGCAGAAAAAAATTATATTCAGTTTGCAACCTGATGGAGGTCAGTATAGATGGACTAATAGAACAAGTCCCACAAACAGCTAAAAGCCCAAATATTTTTTCAGAGCTAGATGCAGAAAAAAATTATATTCAATTTGCAACCTGATGGAGGTCAGTATAGATGGACTAATAGAACAAGTCCCACACACTGCTAGAAGGCCAAATATTTTTTCACAGCTAGACGCAGAAAAATATTATATTCAATTTGCAACCTGATGGAGGTCAGTATAGATGGACTAATAGAACAAGTTCCACACACAGCTAGAAGCCCAAATATTTTTTCAGAGGTAGATGCAGAAAAAAATTATATTCAGTTTGCAACCTGATGGAGGTCAGTATAGATGGACTAATAGAACAAGTCCCACAAACAGCTAGAAGCCCAAATATTTTTTCAGAGCTAGATGCAGAAAAAAATTATATTCAATTTGCAACGTGATGGAGGTCAGTATAGATGGACTAATAGAACAAGTCCCACACACTGCTAGAAGGCCAAATATTTTTTCAGAGCTAGATGCGGAAAAGAATTATATTCAATTTGCAACCTGATGGAGGTCAGTATAGATGGACTAATAGAACAAGTCCCACACACTGCTAGAAGCCCAAATATTTTTTCAGAGGTAGATGCAGAAAAAAATTATATTCAGTTTGCAACCTGATGGAGGTCAGTATAGATGGACTAATAGAACAAGTCCCACACACTGCTAGAAGCCCAAAAATTTTTTCAGAACTAGATGCAGAAAAATATTATATTCAATTTGCAACCTGATGGAGGTCAGTATAGATGGACTAATGGAACAAGTCCCACACACTGCTAGAAGCCCAAATATTTTTTCAGAGGTACATACAGAAAAGAATTATATTCAGTTTGCAACCTGATGGAGGTCAGTATAGATGGACTAATAGAACAAGTCCCACACACTGCTAGAAGGCCAAATATTTTTTCAGAGCTAGATGCAGAAAAATATTATATTCAATTTGCAACCTGATGGAGGTCAGTATAGATGGACTAATAGAACAAGTCCCACACACTGCTAGAAGGCCAAATATTTTTTCAGAGCTAGATGCAGAAAAATATTATATTCAGATTGCAACCTGATGGAGGTCAGTATAGATGGACTAATAGAACAAGTCCCACACACTGCTAGAAGGCCAAATATTTTTTCAGAGCTAGATGCAGAAAAATATTATATTCAATTTGCAACCTGATGGAGGTCAGTATAGATGGACTAATAGAACAAGTCCCACACACAGCTAGAAGCCCAAATATTTTTTTAGAGGTAGAGGCAGAAAAATATTATATTCAGTTTGCAACCTGATGGAGGTCAGTATAGATGGACTAATAGAACAAGTCCCACACACTGCTAGAAGGCCAAATATTTTTTCAGAGCTAGATGCAGAAAAAAATTATATTCAATTTGCAACGTGATGGAGGTCAGTATAGATGGACTAATAGAACAAGTCCCACACACTGCTAGAAGGCCAAATATTTTTTCAGAGCTAGACGCAGAAAAATATTATATTCAATTTGCAACCTGATGGAGGTCAGTATAGATGGACTAATAGAACAAGTCCCACACACTGCTAGAAGGCCAAATATTTTTTCAGAGCTAGATGCAGAAAAAAATTATATTCAATTTGCAACGTGATGGAGGTCAGTATAGATGGACTAATAGAACAAGTCCCACACACTGCTAGAAGGCCAAATATTTTTTCAGAGCTAGACGCAGAAAAATATTATATTCAATTTGCAACCTGATGGAGGTCAGTATAGATGGACTAATAGAACAAGTCCCACACACTGATAGAAGGCCAAATATTTTTTCAGAGCTAGATGCAGAAAAATATTATATTCAATTTGCAACCTGATGGAGGTCAGTATAGATGGACTAATAGAACAAGTCCCACATACAGCTAGAAGCCCAAATATTTTTTCAGAGGTAGATGCAGAAAAAAATTATTTTCAGTTTGCAACCTGATGGAGGTCAGTATAGATGGACTAATAGAACAAGTCCCACAAACAGCTAGAAGCCCAAATATTTTTTCAGAGCTAGAAGCAGAAAAAAATTATATTCAATTTGCAACGTGATGGAGGTCAGTATAGATGGACTAATAGAACAAGTCCCACACACTGCTAGAAGGCCAAATATTTTTTCAGAGCTAGATGCAGAAAAGAATTATATTCAATTTGCAACCTGATGGAGGTCAGTATAGATGGACTAATAGAACAAGTCCCACACACTGCTAGAAGGCCAAATATTTTTTCAGAGCTAGATGCAGAAAAATATTATATTCAATTTGCAACCTGATGGTGGTCAGTATAGATGGACTAATAGAACAAGTCCCACACACTGCTAGAAGGCCAAATATTTTTTCAGAGCTAGATGCAGAAAAAAATTATATTCAATTTGCAACCTGATGGAGGTCAGTATAGATGGACTAGTAGAACAAGTCCCACAAACAGCTAGAAGCCCAAATATTTTTTCAGAGGTAGATGCAGAAAAAAATTATATTCAATTTGCAACCTGATGGAGGTCAGTATAGATGGACTAATAGAACAAGTTCCACACACTGCTAGAAGGCCAAATATTTTTTCAGAGCTAGATGCAGAAAAAAATTATATTCAATTTGCAACCTGATGGAGGTCAGTATAGATGGACTAATAGAACAAGTCCCACACACTGCTAGAAGGCCAAATATTTTTTCAGAGCTAGATGCAGAAAAAAATTATATTCAATTTGCATCGTGATGGAGGTCAGTATAGATGGACTAATAGAACAAGTCCCACACACTGCTAGAAGGCCAAATATTTTTTCAGAGCTAGATGCAGAAAAGAATTATATTCAATTTGCAACCTGATGGAGGTCAGTATTGATGGACTAATAGAACAGTCCCACACACTGCTAGAAGGCCAAATATTTTTTCAGAGCTAGATGCAGAAAAATATTATATTCAATTTGCAACCTGATGGAGGTCAGTATAGATGGACTAATAGAACAAGTCCCACACACTGCTAGAAGGCCAAATATTTTTTCAGAGCTAGATGCAGAAAAAAATTATATTCAATTTGCAACCTGATGGAGGTCAGTATAGATGGACTAATAGAACAAGTCCCACACACAGCTAGAAGCCCAAATATTTTTTCAGATTTAGATGCAGAAAAAAATTATATTCAATTTGCAACCTGATGGAGGTCAGTATAGATGGACTAATAGAACAAGTCCCACACACTGCTAGAAGGCCAAATATTTTTTCAGAGCTAGATGCAGAAAAAAATTATATTCAATTTGCAACCTGATGGAGGTCAGTATAGATGGACTAATAGATCAAGTCCCACAAACTGCTAGAAGGCCAAATATTTTTTCAGAGCTAGATGCAGAAAAAAATTATATTCAATTTGCAACCTGATGGAGGTCAGTATAGATGGACTAATAGAACAAGTTCCACACACAGCTAGAAGCCCAAATATTTTCTCAGAGGTAGATGCAGAAAAAAATTATATTCAGTTTGCAACCTGATGGAGGTCAGTATAGATGGACTAATAGAACAAGTCCCACAAACAGCTAGAAGCCCAAATATTTTTTCAGAGCTAGATGCAGAAAAAAATTATATTCAATTTGCAACGTGATGGAGGTCAGTATAGATGGACTAATAGAACAAGTCCCACACACTGCTAGAAGGCCAAATATTTTTTCAGAGCTAGATGCGGAAAAGAATTGTATTCAATTTGCAACCTGATGGAGGTCAGTATAGATGGACTAATAGAACAAGTCCCACACACTGCTAGAAGGCCAAATATTTTTTCAGAGCTAGATGTAGAAAAAAATTATATTCAATTTGCAACCTGATGGAGGTCAGTATAGATGGACTAATAGAACAAGTCCCACACACTGCTAGAAGGCCAAATATTTTTTCAGAGCTAGATGCAGAAAAAAATTATATTCAATTTGCAACCTGATGGAGGTCAGTATAGATGGACTAATAGATCAAGTCCCACAAAATGCTAGAAGGCCAAATATTTTTTCAGAGCTAGATGCAGAAAAAAATTATATTCAATTTGCAACCTGATGGAGGTCAGTATAGATGGACTAATAGAACAAGTCCCACACACTGCTAGAAGGCGAAATATTTTTTCAGAGCTAGACGCAGAAAAATATTATATTCAATTTGCAACCTGATGGGGGTCAGTATAGATGGACTAATAGAACAAGTCCCACACACTGATAGAAGGCCAAATATTTTTTCAGAGCTAGATGCAGAAAAATATTATATTCAATTTGCAACCTGATGGAGGTCAGTATAGATGGACTAATAGAACAAGTCCCACAAACAGCTAGAAGCCCAAATATTTTTTCAGAGCTAGCTGCAGAAAAAAATTATATTCAATTTGCAACCTGATGGAGGTCAGTATAGATGGACTAATAGAACAAGTCCCACACACAGCTAGAAGCCCAAATATTTTTTCAGAGGTAGATGCAGAAAAAAATTATATTCAATTTGCAACCTGATGGAGGTCAGTATAGATGGACTAATAGAACAAGTCCCACACACTGCTAGAAGGCCAAATATTTTTTCAGAGGTAGATGCAGAAAAAAATTATATTCAATTTGCAACCTGATGGAGGTCAGTATAGATGGACTAATAGAACAAGTCCCACACACTGCTAGAAGGCCAAATATTTTTTCAGAGCTAGATGCAGAAAAATATTATATTCAATTTGCAACCTGATGGAGGTCAATATAGATGGACTAATAGAACAAGTCCCACACACTGCTAGAAGCCCAAATATTTTTTCAGAGCTAGATGCAGAAAAATGTTATATTCAATTTACAACCTGATGGAGGTCAGTATAGATGGACTAATAGAACAAGGCCCACACACTGCTAGAAGCCCAAATATTTTTTCAGAGGTAGATACAAAAAATAATTATATTCAGTTTGCAACCTGATGGAGGTCAGTATAGATGGACTAATAGAACAAGTCCCACACACTGCTAGAAGGCCAAATATTTTTTCAGAGCTAGATGCAGAAAAATATTATATTCAATTTGCAACCTGATGGAGGTCAGTATAGATGGACTAATAGAACAAGTCCCACACACTGCTAGAAGGCCAAATATTTTTTCAAAGCTAGATGCAGAAAAATATTATATTCAGTTTGCAACCTGATGGAGGTCAGTATAGATGGACTAATAGAACAAGTCCCACAAACTGCTAGAAGGCCAAATATTTTTTCAGAGCTAGATGCAGAAAAAAATTATATTCAATTTGCAACCTGATGGAGGTCAGTATAGATGGACTAATAGAACAAGTCCCACACACTGCTAGAAGGCCAAATATTTTTTCACAGCTAGACGCAGAAAAATATTATATTCAATTTGCAACCTGATGGAGGTCAGTATAGATGGACTAATAGAGCAAGTCCCACACACTGATACAAGGCCAAATATTTTTTCAGAGCTAGATGCAGAAAAATATTATATTCAATTTGCAACCTGATGGAGGTCAGTATAGATGGACTAATAGAACAAGTTCCACACACAGCTAGAAGCCCAAATATTTTTTCAGAGGTAGATGCAGAAAAAAATTATATTCAGTTTGCAACCTGATGGAGGTCAGTATAGATGGACTAATAGAACAAGTCCCACAAACAGCTAGAAGCCCAAATATTTTTTCAGAGCTAGATGCAGAAAAAAATTATATTCAATTTGCAACGTGATGGAGGTCAGTATAGATGGACTAATAGAACAAGTCCCACACACTGCTAGAAGGCCAAATATTTTTTCAGAGCTAGATGCGGAAAATAATTATATTCAATTTGCAACCTGATGGAGGTCAGTATAGATGGACTAATAGAACAAGTCCCACACACTGCTAGAAGGCCAAATATTTTTTCAGAGCTAGATGTAGAAAAAAATTATATTGAATTTGCAACCTGATGGAGGTCAGTATAGATGGACTAATAGAAAAAGTCCCACACACTGCTAGAAGGCCAAATATTTTTTCAGAGCTAGATGCAGAAAAAAATTATATTCAATTTGCAACCTGATGGAGGTCAGTATAGATGGACTAATAGATCAAGTCCCACAAACTGCTAGAAGGCCAAATATTTTTTCAGAGCTAGATGCAGAAAAAAATTATATTCAATTTGCAACCTGATGGAGGTCAGTATAGATGGACTAATAGAACAAGTCCCACACACTGCTAGAAGGCCAAATATTTTTTCAGAGCTAGACGCAGAAAAATATTATATTCAATTTGCAACCTGATGGGGGTCAGTATAGATGGACTAATAGAACAAGTGCCACACACTGATAGAAGGCCAAATATTTTTTCAGAGCTAGATGCAGAAAAATATTATATTCAATTTGCAACCTGATGGAGGTCAGTATAGATGGACTAATAGAACAAGTCCCACAAACAGCTAGAAGTCCAAATATTTTTTCAGAGCTAGCTGCAGAAAAAAATTATATTCAATTTGCAACGTGTTGGAGGTCAGTATAGATGGACTAATAGAACAAGTCCCACACACTGCTAGAAGGCCAAATATTTTTTCAGAGCTAGATGCAGAAAAAAATTATATTCAATTTGCAACCTGATGGAGGTCAGTATAGATGGACTAATAGAACAAGTCCCACACACTGCTAGAAGGCCAAATATTTTTTCAGAGCTAGATGCAGAAAAATATTATATTCAATTTGCAACCTGATGGAGGTCAATATAGATGGACTAATAGAACAAGTCCCACACACTGCTAGAAGCCCAAATATTTTTTCAGAGCTAGATGCAGAAAAATGTTATATTCAATTTGCAACCTGATGGAGGTCAGTATAGATGGACTAATAGAACAAGTCCCACACACTGCTAGAAGCCCAAATATTTTTTCAGAGGTAGATACAAAAAATAATTATATTCAGTTTGCAACCTGATGGAGGTCAGTATAGATGGACTAATAGAACAAGTCCCACACACTGCTAGAAGGCCAAATATTTTTTCAGAGCTAGATGCAGAAAAATATTATATTCAATTTGCAACCTGATGGAGGTCAGTATAGATGGACTAATAGAACAAGTCCCACACACTGCTAGAAGGCCAAATATTTTTTCAGAGCTAGATGCAGAAAAATATTATATTCAGTTTGCAACCTGATGGAGGTCAGTATAGATGGACTAATAGAACAAGTCCCACACACTGCTAGAAGGCCAAATATTTTTTCAGAGCTAGATGCAGAAAAATATTATATTCAATTTGCAACGTAATGGAGTTCAGTATAGATGGACTAATAGAAAAAGTCCCACACACAGCTAGAAGCCCAAATATTTTTTTAGAGGTAGATGCAGAAAAAAATTCTATTCAGTTTGCAACCTGATGGAGGTCAGTATAGATGGACTAATAGAACAAGTCCCACACACAGCTAGAAGCCCAAATATTTTTTCAGAGCTAGATGCAGAAAAAAATTATATTCAATTTGCAACGTGATGGAGGTCAGTATAGATGGACTAATAGAACAAGTCCCACACACTGCTAGAAGGCCAAATATTTTTTCAGAGCTAGATGCAGAAAAAAATTATATTCAATTTGCAACCTGATGGAGGTCAGTATAGATGGACTAATAGAACAAGTCCCACACACTGCGAGAAGGCCAAATATTTTTTTAGAGCTAGATGCAGAAAAAAATTATATTCAATTTGCAACCTGATGGAGGTCAGTATAGATGGACTAATAGATCAAGTTCCACACACTGCTAGAAGGCCAAATAATTTTTCAGAGCTAGATGCAGAAAAAAATTATATTCAATTTGCAACCTGATGGAGGTCAGTATAGATGGACTAATAGATCAAGTCCCACAAACTGCTAGAAGGCCAAATATTTTTTCAGAGCTAGATGCAGAAAAAAATTATATTCAATTTGCAACCTGATGGAGGTCAGTATAGATGGACTAATAGAACAAGTCCCACACACTGCTAGAAGGCCAAATATTTTTTCCGAGGTAGATGCAGAAAAAAATTATATTCAATTTGCAACCTGATGGAGGTCAGTATAGATGAACTAATAGATCAAGTCCCACAAACTGCTAGAAGGCCAAATATTTTTTCAGAGCTAGATGCAGAAAAAAATTATATTCAATTTGCAACCTGATGGAGGTCAGTATAGATGGACTAATAGAACAAGTCCCACACACTGCTAGAAGGCCAAATATTTTTTCAGAGCTAGACGCAGAAAAATATTATATTCAATTTGCAACCTGATGGAGGTCAGTATAGATGGACTAATAGAACAAGTCCCACAAACAGCTAGAAGCCCAAATATTTTTTCAGAGCTAGATGCAGAAAAAAATTATATTCAATTTGCAACGTGATGGAGGTCAGTATAGATGGACTAATAGAACAAGTCCCACACACTGCTAGAAGGCCAAATATTTTTTCAGAGCTAGATGCGGAAAAGAATTATATTCAATTTGCAACCTGATGGAGGTCAGTATAGATGGACTAATAGAACAAGTCCCACACACTGCTAGAAGGCCAAATATTTTTTCAGAGCTAGATGTAGAAAAAAATTATATTCAATTTGCAACCTGATGGAGGTCAGTATAGATGGACTAATAGAACAAGTCCCACACACTGCTAGAAGGCCAAATATTTTTTCAGAGCTAGATGCAGAAAAAAATTATATTCAATTTGCAACCTGATGGAGGTCAGTATAGATGGACTAATAGATCAAGTCACACAAACTGCTAGAAGGCCAAATATTTTTTCAGAGCTAGATGCAGAAAAAAATTATATTCAATTTGCAACCTGATGGAGGTCAGTATAGATGGACTAATAGAACAAGTCCCACACACTGCTAGAAGGCCAAATATTTTTTCAGAGCTAGACGCAGAAAAATATTATATTCAATTTGCAACCTGATGGGGGTCAGTATAGATGGACTAATAGAACAAGTCCCACACACTGATAGAAGGCCAAATATTTTTTCAGAGCTAGATGCAGAAAAAAATTATATTCAATTTGCAACCTGATGGAGGTCAGTATAGATGGACTAATAGATCAAGTTCCACACACTGCTAGAAGGCCAAATAATTTTTCAGAGCTAGATGCAGAAAAAAATTATATTCAATTTGCAACCTGATGGAGGTCAGTATAGATGGACTAATAGATCAAGTCCCACAAACTGCTAGAAGGCCAAATATTTTTTCAGAGCTAGATGCAGAAAAAAATTATATTCAATTTGCAACCTGATGGAGGTCAGTATAGATGGACTAATAGAACAAGTCCCACACACTGCTAGAAGGCCAAATATTTTTTCCGAGGTAGATGCAGAAAAAAATTATATTCAATTTGCAACCTGATGGAGGTCAGTATAGATGAACTAATAGATCAAGTCCCACAAACTGCTAGAAGGCCAAATATTTTTTCAGAGCTAGATGCAGAAAAAAATTATATTCAATTTGCAACCTGATGGAGGTCAGTATAGATGGACTAATAGAACAAGTCCCACACACTGCTAGAAGGCCAAATATTTTTTCAGAGCTAGACGCAGAAAAATATTATATTCAATTTGCAACCTGATGGAGGTCAGTATAGATGGACTAATAGAACAAGTCCCACAAACAGCTAGAAGCCCAAATATTTTTTCAGAGCTAGATGCAGAAAAAAATTATATTCAATTTGCAACGTGATGGAGGTCAGTATAGATGGACTAATAGAACAAGTCCCACACACTGCTAGAAGGCCAAATATTTTTTCAGAGCTAGATGCGGAAAAGAATTATATTCAATTTGCAACCTGATGGAGGTCAGTATAGATGGACTAATAGAACAAGTCCCACACACTGCTAGAAGGCCAAATATTTTTTCAGAGCTAGATGTAGAAAAAAATTATATTCAATTTGCAACCTGATGGAGGTCAGTATAGATGGACTAATAGAACAAGTCCCACACACTGCTAGAAGGCCAAATATTTTTTCAGAGCTAGATGCAGAAAAAAATTATATTCAATTTGCAACCTGATGGAGGTCAGTATAGATGGACTAATAGATCAAGTCACACAAACTGCTAGAAGGCCAAATATTTTTTCAGAGCTAGATGCAGAAAAAAATTATATTCAATTTGCAACCTGATGGAGGTCAGTATAGATGGACTAATAGAACAAGTCCCACACACTGCTAGAAGGCCAAATATTTTTTCAGAGCTAGACGCAGAAAAATATTATATTCAATTTGCAACCTGATGGGGGTCAGTATAGATGGACTAATAGAACAAGTCCCACACACTGATAGAAGGCCAAATATTTTTTCAGAGCTAGATGCAGAAAAATATTATATTCAATTTGCAACCTGATGGAGGTCAGTATAGATGGACTAATAGAACAAGTCCCACAAACAGCTAGAAGCCCAAATATTTTTTCAGAGCTAGCTGCAGAAAAAAATTATATTCAATTTGCAACGTGATGGAGGTCAGTATAGATGGACTAATAGAACAAGTCCCACACACTGCTAGAAGGCCAAATATTTTTTCAGAGCTAGATGCAGAAAAATATTATATTCAATTTGCAACCTGATGGAGGTCAGTATAGATGGACTAATAGAACAAGTCCCACACACTGCTAGAAGGCCAAATATTTTTTCAGAGCTAGATGCAGAAAAAAATTATATTCAATTTGCAACCTGATGGAGGTCAGTATAGATGGACTAATAGAACAAGTCCCACACACAGCTAGAAGCCCAAATATTTTTTCAGAGGTAGATGCAGAAAAAAATTATATTCAATTTGCAACCTGATGGAGGTCAGTATAGATGGACTAATAGAACAAGTCCCACACACTGCTAGAAGGCCAAATATTTTTTCAGAGGTAGATGCAGAAAAAAATTATATTCAATTTGCAACCTGATGGACGTCAGTATAGATGGACTAATAGAACAAGTCCCACACACTGCTAGAAGGCCAAATATTTTTTCAGAGCTAGATGCAGAAAAATATTATATTCAATTTGCAACCTGATGGAGGTCAATATAGATGGACTAATAGAACAAGTCCCACACACTGCTAGAAGCCCAAATATTTTTTCAGAGCTAGATGCAGAAAAATGTTATATTCAATTTGCAACCTGATGGAGGTCAGTATAGATGGACTAATAGAACAAGGCCCACACACTGCTAGAAGCCCAAATATTTTTTCAGAGGTAGATACAAAAAATAATTATATTCAGTTTGCAACCTGATGGAGGTCAGTATAGATGGACTAATAGAACAAGTCCCACACACTGCTAGAAGGCCAAATATTTTTTCAGAGCTAGATGCAGAAAAATATTATATTCAATTTGCAACCTGATGGAGGTCAGTATAGATGGACTAATAGAACAAGTCCCACACACTGCTAGAAGGCCAAATATTTTTTCAAAGCTAGATGCAGAAAAATATTATATTCAGTTTGCAACCTGATGGAGGTCAGTATAGATGGACTAATAGAACAAGTCCCACAAACTGCTAGAAGGCCAAATATTTTTTCAGAGCTAGATGCAGAAAAAAATTATATTCAATTTGCAACCTGATGGAGGTCAGTATAGATGGACTAATAGAACAAGTCCCACACACTGCTAGAAGGCCAAATATTTTTTCAGAGCTAGACGCAGAAAAATATTATATTCAATTTGCAACCTGATGGGGGTCAGTATAGATGGACTAATAGAACAAGTCCCACACACTGATAGAAGGCCAAATATTTTTTCAGAGCTAGATGCAGAAAAATATTATATTCAATTTGCAACCTGATGGAGGTCAGTATAGATGGACTAATAGAACAAGTCCCACAAACAGCTAGAAGCCCAAATATTTTTTCAGAGCTAGCTGCAGAAAAAAATTATATTCAATTTGCAACGTGATGGAGGTCAGTATAGATGGACTAATAGAACAAGTCCCACACACTGCTAGAAGGCCAAATATTTTTTCAGAGCTAGATGCAGAAAAATATTATATTCAATTTGCAACCTGATGGAGGTCAGTATAGATGGACTAATAGAACAAGTCCCACACACTGCTAGAAGGCCAAATATTTTTTCAGAGCTAGATGCAGAAAAAAATTATATTCAATTTGCAACCTGATGGAGGTCAGTATAGATGGACTAATAGAACAAGTCCCACACACAGCTAGAAGCCCAAATATTTTTTCAGAGGTAGATGCAGAAAAAAATTATATTCAATTTGCAACCTGATGGAGGTCAGTATAGATGGACTAATAGAACAAGTCCCACACACTGCTAGAAGGCCAAATATTTTTTCAGAGGTAGATGCAGAAAAAAATTATATTCAATTTGCAACCTGATGGACGTCAGTATAGATGGACTAATAGAACAAGTCCCACACACTGCTAGAAGGCCAAATATTTTTTCAGAGCTAGATGCAGAAAAATATTATATTCAATTTGCAACCTGATGGAGGTCAATATAGATGGACTAATAGAACAAGTCCCACACACTGCTAGAAGCCCAAATATTTTTTCAGAGCTAGATGCAGAAAAATGTTATATTCAATTTGCAACCTGATGGAGGTCAGTATAGATGGACTAATAGAACAAGGCCCACACACTGCTAGAAGCCCAAATATTTTTTCAGAGGTAGATACAAAAAATAATTATATTCAGTTTGCAACCTGATGGAGGTCAGTATAGATGGACTAATAGAACAAGTCCCACACACTGCTAGAAGGCCAAATATTTTTTCAGAGCTAGATGCAGAAAAATATTATATTCAATTTGCAACCTGATGGAGGTCAGTATAGATGGACTAATAGAACAAGTCCCACACACTGCTAGAAGGCCAAATATTTTTTCAAAGCTAGATGCAGAAAAATATTATATTCAGTTTGCAACCTGATGGAGGTCAGTATAGATGGACTAATAGAACAAGTCCCACAAACTGCTAGAAGGCCAAATATTTTTTCAGAGCTAGATGCAGAAAAAAATTATATTCAATTTGCAACCTGATGGAGGTCAGTATAGATGGACTAATAGAACAAGTCCCACACACTGCTAGAAGTCCAAATATTTTTTCACAGCTAGACGCAGAAAAATATTATATTCAATTTGCAACCTGATGGAGGTCAGTATAGATGGACTAATAGAGCAAGTCCCACACACTGATACAAGGCCAAATATTTTTTCAGAGCTAGATGCAGAAAAATATTATATTCAATTTGCAACCTGATGGAGGTCAGTATAGATGGACTAATAGAACAAGTTCCACACACAGCTAGAAGCCCAAATATTTTTTCAGAGGTAGATGCAGAAAAAAATTATATTCAGTTTGCAACCTGATGGAGGTCAGTATAGATGGACTAATAGAACAAGTCCCACAAACAGCTAGAAGCCCAAATATTTTTTCAGAGCTAGATGCAGAAAAAAATTATATTCAATTTGCAACGTGATGGAGGTCAGTATAGATGGACTAATAGAACAAGTCCCACACACTGCTAGAAGGCCAAATATTTTTTCAGAGCTAGATGCGGAAAAGAATTATATTCAATTTGCAACCTGATGGAGGTCAGTATAGATGGACTAATAGAACAAGTCCCACACACTGCTAGAAGGCCAAATATTTTTTCAGAGCTAGATGTAGAAAAAAATTATATTCAATTTGCAACCTGATGGAGGTCAGTATAGATGGACTAATAGAACAAGTCCCACACACTGCTAGAAGGCCAAATATTTTTTCAGAGCTAGATGCAGAAAAAAATTATATTCAATTTGCAACCTGATGGAGGTCAGTATAGATGGACTAATAGATCAAGTCCCACAAACTGCTAGAAGGCCAAATATTTTTTCAGAGCTAGATGCAGAAAAAAATTATATTCAATTTGCAACCTGATGGAGGTCAGTATAGATGGACTAATAGAACAAATCCCACACACTGCTAGAAGGCCAAATATTTTTTCAGAGCTAGACCCAGAAAAATATTATATTCAATTTGCAACCTGATGGGGGTCAGTATAGATGGACTAATAGAACAAGTCCCACACACTGATAGAAGGCCAAATATTTTTTCAGAGCTAGATGCAGAAAAATATTATATTCAATTTGCAACCTGATGGAGGTCAGTATAGATGGACTAATAGAACAAGTCCCACAAACAGCTAGAAGTCCAAATATTTTTTCAGAGCTAGCTGCAGAAAAAAATTATATTCAATTTGCAACGTGTTGGAGGTCAGTATAGATGGACTAATAGAACAAGTCCCACACACTGCTAGAAGGCCAAATATTTTTTCAGAGCTAGATGCAGAAAAAAATTATATTCAATTTGCAACCTGATGGAGGTCAGTATAGATGGACTAATAGAACAAGTCCCACACACTGCTAGAAGGCCAAATATTTTTTCAGAGCTAGATGCAGAAAAATATTATATTCAATTTGCAACCTGATGGAGGTCAATATAGATGGACTAATAGAACAAGTCCCACACACTGCTAGAAGCCCAAATATTTTTTCAGAGCTAGATGCAGAAAAATGTTATATTCAATTTGCAACCTGATGGAGGTCAGTATAGATGGACTAATAGAACAAGTCCCACACACTGCTAGAAGCCCAAATATTTTTTCAGAGGTAGATACAAAAAATAATTATATTCAGTTTGCAACCTGATGGAGGTCAGTATAGATGGACTAATAGAACAAGTCCCACACACTGCTAGAAGGCCAAATATTTTTTCAGAGCTAGATGCAGAAAAATATTATATTCAATTTGCAACCTGATGGAGGTCAGTATAGATGGACTAATAGAACAAGTCCCACACACTGCTAGAAGGCCAAATATTTTTTCAGAGCTAGATGCAGAAAAATATTATATTCAGTTTGCAACCTGATGGAGGTCAGTATAGATGGACTAATAGAACAAGTCCCACACACTGCTAGAAGGCCAAATATTTTTTCAGAGCTAGATGCAGAAAAATATTATATTCAATTTGCAACGTAATGGAGTTCAGTATAGATGGACTAATAGAAAAATTCCCACACACAGCTAGAAGCCCAAATATTTTTTTAGAGGTAGATGCAGAAAAAAATTCTATTCAGTTTGCAACCTGATGGAGGTCAGTATAGATGGACTAATAGAACAAGTCCCACACACAGCTAGAAGCCCAAATATTTTTTCAGAGCTAGATGCAGAAAAAAATTATATTCAATTTGCAACGTGATGGAGGTCAGTATAGATGGACTAATAGAACAAGTCCCACACACTGCTAGAAGGCCAAATATTTTTTCAGAGCTAGATGCAGAAAAAAATTATATTCAATTTGCAACCTGATGGAGGTCAGTATAGATGGACTAATAGAACAAGTCCCACACACTGCGAGAAGGCCAAATATTTTTTTAGAGCTAGATGCAGAAAAAAATTATATTCAATTTGCAACCTGATGGAGGTCAGTATAGATGGACTAATAGATCAAGTTCCACACACTGCTAGAAGGCCAAATAATTTTTCAGAGCTAGATGCAGAAAAAAATTATATTCAATTTGCAACCTGATGGAGGTCAGTATAGATGGACTAATAGATCAAGTCCCACAAACTGCTAGAAGGCCAAATATTTTTTCAGAGCTAGATGCAGAAAAAAATTATATTCAATTTGCAACCTGATGGAGGTCAGTATAGATGGACTAATAGAACAAGTCCCACACACTGCTAGAAGGCCAAATATTTTTTCAGAGGTAGATGCAGAAAAAAATTATATTCAATTTGCAACCTGATGGAGGTCAGTATAGATGAACTAATAGATCAAGTCCCACAAACTGCTAGAAGGCCAAATATTTTTTCAGAGCTAGATGCAGAAAAAAATTATATTCAATTTGCAACCTGATGGAGGTCAGTATAGATGGACTAATAGAACAAGTCCCACACACTGCTAGAAGGCCAAATATTTTTTCAGAGCTAGACGCAGAAAAATATTATATTCAATTTGCAACCTGATGGAGGTCAGTATAGATGGACTAATAGAACAAGTCCCACACACTGCTAGAAGGCCAAATATTTTTTCAGAGCTAGATGCAGAAAAATATTATATTCAATTTGCAACCTAATGGAGTTCAGTATAGATGGACTAATTGAACAAGTCCCACACACAGCTAGAAGCCCAAATATTTTTTTAGAGGTAGATGCAGAAAAAAATTCTATTCAGTTTGCAACCTGATGGAGGTCAGTATAGATGCACTAATAGAACAAGTCCCACACACAGCTAGAAGCCCAAATATTTTTTCAGAGCTAGATGCAGAAAAAAATTATATTCAATTTGCAACGTGATGGAGGTCAGTATAGATGGACTAATAGAACAAGTCCCACACACTGCTAGAAGGCCAAATATTTTTTCAGAGCTAGATGCAGAAAAAAATTATATTCAATTTGCAACCTGATGGAGGTCAGTATAGATGGACTAATAGAACAAGTCCCACACACTGCTAGAAGGCCAAATATTTTTTCAGAGCTAGATGCAGAAAAAAATTATATTCAATTTGCAACCTGATGGAGGTCAGTATAGATGGACTAATAGATCAAGTCCCACACACTGCTAGAAGGCCAAATATTTTTTCAGAGCTAGATGCAGAAAAAAATTATAATCAATTTGCAACCTGATGGAGGTCAGTATAGATGGACTAATAGATCAAGGCACACAAACTGCTAGAAGGCCAAATATTTTTTCAGAGCTAGATGCAGAAAAAAATTATATTCAATTTGCAACCTGATGGAGGTCAGTATAGATGGACTAATAGAACAAGTCCCACACACTGCTAGAAGGCCAAATATTTTTTCACAGCTAGACGCAGAAAAATATTATATTCAATTTGCAACCTGATGGAGGTCAGTATAGATGGACTAATAGAGCAAGTCCCACACACTGATAGAAGGCCAAATATTTTTTCAGAGCTAGATGCAGAAAAATATTATATTCAATTTGCAACCTGATGGAGGTCAGTATAGATGGACTAACAGAACAAGTTCCACACACAGCTAGAAGCCCAAATATTTTTTCAGAGGTAGATGCAGAAAAAAATTATATTCAGTTTGCAACCTGATGGAGGTCAGTATAGATGGACTAATAGAACAAGTCCCACAAACAGCTAGAAGCCCAAATATTTTTTCAGAGCTAGATGCAGAAAAAAATTATATTCAATTTGCAACGTGATGGAGGTCAGTATAGATGGACTAATAGAACAAGTCCCACACACTGCTAGAAGGCCAAATATTTTTTCAGAGCTAGATGCGGAAAAGAATTATATTCAATTTGCAACCTGATGGAGGTCAGTATAGATGGACTAATAGAACAAGTCCCACACACTGCTAGAAGGCCAAATATTTTTTCAGAGCTAGATGTAGAAAAAAATTATATTCAATTTGCAACCTGATGGAGGTCAGTATAGATGGACTAATAGAACAAGTCCCACACACTGCTAGAAGGCCAAATATTGTTTCAGAGCTAGATGCAGAAAAATATTATATTCAATTTGCAACCTGATGGAGGTCAGTATAGATGGACTAATAGAACAAGTCCCACACACTGCTAGAAGGCCAAATATTTTTTCAGAGCTAGATGCAGAAAAATATTATATTCAGTTTGCAACCTGATGGAGGTCAGTATAGATGGACTAATAGAACACGTCCCACACACAGCTAGAAGCCCAAATATTTTTTTAGAGGAAGATGCAGAAAAAATTCTATTCAGTTTGCAACCTGATGGAGGTCAGTATAGATGGACTAATAGAACAAGTCCCACACACAGCTAGATGCCCAAATATTTTTTCAGAGCTAGATGCAGAAAAAAAGTTATATTCAATTTGCAACGTGATGGAGGTCAGTATAGATGGACTAATAGAACAAGTCCCACACACTGCTAGAAGGCCAAATATTTTTTCAGAGCTAGATGCGGAAAAGAATTATATTCAATTGCAACCTGATGGAGGTCAGTATAGATGGACTAATAGAACAAGTCCCACACACTGCTAGAAGGCCAAATATTTTTTCAGAGCTAGATGTAGAAAAAAATTATATTCAATTTGCAACCTGATGGAGGTCAGTATAGATGGACTAATAGAACAAGTCCCACACACTGCTAGAAGGCCAAATATTTTTTCAGAGCTAGATGCAGAAAAATATTATATTCAATTTGCAACCTGATGGAGGTCAGTATAGATGGACTAATAGAACAAGTCCCACACACTGCTAGAAGGCCAAATATTGTTTCAGAGCTAGATGCAGAAAAATATTATATTCAGTTTGCAACCTGATGGAGGTCAGTATAGATGGACTAATAGAACAAGTCCCACACACTGCTAGAAGGCCAAATATTTTTTCAGAGCTAGATGCAGAAAAATATTATATTCAATTTGCAACCTAATGGAGTTCAGTATAGATGGACTAATAGAACAAGTCCCACACACAGCTAGAAGCCCAAATATTTTTTTAGAGGTAGATGCAGAAAAAATTCTATTCAGTTTGCAACCTGATGGAGGTCAGTATAGATGGACTAATAGAACAAGTCCCACACACAGCTAGATGCCCAAATATTTTTTCAGAGCTAGATGCAGAAAAAAAGTTATATTCAATTTGCAACGTGATGGAGGTCAGTATAGATGGACTAATAGAACAAGTCCCACACACTGCTAGAAGGCCAAATATTTTTTCAGAGCTAGATGCGGAAAAGAATTATATTCAATTGCAACCTGATGGAGGTCAGTATAGATGGACTAATAGAACAAGTCCCACACACTGCTAGAAGGCCAAATATTTTTTCAGAGCTAGATGTAGAAAAAAATTATATTCAATTTGCAACCTGATGGAGGTCAGTATAGATGGACTAATAGAACAAGTCCCACACACTGCTAGAAGGCCAAATATTTTTTCAGAGCTAGATGCAGAAAAATATTATATTCAATTTGCAACCTGATGGAGGTCAGTATAGATGGACTTATAGAACAAGTCCCACACACTGCTAGAAGGCCAAATATTTTTTCAGAGCTAGATGCAGAAAAATATTATATTCAGTTTGCAACCTGATGGAGGTCAGTATAGATGGACTAATAGAACAAGTCCCACACACTGCTAGAAGGCCAAATTTTTTTTCAGAGCTAGATGCAGAAAAATATTATATTCAATTTGCAACCTAATGGAGTTCAGTATAGATGGACTAATAGAACAAGTCCCACACACAGCTAGAAGCCCAAATATTTTTTTAGAGGTAGATGCAGAAAAAATTCTATTCAGTTTGCAACCTGATGGAGGTCAGTATAGATGGACTAATAGAACAAGTCCCACACACAGCTAGAAGCGCAAATATTTTTTCAGCGCTAGATGCAGAAAAAAATTATATTCAATTTGCAACGTGATGGAGGTCAGTATAGATGGACTAATAGAACAAGTCCCACACACTGCTAGAACGCCAAATATTTTTTCAGAGCTAGATGCAGAAAAAAATTATATTCAATTTGCAACCTGATGGAGGTCAGTATAGATGGACTAATAGAACAAGTCCCACACACTGCTAGAAGGCCAAATATTTTTTCACAGCTAGACGCAGAAAAATATTATATTCAGTTTGCAACCTGATGGAGGTCAGTATAGATGGACTAATAGAGCAAGTCCCACACACTGATAGAAGGCCAAATATTTTTTCAGAGCTAGATGCAGAAAAATATTATATTCAATTTGCAACCTGATGGAGGTCAGTATAGATGGACTAATAGAACAAGTTCCACACACAGCTAGAAGCCCAAATATTTTTTCAGAGGTAGATGCAGAAAAAAATTATATTCAGTTTGCAACCTGATGGAGGTCAGTATAGATGGACTAATAGAACAAGTCCCACAAACAGCTAGAAGCCCAAATATTTTTTCAGAGCTAGATGCAGAAAAAAATTATATTCAATTTGCAACGTGATGGAGGTCAGTATAGATGGACTAATAGAACAAGTCCCACACACTGCTAGAAGGCCAAATATTTTTTCAGAGCTAGATGCGGAAAAGAATTATATTCAATTTGCAACCTGATGGAGGTCAGTATAGATGGACTAATAGAACAAGTCCCACACACTGCTAGAAGGCCAAATATTTTTTCAGAGCAAGATGTAGAAAAAAATCATATTCAATTTGCAACCTGATGGAGGTCAGTATAGATGGACTAATAGAACAAGTCCCACACACTGCTAGAAGGCCAAATATTTTTTCAGAGCTAGATGCAGAAAAATATTATATTCAATTTGCAACCTGATGGAGGTCAGTATAGATGGACTAATAGAACAAGTCCCACACACTGCTAGAAGGCCAAATATTTTTTCAGAGCTAGATGCAGAAAAATATTATATTCAGTTTGCAACCTGATGGAGGTCAGTATAGATGGACTAATAGAACAAGTCCCACACACTGCTAGAAGGCCAAATATTTTTTCAGAGCTAGATGCAGAAAAATATTATATTCAATTTGCAACCTAATGGAGTTCAGTATAGATGGACTAATAGAACAAGTCCCACACACAGCTAGAAGCCCAAATATTTTTTTAGAGGTAGATGCAGAAAAAATTCTATTCAGTTTGCAACCTGATGGAGGTCAGTATAGATGGACTAATAGAACAAGTCCCACACACAGCTAGATGCCCAAATATTTTTTCAGAGCTAGATGCAGAAAAAAAGTTATATTCAATTTGCAACGTGATGGAGGTCAGTATAGATGGACTAATAGAACAAGTCCCACACACTGCTAGAAGGCCAAATATTTTTTCAGAGCTAGATGCGGAAAAGAATTATATTCAATTGCAACCTGATGGAGGTCAGTATAGATGGACTAATAGAACAAGTCCCACACACTGCTAGAAGGCCAAATATTTTTTCAGAGCTAGATGTAGAAAAAAATTATATTCAATTTGCAACCTGATGGAGGTCAGTATAGATGGACTAATAGAACAAGTCCCACACACTGCTAGAAGGCCAAATATTTTTTCAGAGCTAGATGCAGAAAAATATTATATTCAATTTGCAACCTGATGGAGGTCAGTATAGATGGACTAATAGAACAAGTCCCACACACTGCTAGAAGGCCAAATATTTTTTCAGAGCTAGATGCAGAAAAATATTATATTCAGTTTGCAACCTGATGGAGGTCAGTATAGATGGACTAATAGAACAAGTCCCACACACTGCTAGAAGGCCAAATATTTTTTCAGAGCTAGATGCAGAAAAATATTATATTCAATTTGCAACCTAATGGAGTTCAGTATAGATGGACTAATAGAACAAGTCCCACACACAGCTAGAAGCCCAAATATTTTTTTAGAGGTAGATGCAGAAAAAATTCTATTCAGTTTGCAACCTGATGGAGGTCAGTATAGATGGACTAATAGAACAAGTCCCACACACAGCTAGAAGCGCAAATATTTTTTCAGAGCTAGATGCAGAAAAAAATTATATTCAATTTGCAACGTGATGGAGGTCAGTATAGATGGACTAATAGAACAAGTCCCACACACTGCTAGAACGCCAAATATTTTTTCAGAGCTAGATGCAGAAAAAAATTATATTCAATTTGCAACCTGATGGAGGTCAGTATAGATGAACTAATAGAACAAGTCCCACACACTGCGAGAAGGCCAAATATTTTTTCAGAGCTAGATGCAGAAAAAAATCATATTCAATTTGCAACCTGATGGACGTCAGTATAGATGGACTAATAGATCAAGTCCCACACACTGCTAGAAGGCCAAATATTTTTTCAGAGCTAGATGCAGAAAAAAATTATATTCAATTTGCAACCTGATGGAGGTCAGTATAGATGGACTAATAGATCAAGTCCCACACAATGCTAGAAGGCCAAATATTTTTTCAGAGCTAGATGCAGAAAAAAATTATATTCAATTTGCAACCTGATGGAGGTCAGTATAGATGGACTAATAGATCAAGTCCCACAAACTGCTAGAAGGCCAAATATTTTTTCAGAGCTAGATGCAGAAAAAAATTATATTCAATTTGCAACCTGATGAAGGTCAGTATAGATGGACTAATAGAACAAGTCCCACACACTGCTAGAAGGCCAAATATTTTTTCACAGCTAGACGCAGAAAAATATTATATTCAATTTGCAACCTGATGGAGGTCAGTATAGATGGACTAATAGAGCAAGTCCCACACACTGATAGAAGCCCAAATATTCTTTCAGAGGTAGGTGCAGAAAAATATTATATTCAATTTGCAACCTGATGGAGGTCAGTATAGATGGACTAATAGAACAAGTTCCACACACAGCAAGAAGCCCAAATATTTTTTCAGAGGTAGATGCGGAAAAAAATTATATTCAGTTTGCAACCTGATGGAGGTCAGTATAGATGGACTAATAGAACAAGTCCCACAAACAGCTAGAAGTCCAAATATTTTTTCACAGCTAGATGCAGAAAAAAATTATATTCAATTTGCAACCTGATGGAGGTCAGTATAGATGGACTAATAGAACAAGTCCCACACACTGCGAGAAAGCCAAATATTTTTTCAGAGCTAGATGCAGAAAAAAATTATATTCAATTTGCAACCTGATGGAGGTCAGTATAGATGGACTAATAGAACAAGTCCCACACACAGCCAGAAGCCCAAATATTTTTTCAGAGCTAGATGCAGAAAAAAATTATATTCAATTTGCAACGTGATGGAGGTCAGTATAGATGGACTAATAGAACAAGTCCCACACCCTGCTAGAAGGCCAAATATTTTTTCAGAGCTAGATGCAGAAAAAAATTATATTCAATTTGCAACCTGATGGAGGTCAGTATAGATGGACTAATAGAACAAGTCCCACACACTGCGAGAAGGCCAAATATTTTTTCAGAGCTAGATGCAGAAAAAAATTATATTCAATTTGCAACCTGATGGAGGTCAGTATAGATGGACTAATAGATCAAGTCCCACACACTGCTAGAAGGCCAAATATTTTTTCAGAGCTAGATGCAGAAAAAAATTATATTCAATTTGCAACCTGATGGAGGTCAGTATAGATGGACTAATAGATCAAGTCCCACAAACTGCTAGAAGGCCAAATATTTTTTCAGAGCTAGATGCAGAAAAAAATTATATTCAATTTGCAACCTGATGGAGGTCAGTATAGATGGACTAATAGAACAAGTCCCACACACTGCTAGAAGGCCAAATATTTTTTCACAGCTAGACGCAGAAAAATATTATATTCAATTTGCAACCTGATGGAGGTCAGTATAGATGGACTAATAGAGCAAGTCCCACACACTGATAGAAGGCCAAATATTTTTTCAGAGCTAGATACAGAAAAATATTATATTCAATTTGCAACCTGATGGAGGTCTTTTAGATGGACTAATAGAACAAGTTCCACACACAGCTAGAAGCCCAAATATTTTTTCAGAGGTAGATGCAGAAAAAAATTATATTCAGTTTGCAACCTGATGGAGGTCAGTATAGATGGACTAATAGAACAAGTCCCACAAACAGCTAGAAGCCCAAATATTTTTTCAGAGCTAGATGCAGAAAAAAATTATATTCAATTTGCAACGTGATGGAGGTCAGTATAGATGGACTAATAGAACAAGTCCCACACACTGCTAGAAGGCCAAATATTTTTTCAGAGCTAGATGCGGAAAAGAATTATATTCAATTTGCAACCTGATGGAGGTCAGTATAGATGGACTAATAGAACAAGTCCCACACACTGCTAGAAGGCCAAATAATTTTTCAGAGCTAGATGTAGAAAAAAATTATATTCAATTTGCAACCTGATGGAGGTCAGTATAGATGGACTAATAGAACAAGTCCCACACACTGCTAGAAGGCCAAATATTTTTTCAGAGCTAGATGCAGAAAAAAATTATATTCAATTTGCAACCTGATGGAGGTCAGTATAGATGGACTAATAGATCAAGTCCCACAAACTGCTAGAAGGCCAAATATTTTTTCAGAGCTAGATGCAGAAAAAAATTATATTCAATTTGCAACCTGATGGAGGTCAGTATAGATGGACTAATAGAACAAGTCCCACACACTGCTAGAAGGCCAAATATTTTTTCAGAGCTAGACGCAGAAAAATATTATATTCAATTTGCAACCTGATGGAGGTCAGTATAGATGGACTAATAGAACAAGTCCCACACACTGATAGAAGGCCAAATATTTTTTCAGAGCTAGATGCAGAAAAATATTATATTCAATTTGCAACCTGATGGAGGTCAGTATAGATGGACTAATAGAGCAAGTTCCACACACAGCTAGAAGCCCAAATATTTTTTCAGAGGTAGATGCAGAAAACCATTATATTCAGTTTGCAACCTGATGGAGGTCAGTATAGATGGACTAATAGAACAAGTCCCACAAACAGCTAGAAGCCCAAATATTTTTTCAGAGCTAGCTGCAGAAAAAAATTATATTCAATTTGCAACGTGATGGAGGTCAGTATAGATGGACTAATAGAACAAGTCCCACACACTGCTAGAAGGCCAAATATTTTTTCAGAGCTAGATGCAGAAAAATATTATATTCAATTTGCAACCTGATGGAGGTCAGTATAGATGGACTAATAGAACAAGTCCCACACACTGCTAGAAGGCCAAATATTTTTTCAGAGCTAGATGCAGAAAAAAATTATATTCAATTTGCAACCTGATGGAGGTCAGTATAGATGGACTAATAGAACAAGTCCCACATACAGCTAGAAGCCCAAATATTTTTTCAGAGGTAGATGCAGAAAAAAATTATATTCAATTTGCAACCTGATGGAGGTCAGTATAGATGGACTAATAGAATAAGTCCCACACACTGCTAGAAGGCCAAATATTTTTTCAGAGCTAGATGCAGAAAAATATTATATTCAATTTGCAACCTGATGGAGGTCAATATAGATGGACTAATAGAACAAGTCCCGCACACTGCTAGAAGCCCAAATATTTTTTCAGAGCTAGATGCAGAAAAATGTTATAGTCAATTTGCAACCTGATGGAGGTCAGTATAGATGGACTAATAGAACAAGTCCCACACACTGCTAGAAGCCCAAATATTTTTTCAGAGGTAGATACAGAAAATAATTATATTCAGTTTGCAACCTGATGGAGGTCAGTATAGATGGACTAATAGAACAAGTCCCACACACTGCTAGAAGGCCAAATATTTTTTCAGAGCTAGATGCAGAAAAATATTATATTCAATTTGCAACCTGATGGAGGTCAGTATAGATGGACTAATAGAACAAGTCCCACACACTGCTAGAAGGCCAAATATTTTTTCAGAGCTAGATGCAGAAAAATATTATATTCAGTTTGCAACCTGATGGAGGTCAGTATAGATGGACTAATAGAACAAGTCCCACACACTGCTAGAAGGCCAAATATTTTTTCAGATCTAGATGCAGAAAAATATTATATTCAATTTGCAACCTAATGGAGTTAAGTATAGATGGACTAATAGAACAAGTCCCACACACAGCTAGAAGCCCAAATATTTTTTTAGAGGTAGATGCAGAAAAAAATTCTATTCAGTTTGCAACCTGATGGAGGTCAGTATAGATGGACTAATACAACAAGTCCCACACACAGCTAGAAGCCCAAATATTTTTTCAGAGCTAGATGCAGAAAAAAATTATATTCATTTTGCAACGTGATGGAGGTCAGTATAGATGGACAAATAGAACAAGTCCCACACGCTGCTAGAAGGCCAAATATTTTTTCAGAGCTAGATGCAGAAAAAAATTATATTCAATTTGCAACCTGATGGAGGTCAGTATAGATGGACTAATAGAACAAGTACCACACACTGCGAGAAGGTCAAATATTTTTTCAGAGCTAGATGCAGAAAAAAATTATATTCAATTTGCAACCTGATGGAGGTCAGTATAGATGGACTAATAGATCAAGTCCGACACACTGCTAGAAGGCCAAATATTTTTTCAGAGCTAGATGCAGAAACAAATTATATTCAATTTGCAACCTGATGGAGGTCAGTATAGCTGGACTAATAGAACAAGTCCCACACACTGCTAGAAGGCCAAATATTTTTTCAGAGCTAGATGCAGAAAAATATTATATTCAATTTGCAACCTGATGGAGGTCAGTATAGATGGACTAATAGAACAAGTCCCACACACTGCTAGAAGGCCAAATATTTTTTCAGAGCTAGATGCAGAAAAAAATTATATTCATCTTGCAACCTGATGGAGGTCAGTATAGATGGACTAATAGAACAAGTCCCACACACTGCTAGAAGGCCAAATATTTTTTCAGAGCTAGATGCAGAAAAAAATTATATTCAATTTGCAACCTGATGGAGGTCAGTATAGATGGACTAATAGAGCAAGTTCCACACACAGCTAGAAGCCCAAATATTTTTTCAGAGGTAGATGCAGAAAAACATTATATTCAGTTTGCAACCTGATGGAGGTCAGTATAGATGGACTAATAGAACAAGTCCCACAAACAGCTAGAAGCCCAAATATTTTTTCAGAGCTAGCTGCAGAAAAAAATTATATTCAATTTGCAACGTGATGGAGGTCAGTATAGATGGACTAATAGAACAAGTCCCACACACTGCTAGAAGGCCAAATATTTTTTCAGAGCTAGATGCAGAAAAATATTATATTCAATTTGCAACCTGATGGAGGTCAGTATAGATGGACTAATAGAACAAGTCCCACACACTGCTAGAAGGCCAAATATTTTTTCAGAGCTAGATGCAGAAAAAAATTATATTCAATTTGCAACCTGATGGAGGTCAGTATAGATGGACTAATAGAACAAGTCCCACATACAGCTAGAAGCCCAAATATTTTTTCAGAGGTAGATGCAGAAAAAAATTATATTCAATTTGCAACCTGATGGAGGTCAGTATAGATGGACTAATAGAATAAGTCCCACACACTGCTAGAAGGCCAAATATTTTTTCAGAGCTAGATGCAGAAAAATATTATATTCAATTTGCAACCTGATGGAGGTCAATATAGATGGACTAATAGAACAAGTCCCGCACACTGCTAGAAGCCCAAATATTTTTTCAGAGCTAGATGCAGAAAAATGTTATAGTCAATTTGCAACCTGATGGAGGTCAGTATAGATGGACTAATAGAACAAGTCCCACACACTGCTAGAAGCCCAAATATTTTTTCAGAGGTAGATACAGAAAATAATTATATTCAGTTTGCAACCTGATGGAGGTCAGTATAGATGGACTAATAGAACAAGTCCCACACACTGCTAGAAGGCCAAATATTTTTTCAGAGCTAGATGCAGAAAAATATTATATTCAATTTGCAACCTGATGGAGGTCAGTATAGATGGACTAATAGAACAAGTCCCACACACTGCTAGAAGGCCAAATATTTTTTCAGAGCTAGATGCAGAAAAAAATTATATTCAATTTGCAACCTGATGGAGGTCAGTATAGATGGACTAATAGAACAAGTCCCACATACAGCTAGAAGCCCAAATATTTTTTCAGAGGTAGATGCAGAAAAAAATTATATTCAATTTGCAACCTGATGGAGGTCAGTATAGATGGACTAATAGAATAAGTCCCACACACTGCTAGAAGGCCAAATATTTTTTCAGAGCTAGATGCAGAAAAATATTATATTCAATTTGCAACCTGATGGAGGTCAATATAGATGGACTAATAGAACAAGTCCCGCACACTGCTAGAAGCCCAAATATTTTTTCAGAGCTAGATGCAGAAAAATGTTATAGTCAATTTGCAACCTGATGGAGGTCAGTATAGATGGACTAATAGAACAAGTCCCACACACTGCTAGAAGCCCAAATATTTTTTCAGAGGTAGATACAGAAAATAATTATATTCAGTTTGCAACCTGATGGAGGTCAGTATAGATGGACTAATAGAACAAGTCCCACACACTGCTAGAAGGCCAAATATTTTTTCAGAGCTAGATGCAGAAAAATATTATATTCAATTTGCAACCTGATGGAGGTCAGTATAGATGGACTAATAGAACAAGTCCCACACACTGCTAGAAGGCCAAATATTTTTTCAGAGCTAGATGCAGAAAAATATTATATTCAGTTTGCAACCTGATGGAGGTCAGTATAGATGGACTAATAGAACAAGTCCCACACACTGCTAGAAGGCCAAATATTTTTTCAGATCTAGATGCAGAAAAATATTATATTCAATTTGCAACCTAATGGAGTTAAGTATAGATGGACTAATAGAACAAGTCCCACACACAGCTAGAAGCCCAAATATTTTTTTAGAGGTAGATGCAGAAAAAAATTCTATTCAGTTTGCAACCTGATGGAGGTCAGTATAGATGGACTAATAGAACAAGTCCCACACACAGCTAGAAGCCCAAATATTTTTTCAGAGCTAGATGCAGAAAAAAATTATATTCATTTTGCAACGTGATGGAGGTCAGTATAGATGGACTAATAGAACAAGTCCCACACGCTGCTAGAAGGCCAAATATTTTTTCAGAGCTAGATGCAGAAAAAAATTATATTCAATTTGCAACCTGATGGAGGTCAGTATAGATGGACTAATAGAACAAGTACCACACACTGCGAGAAGGTCAAATATTTTTTCAGAGCTAGATGCAGAAAAAAATTATATTCAATTTGCAACCTGATGGAGGTCAGTATAGATGGACTAATAGATCAAGTCCGACACACTGCTAGAAGGCCAAATATTTTTTCAGAGCTAGATGCAGAAACAAATTATATTCAATTTGCAACCTGATGGAGGTCAGTATAGCTGGACTAATAGAACAAGTCCCACACACTGCTAGAAGGCCAAATATTTTTTCAGAGCTAGATGCAGAAAAATATTATATTCAATTTGCAACCTGATGGAGGTCAGTATAGATGGACTAATAGAACAAGTCCCACACACTGCTAGAAGGCCAAATATTTTTTCAGAGCTAGATGCAGAAAAAAATTATATTCATCTTGCAACCTGATGGAGGTCAGTATAGATGGACTAATAGAACAAGTCCCACACACTGCTAGAAGGCCAAATATTTTTTCAGAGCTAGATGCAGAAAAAAATTATATTCAATTTGCAACCTGATGGAGGTCAGTATAGATGGACTAAAAGAGCAAGTTCCACACACAGCTAGAAGCCCAAATATTTTTTCAGAGGTAGATGCAGAAAAACATTATATTCAGTTTGCAACCTGATGGAGGTCAGTATAGATGGACTAATAGAACAAGTCCCACAAACAGCTAGAAGCCCAAATATTTTTTCAGAGCTAGCTGCAGAAAAAAATTATATTCAATTTGCAACGTGATGGAGGTCAGTATAGATGGACTAATAGAACAAGTCCCACACACTGCTAGAAGGCCAAATATTTTTTCAGAGCTAGATGCAGAAAAATATTATATTCAATTTGCAACCTGATGGAGGTCAGTATAGATGGACTAATAGAACAAGTCCCACACACTGCTAGAAGGCCAAATATTTTTTCAGAGCTAGATGCAGAAAAAAATTATATTCAATTTGCAACCTGATGGAGGTCAGTATAGATGGACTAATAGAACAAGTCCCACATACAGCTAGAAGCCCAAATATTTTTTCAGAGGTAGATGCAGAAAAAAATTATATTCAATTTGCAACCTGATGGAGGTCAGTATAGATGGACTAATAGAATAAGTCCCACACACTGCTAGAAGGCCAAATATTTTTTCAGAGCTAGATGCAGAAAAATATTATATTCAATTTGCAACCTGATGGAGGTCAATATAGATGGACTAATAGAACAAGTCCCGCACACTGCTAGAAGCCCAAATATTTTTTCAGAGCTAGATGCAGAAAAATGTTATAGTCAATTTGCAACCTGATGGAGGTCAGTATAGATGGACTAATAGAACAAGTCCCACACACTGCTAGAAGCCCAAATATTTTTTCAGAGGTAGATACAGAAAATAATTATATTCAGTTTGCAACCTGATGGAGGTCAGTATAGATGGACTAATAGAACAAGTCCCACACACTGCTAGAAGGCCAAATATTTTTTCAGAGCTAGATGCAGAAAAATATTATATTCAATTTGCAACCTGATGGAGGTCAGTATAGATGGACTAATAGAACAAGTCCCACACACTGCTAGAAGGCCAAATATTTTTTCAGAGCTAGATGCAGAAAAATATTATATTCAGTTTGCAACCTGATGGAGGTCAGTATAGATGGACTAATAGAACAAGTCCCACACACTGCTAGAAGGCCAAATATTTTTTCAGATCTAGATGCAGAAAAATATTATATTCAATTTGCAACCTAATGGAGTTAAGTATAGATGGACTAATAGAACAAGTCCCACACACAGCTAGAAGCCCAAATATTTTTTTAGAGGTAGATGCAGAAAAAAATTCTATTCAGTTTGCAACCTGATGGAGGTCAGTATAGATGGACTAATAGAACAAGTCCCACACACAGCTAGAAGCCCAAATATTTTTTCAGAGCTAGATGCAGAAAAAAATTATATTCAATTTGCAACGTGATGGAGGTCAGTATAGATGGACTAATAGAACAAGTCCCACACACTGCTAGAAGGCCAAATATTTTTTCAGAGCTAGATGCAGAAAAAAATTATATTCAATTTGCAACCTGATGGAGGTCAGTATAGATGGACTAATAGAACAAGTACCACACACTGCGAGAAGGTCAAATATTTTTTCAGAGCTAGATGCAGAAAAAAATTATATTCAATTTGCAACCTGATGGAGGTCAGTATAGATGGACTAATAGATCAAGTCCGACACACTGCTAGAAGGCCAAATATTTTTTCAGAGCTAGATGCAGAAAAAAATTATATTCAATTTGCAACCTGATGGAGGTCAGTATAGCTGGACTAATAGAACAAGTCCCACACACTGCTAGAAGGCCAAATATTTTTTCAGAGCTAGATGCAGAAAAATATTATATTCAATTTGCAACCTGATGGAGGTCAGTATAGATGGACTAAAAGAACAAGTCCCACACACTGCTAGAAGGCCAAATATTTTTTCAGAGCTAGATGCAGAAAAAAATTATATTCAATTTGCAACCTGATGGAGGTCAGTATAGATGGACTAATAGAACAAGTCCCACACACTGCTAGAAGGCCAAATATTTTTTCAGAGCTAGATGCAGAAAAAAATTATATTCAATTTGCAACCTGATGGAGGTCAGTATAGATGGACTAATAGAACAAGTCCCAGAAACTGCTAGAAGGCCAAATATTTTTTCAGAGCTAGATGCAGAAAAATATTATATTCAATTTGCAACCTGATGGAGGTCAGTATAGATGGACTAATAGAACAAGTCCCACACACAGCTTGAAGCCCAAATATTTTTTCAGAGGTAGATGCAGAAAAAAATTATATTCAGTTTGCAACCTGATGGAGGTCAGTATAGATGGACTAATAGAACAAGTCCCACACACAGCTAGAAGCCCAAATATTTTTTCAGAGCTAGATGCAGAAAAAAATTATATTCAATTTGCAACGTGATGTAGGTCAGTATAGATGGACTAATAGAACAAGTCCCACACACAGCTAGAAGCCCAAATATTTTTTCAGAGGTAGATGCAGAAAAAAATTATATTCAATTTGCAACCTGATGGAGGTCAGTATTGATGGACTAATAGAACAAGTCCCACACACTGCTAGAAGGCCAAATATTTTTTCAGAGCTAGATGCAGAAAATTATTATATTCAATTTGCAACCTGATGGAGGTCAGTATAGATGGACTAATAGAACAAGTCCCACACACTGCTAGAAGCCCAAATATTTTTTCAGAGCTAGATGCAGAAAAATATTATATTCAATTTGCAACCTGATGGAGGTCAGTATAGATGGACTAATAGAACAAGTCCCACACACTGCTAGAAGCTCAAACATTTTTTCAGAGGTAGATACAGAAAATAATTATATTCAATTTGCAACCTGATGGAGGTAAGTATAGATGGACTAATAGAACAAGTCCCACACACTGCTAGAAGGCCAAATATTTTTTCAGAGCTAGATGCAGAAAAATATTATATTCAATTTGCAACCTGATGGAGGTCAGTATAGATAGACTAATAGAACAAGTCCCACACACTGCTAGAAGGCCAAATATTTTTTCAGAGCTAGATGCAGAAAAAAATTATATTCAATTTACAACCTGATGGAGGTCAGTATAGATGGACTAATAGAACAAGTCCCACACACAGCTAGAAGCCCAAATATTTTTTCAGAGGTAGATGCAGAAAAAAATTATATTCAATTTGCAACCTGATGGAGGTCAGTATAAATGGACTAATAGAACAAGTCCCACACACTGCTAGAAGGCCAAATATTTTTTCAGAACTAGATGCAGAAAAAAATAATATTCAATTTGCAACCTGATGGAGGTCAGTATAGATGGACTAATAGAACAAGTCCCACACACTGCTAGAAGGCCATTATTTTTTCAGAGCTAGATGCAGAAAAAAATTATATTCAATTTGCAACCTGATGGAGGTCAGTATAGATGGACTAATAGAACAAGTCCCAGAAACTGATAGAAGGCCAAATATTTTTTCAGAGGTAGATGCAGAAAATTATTATATTCAATTTGCAACCTGATGGAGGTCAGTATAGATGGACTAATAGAACAAGTCCCACACACAGCTTGAAGCCCAAATATTTTTTCAGAGGTAGATGCAGAAAAAAATTCTATTCAGTTTGCAACCTGATGAAGGTCAGTATAGATGGACTAATAGAACAAGTCCCACACACAGCTAGAAGCCCAAATATTTTTTCAGAGGTAGATACAGAAAAGAATTATATTCAATTTGCAACCTGATGGAGGTCAGTATAGATGGACTAATAAAACAAGTCCCACACACAGCTAGAAGGCCAAATATTTTTTCAGAGCTAGATGCAGAAAAATATTATATTTAATTTGCAACCTGATGGAGGTCAGTATAGATGGACTAATAGAACAAGTCCCACACACTGCTAGAAGGCCAAATATTTTTTCAGAGCTAGATGCAGAAAATTATTATATTCAATTTGCAACCTGATGGAGGTCAGTATAGATGGACTAATAGAACAAGTCCCACACACTGCTAGAAGCCCAAATATTTTTTCAGAGCTAGATGCAGAAAAATATTATATTCAATTTGCAACCTGATGGAGGTCAGTATAGATGGACTAATAGAACAAGACCCACACACTGCTAGAAGCCCAAATATTTTTTCAGAGGTAGATACAGAAAATAATAATATTCAATTTGCAACCTGATGGAGGTCAGTATAGATGGACTAATAGAACAAGTCAAACACACTGCTAGAAGGCCAAATATTTTTTCAGAGCTAGATGCAGAAAAATATTATATTCAATTTGCAACCTGATGGAGGTCAGTATAGATGGACTAATAGAACAAGTCCCACACACTGCTAGAAGGCCAAATATTTTTTCAGAGCTAGATGCAGAAAAATATAATATTCATTTTGCAACCTGATGGAGGTCAGTATAGATGGACTAATAGAACAAGTACCACACACTGCTAGAAGGCCAAATATTTTTTCAGAGCTAGATGCAGAAAAATATTATATTCAATTTGCAACCTGATGGAGGTCAGTATAAATGGACTAATAGAACAAGTCCCACACACAGCTAGAAGCCCAAATATTTTTTCAGAGGTAGATGCAGAAAAAAATTCTATTCAGTTTGCAACCTGATGGAGGTCAGTATAGATGGACTAATAGAACAAGTCCCACACACAGCTAGAAGGCAAAATATTTTTTCACAGCTAGATGCAGAAAAAAATTATATTCAATTTGCAACCTGATGGAGGTCAGTATAGATGGACTAATAGAACAAGTCCCACACACTGCTAGAAGGCCAAATATTTTTTCAGAGCTAGATGCAGAAAATTATTATATTCAATTTGCAACCTGATGGAGGTCAATATAGATGGACTAATAGAACCAGTCCCACACACTGCTAGAAGCCCAAATATTTTTTCAGAGCTAGATGCAGAAAAATGTTATATTCAATTTGCAACCTGATGGAGGTCAGTATAGATGGACTAATAGAACAAGTCCCACACATTGCTAGAAGCCCAAATATTTTTTCAGAGGTAGATACAGAAAATAATTATATTCAGTTTGCAACCTGATGGAGGTCAGTATAGATGTACTAATAGAGCAAGTCCCACACACTGCTAGAAGGCCAAATATTTTTTCAGAGCTAGATGCAGAAAAATATTATATTCAATTTGCAACCTGATGGAGGTCAGTATAGATGGACTAATAGAACAAGTCCCACACACTGCTAGAAGGCCAAATATTTTTTCAGAGCTAGATGCAGAAAAATATTATATTCAGTTTGCAACCTGATGGAGGTCAGTATAGATGGACTAATAGAACAAGTCCCGCACACTGCTAGAAGGCCAAATATTTTTTCAGAGCTAGATGCAGAAAAATATTATATTCAATTTGCAACCTGATGGAGGTCAGTATAGATGGACAAATAGAACAAGTCCCACACACAGCTAGAAGCCCAAATATTTTTTTAGAGGTAGATGTAGAAAAAAATTCTATTCAGTTTGCAACCTGATGGAGGTCAGTATAGATGGACTAATAGAACAAGTCCCACACACAGCTAGAAGCCCAACTATTTTTTCAGAGCTAGATGCAGAAAAAAATTATATTCAATTTGCAACCTGATGGAGGTCAGTATAGATGGACTAATAGAACAAGTCCCACACACTGCTAGAAGGCCAAAAATTTTTTCAGAGCTAGATGCAGAAAAATATTATATTCAATTTGCAACCTGATGGAGGTCAGTATAGATGGACTAATAGAACAAGTCCCACACACTGCTAGAAGGCCAAATATTTTTTCAGAGCTAGATGCAGAAAAATATTATATTCAGTTTGCAACCTGATGGAGGTCAGTATAGATGGACTAATAGAACAAGTCCCACACACTGCTAGAAGGCCAAATATTTTTTCAGAGCTAGATGCAGAAAAATATTATATTCAATTTGCAACCTAATGGAGTTCAGTATAGATGGACTAATAGAACAAGTCCCACACACAGCTAGAAGCCCAAATATTTTTTTAGAGGTAGATGCAGAAAAAAATTCTATTCAGTTTGCAACCTGATGGAGGTCAGTATAGATGGACTAATAGAACAAGTCCCACACACAGCTAGAAGCCCAAATATTTTTTCAGAGCTAGATGCAGAAAAAAATGATATTCAATTTGCAACGTGATGGAGGTCAGTATAGATGGACTAATAGAACAAGTCCCACACACTGCTAGAAGGCCAAATATTTTTTCAGAGCTAGATGCAGAAAAAAATTCTATTCAATTTGCAACCTGATGGAGGTCAGTATAGATGGACTAATAGAACAAGTCCCACACACTGCGAGAAGGCCAAATATTTTTTCAGAGCTAGATGCAGAAAAAAATTATATTCAATTTGCAACCTGATGGAGGTCAGTATAGATGGACTAATAGATTAAGTCCCACACACTGCTAGAAGGCCAAATATTTTTTTCAGAGCTAGATGCAGAAAAAAATTATATTCAATTTGCAACCTGATGGAGGTCAGTATAGATGGACTAATAGAACAAGTCCCACACATTGCTAGAAGGCCAAATATTTTTTCAGAGCTAGATGCAGAAAAATATTATATTCAATTTGCAACCTGATGGAGGTCAGTATAGATGGACTAATAGAACAAGTCCCACACACAGCTAGAAGCCCAAATATTTTTTCAGAGGTAGATGCAGAAAAAAATTATTTTCAGATTGCAACCTGATGGAGGTCAGTATAGATGGACTAATAGAACAAGTCCCACAAACAGCTAGAAGCCGAAATATTTTTTCAGAGCTAGATGCAGAAAAAAATTATATTCAATTTGCAACGTGATGGAGGTCAGTATAGATGGACTAATAGAACAAGTCCCACACACTGCTAGAAGGCCAAATATTTTTTCAGAGCTAGATGCAGAAAAGAATTATATTAAATTTGCAACCTGATGGAGGTCAGTATAGATGGACTAATTGAACAAGTCCCACACACTGCTAGAAGGCCAAATATTTTTTCAGAGCTAGATGCAGAAAAATATTATATTCAATTTGCAACCTGATGGAGGTCAGTATAGATGGACTAATAGAACAAGTCCCACACACTGCTAGAAGGCCAAATATTTTTTCAGAGCTAGATGCAGAAAAAAATTATATTCAATTTGCAACCTGATGGAGGTCAGTATAGATGGACTAATAGAACAAGTCCCACACACAGCTAGAAGCCCAAATATTTTTTCAGAGGTAGATGCAGAAAAAAATTATATTCAATTTGCAACCTGATGGAGGTCAGTATAGATGGACTAATAGAACAAGTCCCACACACTGCTAGAAGGCCAAATATTTTTTCAGAGCTAGATGCAGAAAAAAATTACATTCAATTTGCAACCTGATGGAGGTCAGTATAGATGGACTAATAGAACAAGTCCCACACACAGCTTGAAGCCCAAATATTTTTTCAGAGGTAGATGCAGAAAAAAATTATATTCAGTTTGCAACCTGATGAAGGTCAGTATAGATGGACTAATAGAACAAGTCCCACACACAGATAGAAGCCCAAATGTTTTTTCAGAGGTAGATACAGAAAAGAATTATATTCAATTTGCAACCTGATGGAGGTCAGTATAGATGGACTAATAGAACAAGTCCCACACACAGCTAGAAGGCCAAATATTTTTTCATAGCTAGATGCAGAAAAATATTATATTTAATTTGCAACCTGATGGAGGTCAGTATAGATGGACTAATAGAACAAGTCCCACACACTGCTAGAAGGCCAAATATTTTTTCAGAGCTAGATGCAGAATATTATTATATTCAATTTGCAACCTGATGGAGGTCAGTATAGATGGACTAATAGAACAAGTCCCACACACTGCTAGAAGCCCAAATATTTTTTCAGAGCTAGATGCAGAAAAATTTATATTCAATTTGCAACCTGATGGAGGTCAGTATAGATGGACTAATAGAACAAGACCCACACACTGCTAGAAGCCCAAATATTTTTTCAGAGGTAGATACAGAAAATAATAATATTCAATTTGCAACCTGATGGAGGTCAGTATAGATGGACTAATAGAACAAGTACCACACACTGCTAGAAGGCCAAATATTTTTTCAGAGCTAGATGCAAAAAAAAATTATATTCAGTTTGCAACCTGATGGAGGTCAGTATAGATGGACTAATAGAACAAGTCCCACACACAGCTAGAAGCCCAAATATTTTTTCAGAGCTAGATGCAGAAAAAAATTATATTCAATTTGCAACGTGATGTAGGTCAGTATAGATGGACTAATAGAACAAGTCCCACACACAGCTAGAAGCCCAAATATTTTTTCAGAGGTAGATGCAGAAAATTATTATATTCAATTTGCAACCTGATGGAGGTCAGTATAGATGGACTAATAGAACAAGTCCCACACACTGCTAGAAGTCCAAATATTTTTTCAGAGCTAGATGCAGAAAAATATTATATTCAATTTGCAACCTGATGGACGTCAGTATAGATGGACTAATGGAACAAGTCCCACACACTGCTAGAAGCTCAAACATTTTTTCAGAGGTAGATACAGAAAATAATTATATTCAATTTGCAACCTGATGGAGGTAAGTATAGATGGACTAATAGAACAAGTCCCACACACTGCTAGAAGGCCAAATATTTTTTCAGAGCTAGATGCAGAAAAAAATTATATTCAATTTGCAACCTGATGGAGGTCAGTATAGATGGACTAATAGAACAAGTCCCAGAAACTGATAGAAGGCCAAATATTTTTTCAGAGGTAGATGCAGAAAATTATTATATTCAATTTGCAACCTGATGGAGGTCAGTATAGATGGAATAATAGAACAAGTCCCACACACAGCTTGAAGCCCAAATATTTTTTCAGAGGTAGATGCAGGAAAAAATTATATTCAGTTTGCAACCTGATGAAGGTCAGTATAGATGGACTAATAGAACAAGTCCCACACACAGCTAGAAACCCAAATATTTTTTCAGAGGTAGATACAGAAAAGAATTATATTCAATTTGCAACCTGATGGAGGTCAGTATAGATGGACTAATAGAAGAAGTCCCACACACAGCTAGAAGGCCAAATATTTTTTCATAGCTAGATGCAGAAAAATATTATATTTAATTTGCAACCTGATGGAGGTCAGTATAGATGGACTAATGGAACAAGTCCCACACACTGATAGAAGGCCAAATATTTTTTCAGAGCTAGATGCAGAAAATTATTATATTCAATTTGCAACCTGATGGAGGTCAGTATAGATGGACTAATAGAACAAGTCCCACACACTGCTAGAAGCCCAAATATTTTTTCAGAGCTAGATGCAGAAAAATATTATATTCAATTTGCAACCTGATGGAGGTCAGTATAGATGGACTAATAGAACAAGACCCACACACTGCTAGAAGCCCAAATATTTTTTCAGAGGTAGATACAGAAAATAATAATATTCAATTTGCAACCTGATGGAGGTCAGTATAGATGGACTAATAGAACAAGTACCACACACTGCTAGAAGGCCAAATATTTTTTCAGAGCTAGATGCAGAAAAATATTATATTCAATTTGCAACCTGATGGAGGTCACTATAAATGGACTAATAGAACAAGTCCCACACACAGCTTGAAGCCCAAATATTTTTTCAGAGGTAGATGCAGGAAAAAATTATATTCAGTTTGCAACCTGATGAAGGTCAGTATAGATGGACTAATAGAACAAGTCCCACACACAGCTAGAAACCCAAATATTTTTTCAGAGGTAGATACAGAAAAGAATTATATTCAATTTGCAACCTGATGGAGGTCAGTATAGATGGACTAATAGAACAAGTCCCACACACAGCTAGAAGGCCAAATATTTTTTCATAGCTAGATGCAGAAAAATATTATATTTAATTTGCAACCTGATGGAGGTCAGTATAGATGGACTAATAGAACAAGTCCCACACACTGCTAGAAGGCCAAATATTTTTTCAGAGCTAGATGCAGAAAATTATTATATTCAATTTGCAACCTGATGGAGGTCAGTATAGATGGACTAATAGAACAAGTCCCACACACTGCTAGAAGCCCAAATATTTTTTCAGAGCTAGATGCAGAAAAATATTATATTCAATTTGCAACCTGATGGAGGTCAGTATAGATGGACTAATAGAACAAGACCCACACACTGCTAGAAGCCCAAATATTTTTTCAGAGGTAGATACAGAAAATAATAATATTCAATTTGCAACCTGATGGAGGTCAGTATAGATGGACTAATAGAACAAGTACCACACACTGCTAGAAGGCCAAATATTTTTTCAGAGCTAGATGCAGAAAAATATTATATTCAATTTGCAACCTGATGGAGGTCACTATAAATGGACTAATAGAACAAGTCCCACACACAGCTAGAAGCCCAAATATTTTTTCAGAGGTAGATGCAGAAAAAAATTCTATTCAGTTTGCAACCTGATGGAGGTCAGTATAGATGGACTAATAGAACAAGTCCCACACACAGCTAGAAGTCCAAATATTTTTTCACAGCTAGATGCAGAAAAAAATTATATTCAATTTGCAACCTGATGGAGGTCAGTATAGATGGACTAATAGAACAAGTCCCACACACTGCTAGAAGGCCAAATATTTTTTCAGAGCTAGATGCAGAAAATTATTATATTCAATTTGCAACCTGATGGAGGTCAATATAGATGGACTAATAGAACCAGTCCCACACACTGCTAGAAGACCAAATATTTTTTCAGAGCTAGATGCAGAAAAATGTTATATTCAATTTGCAACCTGATGGAGGTCAGTATAGATGGACTAATAGAACAAGACCCACACACTGCTAGAAGCCCAAATATTTTTTCAGAGGTAGATACAGAAAATAATAATATTCAATTTGCAACCTGATGGAGGTCAGTATAGATGGACTAATAGAACAAGTACCACACACTGCTAGAAGGCCAAATATTTTTTCAGAGCTAGATGCAGAAAAATATTATATTCAATTTGCAACCTGATGGAGGTCACTATAAATGGACTAATAGAACAAGTCCCACACACAGCTAGAAGCCCAAATATTTTTTCAGAGGTAGATGCAGAAAAAAATTCTATTCAGTTTGCAACCTGATGGAGGTCAGTATAGATGGACTAATAGAACAAGTCCCACACACAGCTAGAAGGCCAAATATTTTTTCACAGCTAGATGCAGAAAAAAATTATATTCAATTTGCAACCTGATGGAGGTCAGTATAGATGGACTAATAGAACAAGTCCCACACACTGCTAGAAGGCCAAATATTTTTTCAGAGCTAGATGCAGAAAATTATTATATTCAATTTGCAACCTGATGGAGGTCAATATAGATGGACTAATAGAACCAGTCCCACACACTGCTAGAAGACCAAATATTTTTTCAGAGCTAGATGCAGAAAAATGTTATATTCAATTTGCAACCTGATGGAGGTCAGTATAGATGGACTAATAGAACAAGTCCCACACATTGCTAGAAGCCCAAATATTTTTTCAGAGGTAGATACAGAAAATAATTATATTCAGTTTGCAACCTGATGGAGGTCAGTATAGATGGACTAATAGAACAAGTCCCACACACTGCTAGAAGGCCAAATATTTTTTCAGAGCTAGATGCAGAAAAATATTATATTCAATTTGCAACCTGATGGAGGTCAGTATAGATGGACTAATAGAACAAGTCCCACACACTGCTAGAAGGCCAAATATTTTTTCAGAGCTAGATGCAGAAAAATATTATATTCAGTTTGCAACCTGATGGAGGTCAGTATAGATGGACTAATAGAACAAGTCCCACACACTGCTAGAAGGCCAAATATTTTTTCAGAGCTAGATGCAGAAAAATATTATATTCAATTTGCAACCTGATGGAGGTCAGTATAGATGGACAAATAGAACAAGTCCCACACACAGCTAGAAGCCCAAATATTTTTTTAGAGGTAGATGCAGAAAAAAATTCTATTCAGTTTGCAACCTGATGGAGGTCAGTATAGATGGACTAATAGAACAAGTCCCACACACAGCTAGAAGCCCAACTATTTTTTCAGAGCTAGATGCAGAAAAAAATTATATTCAATTTGCAACCTGATGGAGGTCAGTATAGATGGACTAATAGAACAAGTCCCACACACTGCTAGAAGGCCAAAAATTTTTTCAGAGCTAGATGCAGAAAAATATTATATTCAATTTGCAACCTGATGGAGGTCAGTATAGATGGACTAATAGAACAATTCCCACACACTGATAGAAGGCCAAATATTTTTTCAGAGCTAGATGCAGAAAAATATTATATTCAGTTTGCAACCTGATGGAGGTCAGTATAGATGGACTAATAGAACAAGTCCCACACACTGCTAGAAGGCCAAATATTTTTTCAGAGCTAGATGCAGAAAAATATTATATTCAATTTGCAACCTAATGGAGTTCAGTATAGATGGACTAATAGAACAAGTCCCACACACAACTAGAAGCCCAAATATTTTTTTAGAGGTAGATGCAGAAAAAAATTCTATTCAGTTTGCAACCTGATGGAGGTCAGTATAGATGGACTAATAGAACAAGTCCCACACACAGCTAGAAGCTCAAATATTTTTTCAGAGCTAGATGCAGAAAAAAATTATGTTCAATTTGCAACGTGATGGAGGTCAGTATAGATGGACTAATAGAACAAGTCCCACACACTGCTAGAAGGCCAAATAATTTTTCAGAGCTAGATGCAGAAAAAAATTCTATTCAATTTGCAACCTGATGGAGGTCAGTATAGATGGACTAATAGAACAAGTCCCACACACTGCGAGAAGGCCAAATATTTTTTCAGAGCTAGATGCAGAAAAAAATTATATTCAATTTGCAACCTGATGGAGGTCAGTATAGATGGACTAATAGATCAAGTCCCACACACTGCTAGAAGGTCAAATATTTTTTCAGAGCTAGATGCAGAAAAAAATTATATTCAATTTGCAACCTGATGGAGGTCAGTATAGATGGACTAATAGAACAAGTCCCACACACTGCTAGAAGGCCAAATATTTTTTCAGAGCTAGATGCAGAAAAATATTATATTCAATTTGCAACCTGATGGAGGTCAGTATAGATGGACTAATAGAACAAGTCCCACACACTGATAGAAGGCCAAATATTTTTTCAGAGCTAGATGCAGAAAAATATTATATTCAATTTGCAACCTGATGGAGGTCAGTATAGATGGACTAATAGAACAAGTCCCACACACAGCTAGAAGCCCAAATATTTTTTCAGAGGTAGATGCAGAAAAAAATTATTTTCAGTTTGCAACCTGATGGAGGTCAGTATAGATGGACTAATAGAACAAGTCCCACAAACAGCTAGAAGCCCAAATATTTTTTCAGAGCTAGATGCAGAAAAAAATTATATTCAATTTGCAACGTGATGGAGGTCAGTATAGATGGACTAATAGAACAAGTCCCACACACTGCTAGAAGGCCAAATATTTTTTCAGAGCTAGATGCAGAAAAGAATTATATTCAATTTGCAACCTGATGGAGGTCAGTATAGATGGACTAATTGAACAAGTCCCACACACTGCTAGAAGGCCAAATATTTTTTCAGAGCTAGATGCAGAAAAATATTATATTCAATTTGCAACCTGATGGAGGTCAGTATAGATGGACTAATAGAACAAGTCCCACACACTGCTAGAAGGAGAAATATTTTTTCAGAGCTAGATGCAGAAAAAAATTATATTCAATTTGCAACCTGATGGAGGTCAGTATAGATGGACTAATAGAACAAGTCCCACACACAGCTAGAAGCCCAAATATTTTTTCAGAGGTAGATGCAGAAAAAAATTATATTCAATTTGCAACCTGATGGAGGTCAGTATAGATGGACTAATAGAACAAGTCCCACACACTGCTAGAAGGCCAAATATTTTTTCAGAGCTAGATGCAGAAAAAAATTACATTCAATTTGCAACCTGATGGAGGTCAGTATAGATGGACTAATAGAACAAGTCCCACACACTGCTAGAAGGCCAAATATTTTTTCAGAGCTAGATGCAGAAAAAAATTATATTCAATTTGCAACCTGATGGAGGTCAGTATAGATGGACTAATAGAACAAGTCCCACACACAGCTTGAAGCCCAAATATTTTTTCAGAGGTAGATGCAGAAAATTATTATATTCAATTTGCAACCTGATGGAGGTCAGTATAGATGGACTAATAGAACAAGTCCCACACACAGCTTGAAGCCCAAATATTTTTTCAGAGGTAGATGCAGAAAAAAATTATATTCAGTTTGCAACCTGATGGAGGTCAGTATAGATGGACTAATAGAACAAGTCCCACACACTGCTAGAAGGCCAAATATTTTTTCAGATCTAGATGCAGAAAATTATTATATTCAATTTGCAACCTGATGGAGGTCAATATAGATGGACTAATAGAACCAGTCCCACACACTGCTAGAAGCCCAAATATTTTTTCAGAGCTAGATGCAGAAAAATGTTATATTCAATTTGCAACCTGATGGAGGTCAGTATAGATGGACTAATAGAACAAGTCCCACACATTGCTAGAAGCCCAAATATTTTTTCAGAGGTAGATACAGAAAATAATTATATTCAGTTTGCAACCTGATGGAGGTCAGTATAGATGGACTAATAGAACAAGTCCCACACACAGCTTGAAGCCCAAATATTTTTTCAGAGGTAGATGCAGAAAATTATTATATTCAATTTGCAACCTGATGGAGGTCAGTATAGATGGACTAATAGAACAAGTCCCACACACAGCTTGAAGCCCAAATATTTTTTCAGAGGTAGATGCAGAAAAAAATTATATTCAGTTTGCAACCTGATGGAGGTCAGTATAGATGGACTAATAGAACAAGTCCCACACACAGCTAGAAGGCCAAATATTTTTTCAGAGCTAGATGCAGAAAAAAATTATATTCAATTTGCAACCTGATGGAGGTCAGTATAGATGGACTAATAGAACAAGTCCCACACACTGCTAGAAGGCCAAATATTTTTTCAGAGCTAGATGCAGAAAATTATTATATTCAATTTGCAACCTGATGGAGGTCAGTATAGATGGACTAATAGAACAAGTCCCACACACTGCTAGAAGCCGAAATATTTTTTTAGAGGTAGATACAGAAAATAATTATATTCAATTTGCAACCTGATGGAGGTCAGTATAGATGGACTAATAGAACAAGTCCCACAAACAGCTAGAAGCCCAAATATTTTTTCAGAGCTAGATGCAGAAAAAAATTATATTCAATTTGCAACGTGATGGAGGTCAGTATAGATGGACTAATAGAACAAGTCCCACACACTGCTAGAAGGCCAAATATTTTTTCAGAGCTAGATGCAGAAAAGAATTATATTCAATTTGCAACCTGATGGAGGTCAGTATAGATGGACTAATTGAACAAGTCCCACACACTGCTAGAAGGCCAAATATTTTTTCAGAGCTAGATGCAGAAAAATATTATATTCAATTTGCAACCTGATGGAGGTCAGTATAGATGGACTAATAGAACAAGTCCCACACACTGCTAGAAGGAGAAATATTTTTTCAGAGCTAGATGCAGAAAAAAATTATATTCAATTTGCAACCTGATGGAGGTCAGTATAGATGGACTAATAGAACAAGTCCCACACACAGCTAGAAGCCCAAATATTTTTTCAGAGGTAGATGCAGAAAAAAATTATATTCAATTTGCAACCTGATGGAGGTCAGTATAGATGGACTAATAGAACAAGTCCCACACACTGCTAGAAGGCCAAATATTTTTTCAGAGCTAGATGCAGAAAAAAATTACATTCAATTTGCAACCTGATGGAGGTCAGTATAGATGGACTAATAGAACAAGTCCCACACACTGCTAGAAGGCCAAATATTTTTTCAGAGCTAGATGCAGAAAAAAATTATATTCAATTTGCAACCTGATGGAGGTCAGTATAGATGGACTAATAGAACAAGTCCCACACACAGCTTGAAGCCCAAATATTTTTTCAGAGGTAGATGCAGAAAATTATTATATTCAATTTGCAACCTGATGGAGGTCAGTATAGATGGACTAATAGAACAAGTCCCACACACAGCTTGAAGCCCAAATATTTTTTCAGAGGTAGATGCAGAAAAAAATTATATTCAGTTTGCAACCTGATGGAGGTCAGTATAGATGGACTAATAGAACAAGTCCCACACACTGCTAGAAGGCCAAATATTTTTTCAGATCTAGATGCAGAAAATTATTATATTCAATTTGCAACCTGATGGAGGTCAATATAGATGGACTAATAGAACCAGTCCCACACACTGCTAGAAGCCCAAATATTTTTTCAGAGCTAGATGCAGAAAAATGTTATATTCAATTTGCAACCTGATGGAGGTCAGTATAGATGGACTAATAGAACAAGTCCCACACATTGCTAGAAGCCCAAATATTTTTTCAGAGGTAGATACAGAAAATAATTATATTCAGTTTGCAACCTGATGGAGGTCAGTATAGATGGACTAATAGAACAAGTCCCACACACAGCTTGAAGCCCAAATATTTTTTCAGAGGTAGATGCAGAAAATTATTATATTCAATTTGCAACCTGATGGAGGTCAGTATAGATGGACTAATAGAACAAGTCCCACACACAGCTTGAAGCCCAAATATTTTTTCAGAGGTAGATGCAGAAAAAAATTATATTCAGTTTGCAACCTGATGGAGGTCAGTATAGATGGACTAATAGAACAAGTCCCACACACAGCTAGAAGGCCAAATATTTTTTCAGAGCTAGATGCAGAAAAAAATTATATTCAATTTGCAACCTGATGGAGGTCAGTATAGATGGACTAATAGAACAAGTCCCACACACTGCTAGAAGGCCAAATATTTTTTCAGAGCTAGATGCAGAAAATTATTATATTCAATTTGCAACCTGATGGAGGTCAGTATAGATGGACTAATAGAACAAGTCCCACACACTGCTAGAAGCCGAAATATTTTTTTAGAGGTAGATACAGAAAATAATTATATTCAATTTGCAACCTGATGGAGGTCAGTATAGATGGACTAATAGAACAAGTCCCACACACTGCTAGAAGGCCAAATATTTTTTCAGAGCTAGATGCAGAGAATTATTATATTCAATTTGCAACCTGATGGAGGTCAGTATAGATGGACTAATAGAACAAGTCCCACACACTGCTAGAAGGCCAAATATTTTTACAGAGCTAGATGCAGAAAATTATTATATTCAATTTGCAACCTGATGGAGGTCAGTATAGATGGACTAATAGAACAAGTCCCACACACTGCTAGAAGCCCAAATATTTTTTCAGAGCTAGATGCAGAAAAATATTATATTCAATTTGCAACCTGATGGAGGTCAGTATAGATGGACTAATAGAACAAGACCCACACACTGCTAGAAGCCCAAATATTTTTTCAGAGGTAGATACAGAAAATAATAATATTCAATTTGCAACCTGATGGAGGTCAGTATAGATGGACTAATAGAACAAGTACCACACACTGCTAGAAGGCCAAATATTTTTTCAGAGCTAGATGCAGAAAAATATTATATTCAATTTGCAACCTGATGGAGGTCACTATAAATGGACTAATAGAACAAGTCCCACACACAGCTAGAAGCCCAAATATTTTTTCAGAGGTAGATGCAGAAAAAAATTCTATTCAGTTTGCAACCTGATGGAGGTCAGTATAGATGGACTAATAGAACAAGTCCCACACACAGCTAGAAGGCCAAATATTTTTTCAGAGCTAGATGCAGAAAAATATTATATTCAGTTTGCAACCTGATGGAGGTCAGTATAGATGGACTAATAGAACAAGTCCCACACACTGCTAGATGGCCAAATATTTTTTCAGAGCTAGATGCAGAAAAATATTATATTCAATTTACAACCTGATGGTGGTCAGTATAGATGGACAAATAGAACAAGTCCCACACACAGCTAGAAGCCCAAATATTTTTTTAGAGGTAGATGCAGAAAAAAATTCTATTCAGTTTGCAACCTGATGGAGGTCAGTATAGATGGACTAATAGAACAAGTCCCACACACAGCTAGAAGCCCAACTATTTTTTCAGAGCTAGATGCAGAAAAAAATTATATTCAATTTGCAACCTGATGGAGGTCAGTATAGATGGACTAATAGAACAAGTCCCACACACTGCTAGAAGGCCAAAAAATTTTTCAGAGCTAGATGCAGAAAAATATTATATTCAATTTGCAACCTGATGGAGGTCAGTATAGATGGACTAATAGAACAAGTCCCACACATTGCTAGAAGGCCAAATATTTTTTCAGAGCTAGATGCAGAAAAATATTATATTCAGTTTGCAACCTGATGGAGGTCAGTATAGATGGACTAATAGAACAAGTCCCACACACTGCTAGAAGGCCAAATATTTTTTCAGAGCTAGATGCAGAAAAATATTATATTCAATTTGCAACCTAATGGAGTTCAGTATAGATGGACTAATAGAACAAGTCCCACACACAGCTAGAAGCCCAAATATTTTTTTAGAGGTAGATGCAGAAAAAAATTCTATTCAGTTTGCAACCTGATGGAGGTCAGTATAGATGGACTAATAGAACAAGTCCCACACACAGCTAGAAGCTCAAATATTTTTTCAGAGCTAGATGCAGAAAAAAATTATGTTCAATTTGCAACGTGATGGAGGTCAGTATAGATGGACTAATAGAACAAGTCCCACACACTGCTAGAAGGCCAAATATTTTTTCAGAGCTAGATGCAGAAAAAAATTCTATTCAATTTGCAACCTGATGGAGGTCAGTATAGATGGACTAATAGAACAAGTCCCACACACTGCGAGAAGGCCAAATATTTTTTCAGAGCTAGATGCAGAAAAAAATTATATTCAATTTGCAACCTGATGGAGGTCAGTATATATGGACTAATAGATCAAGTCCCACACACTGCTAGAAGGCCAAATATTTTTTCAGAGCTAGATGCAGAAAAAAATTATATTCAATTTGCAACCTGATGGAGGTCAGTATAGATGGACTAATAGAACAAGTCCCACACACTGCTAGAAGGCCAAATATTTTTTCAGAGCTAGATGCAGAAAAATATTATATTCAATTTGCAACCTGATGGAGGTCAGTATAGATGGACTAATAGAACAAGGCCCACACACTGATAGAAGGCCAAATATTTTTTCAGAGCTAGATGCAGAAAAATATTATATTCAATTTGCAACCTGATGGAGGTCAGTATAGATGGACTAATAGAACAAGTCCCACACACAGCTAGAAGCCCAAATATTTTTTCAGAGGTAGATGCAGAAAAAAATTATTTTCAGTTTGCAACCTGATGGAGGTCAGTATAGATGGACTAATAGAACAAGTCCCAAAAACAGCTAGAAGCCCAAATATTTTTTCAGAGCTAGATGCAGAAAAAAATTATATTCAATTTGCAACGTGATGGAGGTCAGTATAGATGGACTAATAGAACAAGTCCCACACACTGCTAGAAGGCCAAATATTTTTTCAGAGCTAGATGCAGAAAAGAATTATATTCAATTTGCAACCTGATGGAGGTCAGTATAGATGGACTAATTGAACAAGTCCCACACACTGCTAGAAGGCCAAATATTTTTTCAGAGCTAGATGCAGAAAAATATTATATTCAATTTGCAACCTGATGGAGGTCAGTATAGATGGACTAATAGAACAAGTCCCACACACTGCTAGAAGGAGAAATATTTTTTCAGAGCTAGATGCAGAAAAAATTATATTCAATTTGCAACGTGATGGAGGTCAGTATAGATGGACTAATAGAACAAGTCCCAAAAACAGCTAGAAGCCCAAATATTTTTTCAGAGCTAGATGCAGAAAAAAATTATATTCAATTTGCAACGTGATGGAGGTCAGTATAGATGGACTAATAGAACAAGTCCCACACACTGCTAGAAGGCCAAATATTTTTTCAGAGCTAGATGCAGAAAAGAATTATATTCAATTTGCAACCTGATGGAGGTCAGTATAGATGGACTAATTGAACAAGTCCCACACACTGCTAGAAGGCCAAATATTTTTTCAGAGCTAGATGCAGAAAAATATTATATTCAATTTGCAACCTGATGGAGGTCAGTATAGATGGACTAATAGAACAAGTCCCACACACTGCTAGAAGGAGAAATATTTTTTCAGAGCTAGATGCAGAAAAAATTATATTCAATTTGCAACCTGATGGAGGTCAGTATAGATGGACTAATAGAACAAGTCCCACACACAGCTAGAAGCCCAAATATTTTTTCAGAGGTAGATGCAGAAAAAAATTATATTCAATTTGCAACCTGATGGAGGTCAGTATAGATGGACTAATAGAACAAGTCCCACACACTGCTAGAAGGCCAAATATTTTTTCAGAGCTAGATGCAGAAAAAAATTACATTCAATTTGCAACCTGATGGAGGTCAGTATAGATGGACTAATAGAACAAGTCCCACACACTGCTAGAAGGCCAAATATTTTTTCAGAGCTAGATGCAGAAAAAAATTATATTCAATTTGCAACCTGATGGAGGTCAGTATAGATGGACTAATAGAACAAGTCCCAGAAACTGCTAGAAGGCCAAATATTTTTTCAGAGCTAGATGCAGAAAAATATTATATTCAATTTGCAACCTGATGGAGGTCAGTATAGATGGACTAATAGAACAAGTCCCACACACAGCTTGAAGCCCAAATATTTTTTCAGAGGTAGATGCAGAAAATTATTATATTCAATTTGCAACCTGATGGAGGTCAGTATAGATGGACTAATAGAACAAGTCCCACACACAGCTTGAAGCCCAAATATTTTTTCAGAGGTAGATGCAGAAAAAAATTATATTCAGTTTGCAACCTGATGGAGGTCAGTATAGATGGACTAATAGAACAAGTCCCACACACAGCTAGAAGCCCAAATATTTTTTCAGAACTAGATGCAGAAAAAAATTATATTCAATTTGCAACGTGATGTAGGTCAGTATAGATGTACTAATAGAACAAGTCCCACACACAGGTAGAAGCCCAAATATTTTTTCAGAGGTAGATGCAGAAAATTATTATATTCAATTTGCAACGTGATGGAGGTCAGTATAGATGGACTAATAGAACAAGTCCCACACACTGCTAGAAGGCCAAATATTTTTTCAGAGCTAGATGCAGAAAAGAATTATATTCAATTTGCAACCTGATGGAGGTCAGTATAGATGGACTAATTGAACAAGTCCCACACACTGCTAGAAGGGCAAATATTTTTTCAGAGCTAGATGCAGAAAAATATTATATTCAATTTGCAACCTGATGGAGGTCAGTATAGATGGACTAATAGAACAAGTCCCACACACTGCTAGAAGGAGAAATATTTTTTCAGAGCTAGATGCAGAAAAAAATTCTATTCAGTTTGCAACCTGATGGAGGTCAGTATAGATGGACTAATAGAACAAGTCCCACACACAGCTAGAAGCCCAAATATTTTTTCAGAGCTAGATGCAGAAAAAAATTATATTCAATTTGCAACCTGATGGAGGTCAGTATAGATGGACTAATAGAACAAGTCCCACACACTGCTAGAAGGCCAAATATTTTTTCAGAGCTAGATGCAGAAAAAAATTACATTCAATTTGCAACCTGATGGAGGTCAGTATAGATGGACTAATAGAACAAGTCCCACACACTGCTAGAAGGCCAAATATTTTTTCAGAGCTAGATGCAGAAAAATATTATATTCAATTTGCAACCTGATGGAGGTCAGTATAGATGGACTAATAGAACAAGTCCCACACACAGCTTGAAGCCCAAATATTTTTTCAGAGGTAGATGCAGAAAATTATTATATTCAATTTGCAACCTGATGGAGGTCAGTATAGATGGACTAATAGAACAAGTCCCACACACAGCTTGAAGCCCAAATATTTTTTCAGAGGTAGATGCAGAAAAAAATTATATTCAGTTTGCAACCTGATGGAGGTCAGTATAGATGGAATAATAGAACAAGTCCCACACACAGCTAGAAGCCCAAATATTTTTTCAGAACTAGATGCAGAAAAAAATTATATTAAATTTGCAACGTGATGTAGGTCAGTATAGATGTACTAATAGAACAAGTCCCACACACAGGTAGAAGCCCAAATATTTTTTCAGAGCTAGATGCAGAAAAAAATTATATTCAATTTGCAACCTGATGGAGGTCAGTATAGATGGACTAATAGAACAAGTCCCACACACAGCTAGAAGCCCAAATATTTTTTTAGAGGTAGATGCAGAAAAAAATTCTATTCAGTTTGCAACCTGATGGAGGTCAGTATAGATGGACTAATAGAACAAGTCCCACACACAGCTAGAAGCTCAAATATTTTTTCAGAGCTAGATGCAGAAAAAAATTATGTTCAATTTGCAACGTGATGGAGGTCAGTATAGATGGACTAATAGAACAAGTCCCACACACTGCTAGAAGGCCAAATATTTTTTCAGAGCTAGATGCAGAAACAAATTCTATTCAATTTGCAACCTGATGGAGGTCAGTATAGATGGACTAATAGAACAAGTCCCACACACTGCGAGAAGGCCAAATATTTTTTCAGAGCTAGATGCAGAAAAAAATTATATTCAATTTGCAACCTGATGGAGGTCAGTATATATGCACGAATAGATCAAGTCCCACACACTGCTAGAAGGCCAAATATTTTTTCAGAGCTAGATGCAGAAAAAAATTATATTCAATTTGCAACCTGATGGAGGTCAGTATAGATGGACTAATAGAACAAGTCCCACACACTGCTAGAAGGCCAAATATTTTTTCAGAGCTAGATGCAGAAAAATATTATATTCAATTTGCAACCTGATGGAGGTCAGTATAGATGGACTAATAGAACAAGTCCCACACACTGATAGAAGGCCAAATATTTTTTCAGAGCTAGATGCAGAAAAATATTATATTCAATTTGCAACCTGATGGAGGTCAGTATAGATGGACTAATAGAACAAGTCCCACACACAGCTAGAAGCCCAAATATTTTTTCAGAGGTAGATGCAGAAAAAAATTATTTTCAGTTTGCAACCTGATGGAGGTCAGTATAGATGGACTAATAGAACAAGTCCCACAAACAGCTAGAAGCCCAAATATTTTTTCAGAGCTAGATGCAGAAAAAAATTATATTCAATTTGCAACGTGATGGAGGTCAGTATAGATGGACTAATAGAACAAGTCCCACACACTGCTAGAAGGCCAAATATTTTTTCAGAGCTAGATGCAGAAAAGAATTATATTCAATTTGCAACCTGATGGAGGTCAGTATAGATGGACTAATTGAACAAGTCCCACACACTGCTAGAAGGCCAAATATTTTTTCAGAGCTAGATGCAGAAAAATATTATATTCAATTTGCAACCTGATGGAGGTCAGTATAGATGGACTAATAGAACAAGTCCCACACACTGCTAGAAGGAGAAATATTTTTTCAGAGCTAGAGGCAGAAAAAAATTATATTCAATTTGCAACCTGATGGAGGTCAGTATAGATGGACTAATAGAACAAGTCCCACACACAGCTAGAAGCCCAAATATTTTTTCAGAGGTAGATGCAGAAAAAAATTATATTCAATTTGCAACCTGATGGAGGTCAGTATAGATGGACTAATAGAACAAGTCCCACACACTGCTAGAAGGCCAAATATTTTTTCAGAGCTAGATGCAGAAAAAAATTACATTCAATTTGCAACCTGATGGAGGTCAGTATAGATGGACTAATAGAACAAGTCCCACACACTGCTAGAAGGCCAAATATTTTTTCAGAGCTAGATGCAGAAAAAAATTATATTCAATTTGCAACCTGATGGAGGTCAGTATAGATGGACTAATAGAACAAGTCCCAGAAACTGCTAGAAGGCCAAATATTTTTTCAGAGGTAGATGCAGAAAATTATTATATTCAATTTGCAACCTGATGGAGGTCAGTATAGATGGACTAATAGAACAAGTCCCACACACAGCTTGAAGCCCAAATATTTTTTCAGAGGTAGATGCAGAAAATTATTATATTCAATTTGCAACCTGATGGAGGTCAGTATAGATGGACTAATAGAACAAGTCCCACACACAGCTTGAAGCCCAAATATTTTTTCAGAGGTAGATGCAGAAAAAAATTATATTCAGTTTGCAACCTGATGGAGGTCAGTATAGATGGACTAATAGAACAAGTCCCACACACAGCTAGAAGCCCAAATATTTTTTCAGAACTAGATGCAGAAAAAAATTATATTCAATTTGCAACCTGATGGAGGTCAGTATAGATGGACTAATAGAACAAGTCCCACACACAGCTAGAAGCCCAAATATTTTTTCAGAGGTAGATGCAGAAAAAAATTATTTTCAGTTTGCAACCTGATGGAGGTCAGTATAGATGGACTAATAGAACAAGTCCCACAAACAGCTAGAAGCCCAAATATTTTTTCAGAGCTAGATGCAGAAAAAAATAATATTCAATTTGCAACGTGATGGAGGTCAGTATAGATGGACTAATAGAACAAGTCCCACACACTGCTAGAAGCCCAAATATTTTTTCAGAGCTAGATGCAGAAAAGAATTATATTCAATTTGCAACCTGATGGAGGTCAGTATAGATGGACTAATTGAACAAGTCCCACACACTGCTAGAAGGCCAAATATTTTTTCAGAGCTAGATGCAGAAAAATATTATATTCAATTTGCAACCTGATGGAGGTCAGTATAGATGGACTAATAGAACAAGTCCCACACACTGCTAGAAGGAGAAATATTTTTTCAGAGCTAGATGCAGAAAAAAATTATATTCAATTTGCAACCTGATGGAGGTCAGTATAGATGGACTAATAGAACAAGTCCCACACACAGCTAGAAGCCCAAATATTTTTTCAGAGGTAGATGCAGAAAAAAATTATATTCAATTTGCAACCTGATGGAGGTCAGTATAGATGGACTAATAGAACAAGTCCCACACACTGCTAGAAAGCCAAATATTTTTTCAGAGCTAGATGCAGAAAAAAATTACATTCAATTTGCAACCTGATGGAGGTCAGTATAGATGGACTAATAGAACAAGTCCCACACACTGCTAGAAGGCCAAATATTTTTTCAGAGCTAGATGCAGAAAAAAATTATATTCAATTTGCAACCTGATGGAGGTCAGTATAGATGGACTAATAGAACAAGTCCCACACAAAGCTTGAAGCCCAAATATTTTTTCAGAGGTAGATGCAGAAAAAAATTATATTCAGTTTGCAACCTGATGGAGGTCAGTATAGATGGACTAATAGAACAAGTCCCACACACAGCTAGAAGCCCAAATATTTTTTCAGAACTAGATGCAGAAAAAAATTATATTCAATTTGCAACGTGATGTATGTCAGTATAGATGTACTAATAGAACAAGTCCCACACACAGGTAGAAGCCCAAATATTTTTTCAGAGGTAGATGCAGAAAAAAATTATATTCAGTTTGCAACCTGATGGAGGTCAGTATAGATGGACTAATAGAACAAGTCCCACACACAGCTAGAAGCCCAAATATTTTTTCAGAACTAGATGCAGAAAAAAATTATATTCAATTTGCAACGTGATGTAGGTCAGTATAGATGTACTAATAGAACAAGTCCCACACACAGGTAGAAGCCCAAATATTTTTTCAGAGCTAGATGCAGAAAAAAATTATATTCAATTTGCAACCTGATGGAGGTCAGTATAGATGGACTAATAGAACAAGTCCCACACACTGCTAGAAGGCCAAATATTTTTTCAGAGCTAGATGCAGAAAATTATTATATTCAATTTGCAACCTGATGGAGGTCAGTATAGATGGACTAATAGAACAAGTCCCACACACTGCTAGAAGCCCAAATATTTTTTCAGAGCTAGATGCAGAAAAATATTATATTCAATTTGCAACCCGATGGACGTCAGTATAGATGGACTAATAGAACAAGTCCCACACACTGCTAGAAGCTCAAACATTTTTTCAGAGGTAGATACAGAAAATAATTATATTCAATTTGCAACCTGATGGAGGTAAGTATAGATGGACTAATAGAACAAGTCCCACACACTGCTAGAAGGCCAAATATTTTTTCAGAGCTAGATGCAGAAAAATATTATATTCAATTTGCAACCTGATGGAGGTCAGTATAGATAGACTAATAGAACAAGTCCCACACACTGCTAGAAGGCCAAATATTTTTTCAGAGCTAGACGCAGAAAAAAATTATACTCAATTTGCAACCTGATGGAGGTCAGTATAGATGGACTAATAGAACAAGTCCCACACAAAGCTAGAAGCCCAAATATTTTTTCAGAGGTAGATGCAGAAAAAAATTATATTCAATTTGCAACCTGATGGAGGTCAGTATAAATGGACTAATAGAACAAGTCCCACACACTGCTAGAAGGCCAAATATTTTTTCAGAGCTAGATGCAGAAAAAAATAATATTCAATTTGCAACCTGATGGAGGTCAGTATAGATGGAATAATAAAACAAGTCCCACACACTGCTAGAAGGCCAAATATTTTTTCAGAGCTAGATGCAGAAAAAAATTATATTCAATTTGCAACCTGATGCAGGTCAGTATAGATGGACTAATAGAACAAGTCCCAGAAACTGCTAGAAGGCCAAATATTTTTTCAGAGGTAGATGCAGAAAATTATTATATTCAATTTGCAACCTGATGGAGGTCAGTATAGATGGACTAATAGAACAAGTCCCACACACAGCTTGAAGCCCAAATATTTTTTCAGAGGTAGATGCAGAAAAAAATTATATTCAGTTTGCAACCTGATGGAGGTCAGTATAGATGGACTAATAGAACAAGTCCCACACACAGCTAGAAGCCCAAATATTTTTTCAGAGGTAGATACAGAAAAGAATTATATTCAATTTGCAACCTGATGGAGGTCAGTATAGATGGACTAATAGAACAAGTCCCACACACAGCTAGAAGGCCAAATATTTTTTCAGAGCTAGATGCAGAAAAATATTATATTTAATTTGCAACCTGATGGAGGTCAGTATAGATGGACTAATAGAACAAGTCCCACACACTGCTAGAAGGCCAAATATTTTTTCAGAGCTAGATGCAGAAAATTATTATATTCAATTTGCAACCTGATGGAGGTCAGTATAGATGGGCTAATAGAACAAGTCCCACACACTGCTAGAAGCCCAAATATTTTTTCAGAGCTAGATGCAGAAAAATATTATATTCAATTTGCAACCTGATGGAGGTCAGTATAGATGTTCTAATAGAACAAGTCCCACACACTGCTAGAAGCCCAAATATTTTTTCAGAGGTAGATACAGAAAATAATTATATTCAATTTGCAACCTGATGGAGGTCAGTATAGATGGAATAATAGAACAAGTCCCACACACTGCTAGAAGCCCAAATATTTTTACAGAGCTAGATGCAGAAAAATATTATATTCAATTTGCAACCTGATGGACGTCAGTATAGATGGACTAATAGAACAAGTCCCACACACTGCTAGAAGCTCAAACATTTTTTCAGAGGTAGATACAGAAAATAATTATATTCAATTTGCAACCTGATGGAGGTAAGTACAGATGGACTAATAGAACAAGTCCCACACACTGCTAGAAGGCCAAATATTTTTTCAGAGCTAGATGCAGAAAAATATTATATTCAATTTGCAACCTGATGGAGGTCAGTATAGATAGACTAATAGAACAAGTCCCACACACTGCTAGAAGGCCAAATATTTTTTCAGAGCTAGACGCAGAAAAAAATTATACTCAATTTGCAACCTGATGGAGGTCAGTATAGATGGACTAATAGAACAAGTCCCACACAAAGCTAGAAGCCCAAATATTTTTTCAGAGGTAGATGCAGAAAAAAATTATATTCAATTTGCAACCTGATGGAGGTCAGTATAAATGGACTACTAGAACAATTCCCACACACTGCTAGAAGGCCAAATATTTTTTCAGAGCTAGATGCAGAAAAAAATAATATTCAATTTGCAACCTGATGGAGGTCAGTATAGATGGAATAATAAAACAAGTCCCACACACTGCTAGAAGGCCAAATATTTTTTCAGAGCTAGATGCAGAAAAATATTATATTCAATTTGCAACCTGATGGACGTCAGTATAGATGGACTAATAGAACAAGTCCCACACACTGCTAGAAGCTCAAACATTTTTTCAGAGGTAGATACAGAAAATAATTATATTCAATTTGCAACCTGATGGAGGTAAGTATAGATGGACTAATAGAACAAGTCCCACACACTGCTAGAAGGCCAAATATTTTTTCAGAGCTAGATGCAGAAAAATATTATATTCAATTTGCAACCTGATGGAGGTCAGTCTAGATAGACTAATAGAACAAGTCCCACACACTGCTAGAAGGCCAAATATTTTTTCAGAGCTAGACGCAGAAAAAAATTATACTCAATTTGCAACCTGATGGAGGTCAGTATAGATGGACTAATAGAACAAGTCCCACACAAAGCTAGAAGCCCAAATATTTTTTCAGAGGTAGATGCAGAAAAAAATTATATTCAATTTGCAACCTGATGGAGGTCAGTATAAATGGACTAATAGAACAAGTCCCACACACTGCTAGAAGGCCAAATATTTTTTCAGAGCTAGATGCAGAAAAAAATAATATTCAATTTGCAACCTGATGGAGGTCAGTATAGATGGAATAATAAAACAAGTCCCACACACTGCTAGAAGGCCAAATATTTTTTCAGAGCTAGATGCAGAAAAAAATTATATTCAATTTGCAACCTGATGCAGGTCAGTATAGATGGACTAATAGAACAAGTCCCAGAAACTGCTAGAAGGCCAAATATTTTTTCAGAGGTAGATGCAGAAAATTATTATATTCAATTTGCAACCTGATGGAGGTCAGTATAGATGGACTAATAGAACAAGTCCCACACACAGCTTGAAGCCCAAATATTTTTTCAGAGGTAGATGCAGAAAAAAATTATATTCAGTTTGCAACCTGATGGAGGTCAGTATAGATGGACTAATAGAACAAGTCCCACACACAGCTAGAAGCCCAAATATTTTTTCAGAGGTAGATACAGAAAAGAATTATATTCAATTTGCAACCTGATGGAGGTCAGTATAGATGGACTAATAGAACAAGTCCCACACACAGCTAGAAGGCCAAATATTTTTTCAGAGCTAGATGCAGAAAAATATTATATTTAATTTGCAACCTGATGGAGGTCAGTATAGATGGACTAATAGAACAAGTCCCACACACTGCTAGAAGGCCAAATATTTTTTCAGAGCTAGATGCAGAAAATTATTATATTCAATTTGCAACCTGATGGAGGTCAGTATAGATGGGCTAATAGAACAAGTCCCACACACTGCTAGAAGCCCAAATATTTTTTCAGAGCTAGATGCAGAAAAATATTATATTCAATTTGCAACCTGATGGAGGTCAGTATAGATGGACTAATAGAACAAGTCCCACACACTGCTAGAAGCCCAAATATTTTTTCAGAGGTAGATACAGAAAATAATTATATTCAATTTGCAACCTGATGGAGGTCAGTATAGATGGAATAATAGAACAAGTCCCACACACTGCTAGAAGCCCAAATATTTTTACAGAGCTAGATGCAGAAAAATATTATATTCAATTTGCAACCTGATGGACGTCAGTATAGATGGACTAATAGAACAAGTCCCACACACTGCTAGAAGCTCAAACATTTTTTCAGAGGTAGATACAGAAAATAATTATATTCAATTTGCAACCTGATGGAGGTAAGTATAGATGGACTAATAGAACAAGTCCCACACACTGCTAGAAGGCCAAATATTTTTTCAGAGCTAGATGCAGAAAAATATTATATTCAATTTGCAACCTGATGGAGGTCAGTATAGATAGACTAATAGAACAAGTCCCACACACTGCTAGAAGGCCAAATATTTTTTCAGAGCTAGACGCAGAAAAAAATTATACTCAATTTGCAACCTGATGGAGGTCAGTATAGATGGACTAATAGAACAAGTCCCACACAAAGCTAGAAGCCCAAATATTTTTTCAGAGGTAGATGCAGAAAAAAATTATATTCAATTTGCAACCTGATGGAGGTCAGTATAAATGGACTACTAGAACAAGTCCCACACACTGCTAGAAGGCCAAATATTTTTTCAGAGCTAGATGCAGAAAAAAATAATATTCAATTTGCAACCTGATGGAGGTCAGTATAGATGGAATAATAAAACAAGTCCCACACACTGCTAGAAGGCCAAATATTTTTTCAGAGCTAGATGCAGAAAAAAATTATATTCAATTTGCAACCTGATGCAGGTCAGTATAGATGGACTAATAGAACAAGTCCCAGAAACTGCTAGAAGGCCAAATATTTTTTCAGAGGTAGATGCAGAAAATTATTATATTCAATTTGCAACCTGATGGAGGTCAGTATAGATGGACTAATAGAACAAGTCCCACACACAGCTTGAAGCCCAAATATTTTTTCAGAGGTAGATGCAGAAAAAAATTATATTCAGTTTGCAACCTGATGGAGGTCAGTATAGATGGACTAATAGAACAAGTCCCACACACAGCTAGAAGCCCAAATATTTTTTCAGAGGTAGATACAGAAAAGAATTATATTCAATTTGCAACCTGATGGAGGTCAGTATAGATGGACTAATAGAACAAGTCCCACACACAGCTAGAAGGCCAAATATTTTTTCAGAGCTAGATGCAGAAAAATATTATATTTAATTTGCAACCTGATGGAGGTCAGTATAGATGGACTAATAGAACAAGTCCCACACACTGCTAGAAGGCCAAATATTTTTTCAGAGCTAGATGCAGAAAATTATTATATTCAATTTGCAACCTGATGGAGGTCAGTATAGATGGGCTAATAGAACAAGTCCCACACACTGCTAGAAGCCCAAATATTTTTTCAGAGCTAGATGCAGAAAAATATTATATTCAATTTGCAACCTGATGGAGGTCAGTATAGATGGACTAATAGAACAAGTCCCACACACTGCTAGAAGCCCAAATATTTTTTCAGAGGTAGATACAGAAAATAATTATATTCAATTTGCAACCTGATGGAGGTCAGTATAGATGGAATAATAGAACAAGTCCCACACACTGCTAGAAGCCCAAATATTTTTTCAGAGCTAGATGCAGAAAAATATTATATTCAATTTGCAACCTGATGGACGTCAGTATAGATGGACTAATAGAACAAGTGCCACACACTGCTAGAAGCTCAAACATTTTTTCAGAGGTAGATACAGAAAATAATTATATTCAATTTGCAACCTGATGGAGGTAAGTATAGATGGACTAATAGAACAAGTCCCACACACTGCTAGAAGGCCAAATATTTTTTCAGAGCTAGATGCAGAAAAATATTATATTCAATTTGCAACCTGATGGAGGTCAGTATAGATAGACTAATAGAACAAGTCCCACACACTGCTAGAAGGCCAAATATTTTTTCAGAGCTAGACGCAGAAAAAAATTATACTCAATTTGCAACCTGATGGAGGTCAGTATAGATGGACTAATAGAACAAGTCCCACACACAGCTAGAAGCCCAAATATTTTTTCAGAGGTAGATGCAGAAAAAAATTATATTCAATTTGCAACCTGATGGAGGTCAGTATAAATGGACTAATAGAACAAGTCCCACACACTGCTAGAAGGCCAAATATTTTTTCAGAGCTAGATGCAGAAAAAAATAATATTCAATTTGCAACCTGATGGAGGTCAGTATAGATGGAATAATAAAACAAGTCCCACACACTGCTAGAAGGCCAAATATTTTTTCAGAGCTAGATGCAGAAAAAAATTATATTCAATTTGCAACCTGATGGAGGTCAGTATAGATGGACTAATAGAACAAGTCCCAGAAACTGCTAGAAGGCCAAATATTTTTTCAGAGGTAGATGCAGAAAATTATTATATTCAATTTGCAACCTGATGGAGGTCAGTATAGATGGACTAATAGAACAAGTCCCACACACAGCTTGAAGCCCAAATATTTTTTCAGAGGTAGATGCAGAAAAAAATTATATTCAGTTTGCAACCTGATGGAGGTCAGTATAGATGGACTAATAGAACAAGTCCCACACACAGCTAGAAGCCGAAATATTTTTTCAGAGGTAGATACAGAAAAGAATTATATTCAGTTTGCAACCTGATGGAGGTCAGTATAGATGGACTAATAGAACAAGTCCCACACACAGCTAGAAGGCCAAATATTTTTTCAGAGCTAGATGCAGAAAAATATTATATTTAATTTGCAACCTGATGGAGGTCAGTATAGATGGACTAATAGAACAAGTCCCACACACTGCTAGAAGGCCAAATATTTTTTCAGAGCTAGATGCAGAAAATTATTATATTCAATTTGCAACCTGATGGAGGTCAGTATAGATGGACTAATAGAACAAGTCCCACACACTGCTAGAAGCCCAAATATTTTTTCAGAGCTAGATGCAGAAAAATATTATATTCAATTTGCAACCTGATGGAGGTCAGTATAGATGGACTAATAGAACAAGTCCCACACACTGCTAGAAGCCCAAATATTTTTTCAGAGGTAGATACAGAAAATAATTATATTCAATTTGCAACCTGATGGAGGTCAGTATAGATGGACTAATAGAACAAGTCCCACACACTGCTAGAAGGTCAAATATTTTTTCAGAGCAAGATGCAGAAAAATATTATATTCAATTTGCAACCTGATGGAGGTCAGTATAGATGGACTAATAGAACAAGTCCCACACACTGCTAGAAGGCCAAATATTTTTTCAGAGCTAGATGCAGAAAAATATAATATTCAATTTGCAACCTGATGGAGGTCAGTATAGATGGACTAATAGAACAAGTACCACACACTGCTAGAAGGCCAAATATTTTTTCAGAGCTAGATGCAGAAAAATATTATATTCAATTTGCAACCTGATGGAGGTCAATATAAATGGACTAATATAGCACGTCCCACACACAGCTAGAAGCCCAAATATTTTTTCAGAGGTAGATGCAGAAAAAAATTCTATTCAGTTTGCAACCTGATGGAGGTCAGTATAGATGGACTAATAGAACAAGTCCCACACACATCTAGAAGGCCAAATATTTTTTCAGAGCTAGATGCAGAAAAAAATTATATTCAATTTGCAACCTGATGGAGGTCAGTATAGATGGACTAATAGAACAAGTCCCACACACTGCTAGAAGGCCAAATATTTTTTCAGAGCTAGATGCAGAAAATTATTATATTCAATTTGCAATCTGATGGAGGTCAGTATAGATGGACTAATAGAACAAGTCCCACACACTGCTAGAAGCCCAAATATTTTTTCAGAGCTAGATGCAGAACAATATTATATTCAATTTGCAACCTGATGGAGGTCAGTATAGATGGACTAATAGAACAAGTCCCACACACTGCTAGAAGCCGAAATATTTTTTTAGAGGTAGATACAGAAAAGAATTATATTCAATTTGCAACCTGATGGAGGTCAGTATAGATGGACTAATAGAACAAGTCCCACACACTGCTAGAAGGCCAAATATTTTTTCAGAGCTAGATGCAGAAAAATATTATATTCAATTTGCAACCTGATGGAGGTCAGTATAGATGGACTAATAGAACAAGTCCCACACACTGCTAGAAGGCCAAATATTTTTTCAGAGCTAGATGCAGAAAAAAATTATATTCAATTTGCAACCTGATGGAGGTCAGTATAGATGGACTAATAGAACAAGTCCCACACACTGCTAGAAGGCCAAATAATTTTTCAGAGCTAGATGCAGAAAAAAATTATATTCAATTTGCACCGTGATGTAGGTCAGTATAGATGGACTAATAGAACAAGTCCCACACACTGCTAGAAGGCCAAATATTTTTTCAGAGCTAGATGCAGAAAAATATAATATTCAATTTGCAACCTGATGGAGGTCAGTATAGATGGACTAATAGAACAAGTCCCACACACAGCTTGAAGCCCAAATATTTTTTCAGAGGTAGATGCAGAAAAAAATTATATTCAGTTTGCAACCTGATGGAGGTCAGTATAGATGGACTAATAGAACAAGTCCCACACACAGCTAGAAGCCCAAATATTTTTTCAGAGGTAGATACAGAAAAGAATTATATTCAATTTGCAACCTGATGGAGGTCAGTATAGATGGACTAATAGAACAAGTCCCACACACAGCTAGAAGGCCAAATATTTTTTCAGAGCTAGATGCAGAAAAATATTATATTTAATTTGCAACCTGATGGAGGTCAGTATAGATGGACTAATAGAACAAGTCCCACACACTGCTAGAAGGCCAAATATTTTTTCAGAGCTAGATGCAGAAAATTATTATATTCAATTTGCAACCTGATGGAGGTCAGTATAGATGGACTAATAGAACAAGTCCCACACACTGCTAGAATCCCAAATATTTTTTCAGAGCTAGATGCAGAAAAATATTATATTCAATTTGCAACCTGATGGAGGTCAGTATAGATGGACTAATAGAACAAGTCCCACACACTGCTAGAAGCCCAAATATTTTTTCAGAGGTAGATACAGAAAATAATTATATTCAATTTGCAACCTGATGGAGGTCAGTATAGATGGACTAATAGAACAAGTCCCACACACTGCTAGAAGGTCAAATATTTTTTCAGAGCAAGATGCAGAAAAATATTATATTCAATTTGCAACCTGATGGAGGTCAGTATAGATGGACTAATAGAACAAGTCCCACACACTGCTAGAAGGCCAAATATTTTTTCAGAGCTAGATGCAGAAAAATATAATATTCAATTTGCAACCTGATGGAGGTCAGTATAGATGGACTAATAGAACAAGTACCACACACTGCTAGAAGGCCAAATATTTTTTCAGAGCTAGATGCAGAAAAATATTATATTCAATTTGCAACCTGATGGAGGTCAGTATAGATGGACTAATATAACAAGTCCCACACACAGCTAGAAGCCCAAATATTTTTTCAGAGGTAGATGCAGAAAAAAATTCTATTCAGTTTGCAACCTGATGGAGGTCAGTATAGATGGACTAATAGAACAAGTCCCACACACAGCTAGAAGGCCAAATATTTTTTCAGAGCTAGATGCAGAAAAAAATTATATTCAATTTGCAAACTGATGGAGGTCAGTATAGATGGACTAATAGAACAAGTCCCACACACTGCTAGAAGGCCAAATATTTTTTCAGAGCTAGATGCAGAAAATTATTATATTCAATTTGCAACCTGATGGAGGTCAGTATAGATGGACTAATAGAACAAGTCCCACACACTGCTAGAAGCCCAAATATTTTTTCAGAGCTAGATGCAGAACAATATTATATTCAATTTGCAACCTGATGGAGGTCAGTATAGATGGACTAATAGAACAAGTCCCACACACTGCTAGAAGCCGAAATATTTTTTTAGAGGTAGATACAGAAAAGAATTATATTCAATTTGCAACCTGATGGAGGTCAGTATAGATGGACTAATAGAACAAGTCCCACACACTGCTAGAAGGCCAAATATTTTTTCAGAGCTAGATGCAGAAAAATATTATATTCAATTTGCAACCTGATGGAGGTCAGTATAGATGGACTAATAGAACAAGTCCCACACACTGCTAGAAGGCCAAATATTTTTTCAGAGCTAGATGCAGAAAAAAATTATATTCAATTTGCAACCTGATGGAGGTCAGTATAGATGGACTAATAGAACAAGTCCCACACACTGCTAGAAGGCCAAATAATTTTTCAGAGCTAGATGCAGAAAAAAATTATATTCAATTTGCACCGTCATGTAGGTCAGTATAGATGGACTAATAGAACAAGTCCCACACACTGCTAGAAGGCCAAATATTTTTTCAGAGCTAGATGCGGAAAATTATTATATTCAATTTGCAACCTGATGGAGGTCAGTATAGATGGACTAATAGAACAAGTCCCACACACTGCTAGAAGGCCAAATATTTTTTCAGAGCTAGATGCAGAAAAATATTATATTCAATTTGCAACCTGATGGAGGTCAGTATAGATGGACTAATAGAACAAGTCCCACACACAGCTAGAAGCCCAAATATTTTTTTAGAGGTAGATACAGAAAAGAATTATATTCAATTTGCAACCTGATGGAGGTCAGTATAGATGGACTAATAGAACAAGTCCCACACACAGCTAGAAGGCCAAATATTTTTTCAGAGCTAGATGCAGAAAAATATTATATTTAATTTGCAACCTGATGGAGGTCAGTATAGATGGACTAATAGAACAAGTCCCACACACTGCTAGAAGGCCAAATATTTTTTCAGAGCTAGATGCAGAAAATTATTATATTCAATTTGCAACCTGATGGAGGTCAGTATAGATGGGCTAATAGAACAAGTCCCACACACTGCTAGAAGCCCAAATATTTTTTCAGAGCTAGATGCAGAAAAATATTATATTCAATTTGCAACCTGATGGAGGTCAGTATAGATGGACTAATAGAACAAGTCCCACACACTGCTAGAAGCCCAAATATTTTTTCAGAGGTAGATACAGAAAATAATTATATTCAATTTGCAACCTGATGGAGGTCAGTATAGATGGAATAATAGAACAAGTCCCACACACTGCTAGAAGCCCAAATATTTTTTCAGAGCTAGATGCAGAAAAATATTATATTCAATTTGCAACCTGATGGACGTCAGTATAGATGGACTAATAGAACAAGTCCCACACACTGCTAGAAGTTCAAACATTTTTTCAGAGGTAGATACAGAAAATAATTATATTCAATTTGCAACCTGATGGAGGTAAGTATAGATGGACTAATAGAACAAGTCCCACACACTGCTAGAAGGCCAAATATTTTTTCAGAGCTAGATGCAGAAAAATATTATATTCAATTTGCAACCTGATGGAGGTCAGTATAGATAGACTAATAGAACAAGTCCCACACACTGCTAGAAGGCCAAATATTTTTTCAGAGCTAGACGCAGAAAAAAATTATACTCAATTTGCAACCTGATGGAGGTCAGTATAGATGGACTAATAGAACAAGTCCCACACACAGCTAGAAGCCCAAATATTTTTTCAGAGGTAGATGCAGAAAAAAATTATATTCAATTTGCAACCTGATGGAGGTCAGTATAGATGGAATAATAAAACAAGTCCCATACACTGCTAGAAGGCCAAATATTTTTTCAGAGCTAGATGCAGAAAAAAATTATATTCAATTTGCAACCTGATGGAGGTCAGTATAGATGAACTAATAGAACAAGTCCCAGAAACTGCTAGAAGGCCAAATATTTTTTCAGAGGTAGATGCAGAAAATTATTATATTCAATTTGCAACCTGATGGAGGTCAGTATAGATGGACTAATAGAACAAGTCCCACACACAGCTTGAAGCCCAAATATTTTTTCAGAGGTAGATGCAGAAAAAAATTATATTCAGTTTGCAACCTGATGGAGGTCAGTATAGATGGACTAATAGAACAAGTCCCACACACAGCTAGAAGCCGAAATATTTTTTCAGAGGTAGATACAGAAAAGAATTATATTCAGTTTGCAACCTGATGGAGGTCAGTATAGATGGACTAATAGAACAAGTCCCACACACAGCTAGAAGGCCAAATATTTTTTCAGAGCTAGATGCAGAAAAATATTATATTTAATTTGCAACCTGATGGAGGTCAGTATAGATGGACTAATAGAACAAGTCCCACACACTGCTAGAAGGCCAAATATTTTTTCAGAGCTAGATGCAGAAAATTATTATATTCAATTTGCAACCTGATGGAGGTCAGTATAGATGGACTAATAGAACAAGTCCCACACACTGCTAGAATCCCAAATATTTTTTCAGAGCTAGATGCAGAAAAATATTATATTCAATTTGCAACCTGATGGAGGTCAGTATAGATGGACTAATAGAACAAGTCCCACACACTGCTAGAAGCCCAAATATTTTTTCAGAGGTAGATACAGAAAATAATTATATTCAATTTGCAACCTGATGGAGGTCAGTATAGATGGACTAATAGAACAAGTCCCACACACTGCTAGAAGGTCAAATATTTTTTCAGAGCAAGATGCAGAAAAATATTATATTCAATTTGCAACCTGATGGAGGTCAGTATAGATGGACTAATAGAACAAGTCCCACACACTGCTAGAAGGCCAAATATTTTTTCAGAGCTAGATGCAGAAAAATATAATATTCAATTTGCAACCTGATGGAGGTCAGTATAGATGGACTAATAGAACAAGTACCACACACTGCTAGAAGGCCAAATATTTTTTCAGAGCTAGATGCAGAAAAATATTATATTCAATTTGCAACCTGATGGAGGTCAGTATAAATGGACTAATATAACAAGTCCCACACACAGCTAGAAGCCCAAATATTTTTTCAGAGGTAGATGCAGAAAAAAATTCTATTCAGTTTGCAACCTGATGGAGGTCAGTATAGATGGACTAATAGAACAAGTCCCACACACAGCTAGAAGGCCAAATATTTTTTCAGAGCTAGATGCAGAAAAAAATTATATTCAATTTGCAAACTGATGGAGGTCAGTATAGATGGACTAATAGAACAAGTCCCACACACTGCTAGAAGGCCAAATATTTTTTCAGAGCTAGATGCAGAAAATTATTATATTCAATTTGCAACCTGATGGAGGTCAGTATAGATGGACTAATAGAACAAGTCCCACACACTGCTAGAAGCCCAAATATTTTTTCAGAGCTAGATGCAGAACAATATTATATTCAATTTGCAACCTGATGGAGGTCAGTATAGATGGACTAATAGAACAAGTCCCACACACTGCTAGAAGCCGAAATATTTTTTTAGAGGTAGATACAGAAAAGAATTATATTCAATTTGCAACCTGATGGAGGTCAGTATAGATGGACTAATAGAACAAGTCCCACACACTGCTAGAAGGCCAAATATTTTTTCAGAGCTAGATGCAGAAAAATATTATATTCAATTTGCAACCTGATGGAGGTCAGTATAGATGGACTAATAGAACAAGTCCCACACACTGCTAGAAGGCCAAATATTTTTTCAGAGCTAGATGCAGAAAAAAATTATATTCAATTTGCAACCTGATGGAGGTCAGTATAGATGGACTAATAGAACAAGTCCCACACACTGCTAGAAGGCCAAATAATTTTTCAGAGCTAGATGCAGAAAAAAATTATATTCAATTTGCACCGTCATGTAGGTCAGTATAGATGGACTAATAGAACAAGTCCCACACACTGCTAGAAGGCCAAATATTTTTTCAGAGCTAGATGCGGAAAATTATTATATTCAATTTGCAACCTGATGGAGGTCAGTATAGATGGACTAATAGAACAAGTCCCACACACTGCTAGAAGGCCAAATATTTTTTCAGAGCTAGATGCAGAAAAATATTATATTCAATTTGCAACCTGATGGAGGTCAGTATAGATGGACTAATAGAACAAGTCCCACACACTGCTAGAAGCCCAAATATTTTTTCAGAGGTAGATACAGAAAATAATTATATTCAATTTGCAACCTGATGGAGGTCAGTATAGATGGACTAATAGAACAAGTCCCACACACTGCTAGAAGGTCAAATATTTTTTCAGAGCAAGATGCAGAAAAATATTATATCCAATTTGCAACCTGATGGAGGTCAGTATAGATGGACTAATAGAACAAGTCCCACACACTGCTAGAAGGCCAAATATTTTTTCAGAGCTAGATGCAGAAAAATATTATCTTCAATTTGCAACCTGATGGAGGTCAGTATAGATGGACTAATAGAACAAGTACCACACACTGCTAGAAGGCCAAATATTTTTTCAGAGCTAGATGCAGAAAAATATTATATTCAATTTGCAACCTGATGGAGGTCAGTATAAATGGACTAATATAACAAGTACAACACACAGCTAGAAGCCCAAATATTTTTTCAGAGGTAGATGCAGAAAAAAATTCTATTCAGTTTGCAACCTGATGGAGGTCAGTATAGATGGACTAATAGAACAAGTCCCACACACAGCTAGAAGGCCAAATATTTTTCAGAGCTAGATGCAGAAAAAAATTATATTCAATTTGCAACCTGATGGAGGTCAGTATAGATGGACTAATAGAACAAGTCCCACACACTGCTAGAAGGCCAAATATTTTTTCAGAGCTAGATGCAGAAAATTATTATATTCAATTTGCAACCTGATGGAGGTCAGTATAGATGGACTAATAGAACAAGTCCCACACACTGCTAGAAGCCCAAATATTTTTTCAGAGCTAGATGCAGAACAATATTATATTCAATATGCAACCTGATGGAGGTCAGTATAGATGGACTAATAGAACAAGTCCCACACACTGCTAGAAGCCGAAATATTTTTTTAGAGGTAGATACAGAAAAGAATTATATTCAATTTGCAACCTGATGGAGGTCAGTATAGATGGACTAATAGAACAAGTCCCACACACTGCTAGAAGGCCAAATATTTTTTCAGAGCTAGATGCAGAAAAATATTATATTCAATTTGCAACCTGATGGAGGTCAGTATAGATGGACTAATAGAACAAGTCCCACACACTGCTAGAAGGCCAAATATTTTTTCAGAGCTAGATGCAGAAAAAAATTATATTCAATTTGCAACCTGATGGAGGTCAGTATAGATGGACTAATAGAACAAGTCCCACACACTGCTAGAAGGCCAAATAATTTTTCAGAGCTAGATGCAGAAAAAAATGATATTCAATTTGCACCGTGATGTAGGTCAGTATAGATGGACTAATAGAACAAGTCCCACACACTGCTAGAAGGCCAAATATTTTTTCAGAGCTAGATGCAGAAAATTATTATATTCAATTTGCAACCTGATGGAGGTCAGTATAGAGGAACTAATAGAACAAGTCCCACACACTGCTAGAAGCCCAAATATTTTTTCAGAGCTAGATGCAGAAAAATATTATATTCAATTTGCAACCTGATGGAGGTCAGTATAGATGGACTAATAGAACAAGTCCCACACACTGCTAGAAGCCCAAATATTTTTTCAGAGGTAGATACAGAAAATAATTATATTCAATTTGCAACCTGATGGAGGTCAGTATAGATGGACTTATAGAACAAGTCCCACACACTGCTAGAAGGTCAAATATTTTTTCAGAGCAAGATGCAGAAAAATATTATATTCAATTTGCAACCTGATGGAGGTCAGTATAGATGGACTAATAGAACAAGTCCCACACACTGCTAGAAGGCCAAATATTTTTTCAGAGCTAGATGCAGAAAAATATAATATTCAATTTGCAACCTGATGGAGGTCAGTATAGATGGACTAATAGAACAAGTACCACACACTGCTAGAAGGCCAAATATTTTTTCAGAGCTAGATGCAGAAAAAAATTATATTCAATTTGCAACCTGATGGAGGTCAGTATAAATGGACTAATATAACAAGTCCCACACACAGCTAGAAGCCCAAATATTTTTTCAGAGGTAGATGCAGAAAAAAATTCTATTCAGTTTGCAACCTGATGGAGGTCAGTATAGATGGACTAATAGAACAAGTCCCACACACAGCTAGAAGGCCAAATATTTTTTCAGAGCTAGATGCAGAAAAAAATTATATTCAATTTGCAACCTGATGGAGGTCAGTATAGATGGACTAATAGAACAAGTCCCACACACTGCTAGAAGGCCAAATATATTTTCAGAGCTAGATGCAGAAAATTATTATATTCAATTTGCAACCTGATGGAGGTCAGTATAGATGGACTAATAGAACAAGTCCCACACACTGCTAGAAGCCGAAATATTTTTTTAGAGGTAGATACAGAAAATAATTATATTCAATTTGCAACCTGATGGAGGTCAGTATAGATGGACTAATAGAAAAAGTCCCACACACTGCTAGAAGGCCAAATATTTTTTCAGAGCTAGATGCAGAAAAATATTATATTCAATTTGCAACCTGATGGAGGTCAGTATAGATGGACTAATAGAACAAGTCCCACACACTGCTAGAAGGCCAAATATTTTTTCAGAGCTAGATGCAGAAAATTATTATATTCAATTTGCAACCTGATGGAGGTCAGTATAGATGGACTAATAGAACAAGTCCCACACACAGCTAGAAGGCCAAATATTTTTTCAGAGCTAGATGCAGAAAAAAATTATATTCAATTTGCAACCTGATGGAGGTCAGTATAGATGGACTAATAGAACAAGTCCCACACACTGCTAGAAGGCCAAATATTTTTTCAGAGCTAGATGCAGAAAAATATTATATTCAATTTGCAACCTGATGGAGGTCAGTATAGATGGACTAATAGAACAAGTCCCACACACTGCTAGAAGGCCAAATATTTTTTCAGAGCTAGATGCAGAAAAAAATTATATTCAATTTGCAACCTGATGGAGGTCAGTATAGATGGACTAATAGAACAAGTCCCACACACTGCTAGAAGGCCAAATATTTTTTCAGAGCTAGATGCAGAAAAAAATTATATTCAATTTGCACCGTGACGTAGGTCAGTATAGATGGACTAATAGAACAAGTCCCACACACTGCTAGAAGGCCAAATATTTTTTCAGAGCTAGATGCAGAAAAATATTATATTCAATTTGCAACCTGATGGAGGTCAGTATAAATGGACTAATAGAACAAGTCCCACACACAGCTAGAAGCCCAAATATTTTTTCAGAGGTAGATGCAGAAAAAAATTCTATTCAGTTTGCAACCTGATGGAGGTCAGTATAGATGGACTAATAGAACAAGTCCCACACACAGCTAGAAGGCCAAATATTTTTTCAGAGCTAGATACAGAAAAAAATTATATTCAATTTGCAACCTGATGGAGGTCAGTATAGATGGACTAATAGAACAAGTCCCACACACTGCTAGAAGGCCAAATATTTTTTCAGAGCTAGATGCAGAAAAATATTATATTCAATTTGCAACCTGATGGAGGTCAGTATAGATGGACTAATAGAACAAGTCCCACACACGGCTAGAAGGCCAAATATTTTTTCAGAGCTAGATGCAGGAAAAAATTATATTCAATTTGCAACCTGATGGAGGTCAGTATAGATGGACTAATAGAACAAGTCCCACACACTGCTAGAAGGCCAAATATTTTTTCAGAGCTAGATGCAGAAAAAAATTATATTCAATTTGCACCGTGACGTAGGTCAGTATAGATGGACTAATAGAACAAGTCCCACACACTGCTAGAAGGCCAAATATTTTTTCAGAGCTAGATGCAGAAAAATATTATATTGAATTTGCAACCTGATGGAGGTCAGTATAAATGGACTAATAGAACAAGTCCCACACACAGCTAGAAGCCCAAATATTTTTTCAGAGGTAGATGCAGAAAAAAATTCTATTCAGTTTGCAACCTGATGGAGGTCAGTATAGATGGACTAATAGAACAAGTCCCACACACAGCTAGAAGGCCAAATATTTTTCAGAGCTAGATGCAGAAAAAAATTATATTCAATTTGCAACCTGATGGAGGTCAGTATAGATGGACTAATAGAACAAGTCCCACACACTGCTAGAAGGCCAAATATTTTATCAGAGCTAGATGCAGAAAAATATTATATTCAATTTGCAACCTGATGGAGGTCAATATAGATGGACTAATAGAACAAGTCCCACACACTGCTAGAAGCCCAAATATTTTTTCAGAGCTAGATGCAGAAAAATGTTATATTCAATTTGCAACCTGATGGAGGTCAGTATAGATGGACTAACAGAACAAGTCCCACTCACTGCTAGAAGCCCAAATATTTTTTCAGAGGTAGATACAGAAAATAATTATATTCAGTTTGCAACCTGATGGAGGTCAGTATAGATGAACTAATAGAACAAGTCCCACACACTGCTAGAAGGCCAAATATTTTTTCAGAGCTAGATGCAGAAAAATATTATATTCATTTTGCAACCTGATGGAGGTCAGTATAGATGGACTAATAGAACAAGTCCCACACACTGCTAGAAGCCCAAATATTTTTTCAGAGGTAGATACAGAAAATAATTATATTCAATTTGCAACCTGATGGAGGTCAGTATAGATGGACTAATAGAACAAGTCCCACACACTGCTAGAAGGTCAAATATTTTTTCAGAGCAAGATGCAGAAAAATATTATATTCAATTTGCAACCTGATGGAGGTCAGTATAGATGGACTAATAGAACAAGTCCCACACACTGCTAGAAGGCCAAATATTTTTTCAGAGCTAGATGCAGAAAATTATTATATTCAATTTGCAACCTGATGGAGGTCAGTATAGATGGACTAATAGAACAAGTCCCACACACTGCTAGAAGCCGAAATATTTTTTTAGAGGTAGATACAGAAAATAATTATATTCAATTTGCAACCTGATGGAGGTCAGTATAGATGGACTAATAGAAAAAGTCCCACACACTGCTAGAAGGCCAAATATTTTTTCAGAGCTAGATGCAGAAAAATATTATATTCAATTTGCAACCTGATGGAGGTCAGTATAGATGGACTAATAGAACAAGTCCCACACACTGCTAGAAGGCCAAATATTTTTTCAGAGCTAGATGCAGAAAATTATTATATTCAATTTGCAACCTGATGGAGGTCAGTATAGATGGACTAATAGAACAAGTCCCACACACAGCTAGAAGGCCAAATATTTTTTCAGAGCTAGATGCAGAAAAAAATTATATTCAATTTGCAACCTGATGGAGGTCAGTATAGATGGACTAATAGAACAAGTCCCACACACTGCTAGAAGGCCAAATATTTTTTCAGAGCTAGATGCAGAAAAATATTATATTCAATTTGCAACCTGATGGAGGTCAGTATAGATGGACTAATAGAACAAGTCCCACACACTGCTAGAAGGCCAAATATTTTTTCAGAGCTAGATGCAGAAAAAAATTATATTCAATTTGCAACCTGATGGAGGTCAGTATAGATGGACTAATAGAACAAGTCCCACACACTGCTAGAAGGCCAAATATTTTTTCAGAGCTAGATGCAGAAAAAAATTATATTCAATTTGCACCGTGACGTAGGTCAGTATAGATGGACTAATAGAACAAGTCCCACACACTGCTAGAAGGCCAAATATTTTTTCAGAGCTAGATGCAGAAAAATATTATATTCAATTTGCAACCTGATGGAGGTCAGTATAAATGGACTAATAGAACAAGTCCCACACACAGCTAGAAGCCCAAATATTTTTTCAGAGGTAGATGCAGAAAAAAATTCTATTCAGTTTGCAACCTGATGGAGGTCAGTATAGATGGACTAATAGAACAAGTCCCACACACAGCTAGAAGGCCAAATATTTTTTCAGAGCTAGATGCAGAAAAAAATTATATTCAATTTGCAACCTGATGGAGGTCAGTATAGATGGACTAATAGAACAAGTCCCACACACTGCTAGAAGGCCAAATATTTTTTCAGAGCTAGATGCAGAAAAATATTATATTCAATTTGCAACCTGATGGAGGTCAGTATAGATGGACTAATAGAACAAGTCCCACACACTGCTAGAAGGCCAAATATTTTTTCAGAGCTAGATGCAGAAAAAAATTATATTCAATTTGCAACCTGATGGAGGTCAGTATAGATGGACTAATAGAACAAGTCCCACACACTGCTAGAAGGCCAAATATTTTTTCAGAGCTAGATGCAGAAAAAAATTATATTCAATTTGCACCGTGACGTAGGTCAGTATAGATGGACTAATAGAACAAGTCCCACACACTGCTAGAAGGCCAAATATTTTTTCAGAGCTAGATGCAGAAAAATATTATATTCAATTTGCAACCTGATGGAGGTCAGTATAAATGGACTAATAGAACAAGTCCCACACACAGCTAGAAGCCCAAATATTTTTTCAGAGGTAGATGCAGAAAAAAATTCTATTCAGTTTGCAACCTGATGGAGGTCAGTATAGATGGTCTAATAGAACAAGTCCCACACACAGCTAGAAGGCCAAATATTTTTTCAGAGCTAGATACAGAAAAAAATTATATTCAATTTGCAACCTGATGGAGGTCAGTATAGATGGACTAATAGAACAAGTCCCACACACTGCTAGAAGGCCAAATATTTTTTCAGAGCTAGATGCAGAAAAATATTATATTCAATTTGCAACCTGATGGAGGTCAGTATAGATGGACTAATAGAACAAGTCCCACACACGGCTAGAAGGCCAAATATTTTTTCAGAGCTAGATGCAGGAAAAAATTATATTCAATTTGCAACCTGATGGAGGTCAGTATAGATGGACTAATAGAACAAGTCCCACACACTGCTAGAAGGCCAAATATTTTTTCAGAGCTAGATGCAGAAAAAAATTATATTCAATTTGCACCGTGACGTAGGTCAGTATAGATGGACTAATAGAACAAGTCCCACACACTGCTAGAAGGCCAAATATTTTTTCAGAGCTAGATGCAGAAAAAAATTATATTCAATTTGCAACCTGATGGAGGTCAGTATAGATGGACTAATAGAACAGGTCCCACACACTGCTAGAAGGCCAAATATTTTATCAGAGCTAGATGCAGAAAAATATTATATTCAATTTGCAACCTGATGGAGGTCAATATAGATGGACTAATAGAACAAGTCCCACACACTGCTAGAAGCCCAAATATTTTTTCAGAGCTAGATGCAGAAAAATGTTATATTCAATTTGCAACCTGATGGAGGTCAGTATAGATGGACTAACAGAACAAGTCCCACACACTGCTAGAAGCCCAAATATTTTTTCAGAGGTAGATACAGAAAATAATTATATTCAGTTTGCAACCTGATGGAGGTCAGTATAGATGAACTAATAGAACAAGTCCCACACACTGCTAGAAGGCCAAATATTTTTTCAGAGCTAGATGCAGAAAAATATTATATTCAATTTGCAACCTGATGGAGGTCAGTATAGATGGACTAATAGAACAAGTCCCACACACTGCTAGAAGCCCAAATATTTTTTCAGAGGTAGATACAGAAAATAATTATATTCAATTTGCAACCTGATGGAGGTCAGTAGAGATGGACTAATAGAACAAGTCCCACACACTGCTAGAAGGTCAAATATTTTTTCAGAGCAAGATGCAGAAAAATATTATATTCAATTTGCAACCTGATGGAGGTCAGTATAGATGGACTAATAGAACAAGTCCCACACACTGCTAGAAGGCCAAATATTTTTTCAGAGCTAGATGCAGAAAATTATTATATTCAATTTGCAACCTGATGGAGGTCAGTATAGATGGACTAATAGAACAAGTCCCACACACTGCTAGAAGCCGAAATATTTTTTTAGAGGTAGATACAGAAAATAATTATATTCAATTTGCAACCTGATGGAGGTCAGTATAGATGGACTAATAGAAAAAGTCCCACACACTGCTAGAAGGCCAAATATTTTTTCAGAGCTAGATGCAGAAAAATATTATATTCAATTTGCAACCTGATGGAGGTCAGTATAGATGGACTAATAGAACAAGTCCCACACACTGCTAGAAGGCCAAATATTTTTTCAGAGCTAGATGCAGAAAATTATTATATTCAATTTGCAACCTGATGGAGGTCAGTATAGATGGACTAATAGAACAAGTCCCACACACAGCTAGAAGGCCAAATATTTTTTCAGAGCTAGATGCAGAAAAAAATTATATTCAATTTGCAACCTGATGGAGGTCAGTATAGATGGACTAAAAGAACAAGTCCCACACACTGCTAGAAGGCCAAATATTTTTTCAGAGCTAGATGCAGAAAAATATTATATTCAATTTGCAACCTGATGGAGGTCAGTATAGATGGACTAATAGAACAAGTCCCACACACTGCTAGAAGGCCAAATATTTTTTCAGAGCTAGATGCAGAAAAAAATTATATTCAATTTGCACCGTGACGTAGGTCAGTATAGATGGACTAATAGAACAAGTCCCACACACTGCTAGAAGGCCAAATATTTTTTCAGAGCTAGATGCAGAAAAATATTATATTCAATTTGCAACCTGATGGAGGTCAGTATAAATGGACTAATAGAACAAGTCCCACACACAGCTAGAAGCCCAAATATTTTTTCAGAGGTAGATGCAGAAAAAAATTCTATTCAGTTTGCAACCTGATGGAGGTCAGTATAGATGGACTAATAGAACAAGTCTCACACACAGCTAGAAGGCCAAATATTTTTTCAGAGCTAGATACAGAAAAAAATTATATTCAATTTGCAACCTGATGGAGGTCAGTATAGATGGACTAATAGAACAAGTCCCACACACTGCTAGAAGGCCAAATATTTTTTCAGAGCTAGATGCAGAAAAATATTATATTCAATTTGCAACCTGATGGAGGTCAGTATAGATGGACTAATAGAACAAGTCCCACACACGGCTAGAAGGCCAAATATTTTTTCAGAGCTAGATGCAGAAAAAAATTATATTCAATTTGCAACCTGATGGAGGTCAGTATAGATGGACTAATAGAACAAGTCCCACACACTGCTAGAAGGCCAAATATTTTTTCAGAGCTAGATGCAGAAAAAAATTATATTCAATTTGCACCGTGACGTAGGTCAGTATAGATGGACTAATAGAACAAGTCCCACACACTGCTAGAAGGCCAAATATTTTTTCAGAGCTAGATGCAGAAAAATATTATATTGAATTTGCAACCTGATGGAGGTCAGTATAAATGGACTAATAGAACAAGTCTCACACACAGCTAGAAGCCCAAATATTTTTTCAGAGGTAGATGCAGAAAAAAATTCTATTCAGTTTGCAACCTGATGGAGGTCAGTATAGATGGACTAATAGAACAAGTCCCACACACAGCTAGAAGGCCAAATATTTTTTCAGAGCTAGATGCAGAAAAAAATTATATTCAATTTGCAACCTGATGGAGGTCAGTATAGATGGACTAATAGAACAAGTCCCACACACTGCTAGAAGGCCAAATATTTTATCAGAGCTAGATGCAGAAAAATATTATATTCAATTTGCAACCTGATGGAGGTCAATATAGATGGACTAATAGAACAAGTCCCACACACTGCTAGAAGCCCAAATATTTTTTCAGAGCTAGATGCAGAAAAATGTTATATTCAATTTGCAACCTGATGGAGGTCAGTATAGATGGACCAACAGAACAAGTCCCACACACTGCTAGAAGCCCAAATATTTTTTCAGAGGTAGATACAGAAAATAATTATATTCAGTTTGCAACCTGATGGAGGTCAGTATAGATGAACTAATAGAACAAGTCCCACACACTGCTAGAAGGCCAAATATTTTTTCAGAGCTAGATGCAGAAAAATATTATATTCAATTTGCAACCTGATGGAGGTCAGTATAGATGGACTAATAGAACAAGTCCCACACACTGCTAGAAGGCCAAATATTTTTTCAGAGCTAGATGCAGAAAAATATTATATTCAGTTTGCAACCTGATGGAGGTCAGTATAGATGGACTAATAGAACAAGTCCCACACACTGCTAGAAGGCCAAATATTTTTTCAGAGCCAGATGCAGAAAAATATTATATTCAATTTGCAACCTGATGGAGGTCAGTATAGATGGACAAATAGAACAAGTCCAAGACACAGCTAAAAGCCCAAATATTTTTTTAGAGGTAGATGCAGAAAAAAATTCTATTCAGTTTGCAACCTGATGGAGGTCAGTATAGATGTACTAATAGAACAAGTCCCACACACAGCTAGAAGCCAAACTATTTTTTCAGAGCTAGATGCAGAATAAAATTATATTCAATTTGCAACCTGATGGAGGTCAGTATAGATGGACTAATAGAACAAGTCCCACACACTGCTAGAAGGCCAAATATTTTTTCAGAGCTAGATGCAGAAAAATATTATATTCAATTTGCAACCTGATGGAGGTCAGTATAGATGGACTAATAGAACAAGTCCCACACACTGCTAGAAGGCCAAATATTTTTTCAGAGCTAGATGCAGAAAAATATTATATTCCGTTTGCAACCTGATGGAGGTCAGTATAGATGGACTAATAGAACAAGTCCCACACACTGCTAGAAGGCCAAATATTTTTTCAGAGCTAGATGCAGAAAAATATTATATTCAATTTGCAACCTAATGGAGTTCAGTATAGATGGACTAATAGAACAAGTCCCACACACAGCTAGAAGCAAAAATATTTTTTTAGAGGTAGATGCAGAAAAAAATTCTATTCAGTTTGCAACCTGATGGAGGTCAGTATAGATGGACTAATAGAACAAGTCCCACACACAGCTAGAAGCCCAAATATTTTTTCAGAGCTAGATGCAGAAAAAAATTATATTCAATTTGCAACCTGATGGAGGTCAGTATAGATGGACTAATAGAACAAGTCCCACACACTGCTAGAAGGCCAAATATTTTTTCAGAGCTAGATGCAGAAAAGAATTATATTCAATTTGCAACCTGATGGAGGTCAGTATAGATGGACTAATTGAATAAGTCCCACACACTGCTAGAAAGCCAAATATTTTTTCAGAGCTAGATGCAGAAAAATATTATATTCAATTTGCAACCTGATTGAGGTCAGTATAGATGGACTAATAGAACAAGTCCCACACACTGCTAGAAGGCCAAATATTTTCTCAGAGCTAGATGCAAAAAAAAATTATATTCAATTTGCAACCTGATGGAGGTCAGTATAGATGGAATAATAGAACAAGTCCCACACACAGCTAGAAGCCCAAATATTTTTTCAGAGGTAGATGCAGAAAAAAATTATATTCAATTTGCAACCTGATGGAGGTCGGTATAGATGGACTAATAGAACAAGTCCCACACACTGCTAGAAGGCCAAATATTTTTTCAGAGCTAGATGCAGAAAAAAATTATATTAAATTTGCAACCTGATGGAGGTCAGTATAGATGGACTAATAGAACAAGTCCCACACACTGCTAGAAGGCCAAATATTATTTCAGAGCTAGATGCAGAAAAAAATTATATTCAATTTGCAACCTGATGGAGGTCAGTATAGATGGACTAATGGAACAAGTCCCAGAAACTGCTAGAAGGTCAAATATTTTTTCAGAGCTAGATGCAGAAAAATATTATATTCAATTTGCAACCTGATGGAGGTCAGTATAGATGGACTAATAGAACAAGTCCCACACACTGCTAGAAGGCCAAATATTTTTTCAGAGCTAGATGCAGAAAAATATTATATTCCGTTTGCAACCTGATGGAGGTCAGTATAGATGGACTAATAGAACAAGTCCCACACACTGCTAGAAGGCCAAATATTTTTTCAGAGCTAGATGCAGAAAAATATTATATTCAATTTGCAACCTAATGGAGTTCAGTATAGATGGACTAATAGAACAAGTCCCACACACAGCTAGAAGCAAAAATATTTTTTTAGAGGTAGATGCAGAAAAAAATTCTATTCAGTTTGCAACCTGATGGAGGTCAGTATAGATGGACTAATAGAACAAGTCCCACACACAGCTAGAAGCCCAAATATTTTTTCAGAGCTAGATGCAGAAAAAAATTATATTCAATTTGCAACCTGATGGAGGTCAGTATAGATGGACTAATAGAACAAGTCCCACACACTGCTAGAAGGCCAAATATTTTTTCAGAGCTAGATGCAGAAAAGAATTATATTCAATTTGCAACCTGATGGAGGTCAGTATAGATGGACTAATTGAATAAGTCCCACACACTGCTAGAAAGCCAAATATTTTTTCAGAGCTAGATGCAGAAAAATATTATATTCAATTTGCAACCTGATTGAGGTCAGTATAGATGGACTAATAGAACAAGTCCCACACACTGCTAGAAGGCCAAATATTTTCTCAGAGCTAGATGCAAAAAAAAATTATATTCAATTTGCAACCTGATGGAGGTCAGTATAGATGGAATAATAGAACAAGTCCCACACACAGCTAGAAGCCCAAATATTTTTTCAGAGGTAGATGCAGAAAAAAATTATATTCAATTTGCAACCTGATGGAGGTCGGTATAGATGGACTAATAGAACAAGTCCCACACACTGCTAGAAGGCCAAATATTTTTTCAGAGCTAGATGCAGAAAAAAATTATATTAAATTTGCAACCTGATGGAGGTCAGTATAGATGGACTAATAGAACAAGTCCCACACACTGCTAGAAGGCCAAATATTATTTCAGAGCTAGATGCAGAAAAAAATTATATTCAATTTGCAACCTGATGGAGGTCAGTATAGATGGACTAATGGAACAAGTCCCAGAAACTGCTAGAAGGTCAAATATTTTTTCAGAGCTAGATGCAGAAAAATATTATATTCAATTTGCAACCTGATGGAGGTCAGTATAGATGGACTAATAGAACAAGTCCCACACACTGCTAGAAGGCCAAATATTTTTTCAGAGCTAGATGCAGAAAAATATTATATTCAATTTGCAACCTGATGGAGGTCAGTATAGATGGACTAATAGAACAAGTCCCACACACTGCTAGAAGGCCAAATATTTTTTCAGAGCTAGATGCAGAAAAATATTATATTCAGTTTGCAACCTGATGGAGGTCAGTATAGATGGTCTAATAGAACAAGTCCCACACACAGGTAGAAGGCCAAATATTTTTTCAGAGCTAGATGCAGAAAAATATTATATTCAATTTGCAACCTGATGGAGGTCAGTATAGATGGACAAATAGAACAAGTCCAAGACACAGCTAGAAGCCCAAATATTTTTTTAGAGGTAGATGCAGAAAAAAATTCTATTCAGTTTGCAACCTGATGGAGGTCAGTATAGATGGACTAATAGAACAAGTCCCACACACAGCTAGAAGCCAAACTATTTTTTCAGAGCTAGATGCAGAATAAAATTATATTCAATTTGCAACCTGATGGAGGTCAGTATAGATGGACTAATATAACAAGTCCCACACACTCCTAGAAGGCCAAATATTTTTTCAGAGCTAGATGCAGAAAAATATTATATTCAATTTGCAACCTGATGGAGGTCAGTATAGATGGACTAATAGAACAAGTCCCACACACTGCTAGAAGGAAAAATATTTTTTCAGAGCTAGATGCAGAAAAATATTATATTCCGTTTGCAACCTGATGGAGGTCAGTATAGATGGACTAATAGAACAAGTCCCACACACTGCTAGAAGGCCAAATATTTTTTCAGAGCTAGATGCAGAAAAATATTATATTCAATTTGCAACCTAATGGAGTTCAGTATAGATGGACTAATAGAACAAGTCCCACACACAGCTAGAAGCCCAAATATTTTTTTAGAGGTAGATGCAGAAAAAAATTCTATTCAGTTTGCAACCTGATGGAGGTCAGTATAGATGGACTAATAGAACAAGTCCCACACACAGCTAGAAGCCGAAATATTTTTTCAGAGCTAGATGCAGAAAAAAATTGTATTCAATTTGCAACGTGATGGAGGTCAGTATAGATGGGCTAATAGAACAAGTCCCACACACTGCTAGAAGGCCAAATATTTTTTCAGAGCTAGATGCTGAAAAAAATTATATTCAATTTGCAACCTGATGGAGGTCAGTATAGATGGACTAATAGAACAAGTCCCACACACTGCGAGAAGGCCAAATATTTTTTCAGAGCTAGATGCAGAAAAAAATTATATTCAATTTGCAACCTGATGGAGGTCAGTATAGATGGACTAATAGATCAAGTCCCACACACTGCTAGAAGGCCAAATATTTTTTCAGAGCTAGATGCAGAAAAAATTATATTCAATTTGCAACCTGATGGAGGTCAGTATAGATGGACTAATAGAACAAGTCCCACACACTGCTAGAAGGCCAAATATTTTTTCAGAGCTAGATGCAGAAAAATATTATATTCAATTTGCAACCTGATGGAGGTCAGTATAGATGGACTAATAGAACAAGTCCCACACACTGATAGAAGGCCAAATATTTTTTCAGAGCTAGATGCAGAAAAATATTATATTCAATTTGCAACCTGATGGAGGTCAGTATAGATGGACTAATAGTACAAGTCCCACACACAGCTAGAAGCCCAAATATTTTTTCAGAGCTAGATGCAGAAAAATATTATATTCAATTTGCAACCTAATGGAGTTCAGTATAGATGGACTAATAGAACAAGTCCCACACACAGCTAGAAGCCCAAATATTTTTTTAGAGGTAGATGCAGAAAAAAATTCTATTCAGATTGCAACCTGATGGAGGTCAGTATAGATGGACTAATAGAACAAGTCCCACACACAGCTAGAAGCCGAAATATTTTTTCAGAGCTAGATGCAGAAAAAAATTGTATTCAATTTGCAACGTGATGGAGGTCAGTATAGATGGGCTAATAGAACAAGTCCCACACACTGCTAGAAGGCCAAATATTTTTTCAGAGCTAGATGCTGAAAAATATTATATTCAATTTGCAACCTGATGGAGGTCAGTATAGATGGACTAATAGAACAAGTCCCACACACTGCGAGAAGGCCAAATATTTTTTCAGAGCTAGATGCAGAAAAAAATTATATTCAATTTGCAACCTGATGGAGGTCAGTATAGATGGACTAATAGATCAAGTCCCACACACTGCTAGAAGGCCAAATATTTTTTCAGAGCTAGATGCAGAAAAAATTATATTCAATTTGCAACCTGATGGAGGTCAGTATAGATGGACTAATAGAACAAGTCCCACACACTGCTAGAAGGCCAAATATTTTTTCAGAGCTAGATGCAGAAAAAATATTATATTCAATTTGCAACCTGATGGAGGTCAGTATAGATGGACTAATAGAACAAGTCCCACACACTGATAGAAGGCCAAATATTTTTTCAGAGCTAGATGCAGAAAAATATTATATTCAATTTGCAACCTGATGGAGGTCAGTATAGATGGACTAATAGTACAAGTCCCACACACAGCTAGAAGCCCAAATATTTTTTCAGAGCTAGATGCAGAAAAATATTATATTCAATTTGCAACCTAATGGAGTTCAGTATAGATGGACTAATAGAACAAGTCCCACACACAGCTAGAAGCCCAAATATTTTTTTAGAGGTAGATGCAGAAAAAAATTCTATTCAGTTTGCAACCTGATGGAGGTCAGTATAGATGGACTAATAGAACAAGTCCCACACACAGCTAGAAGCCGAAATATTTTTTCAGAGCTAGATGCAGAAAAAAATTGTATTCAATTTGCAACGTGATGGAGGTCAGTATAGATGGGCTAATAGAACAAGTCCCACACACTGCTAGAAGGCCAAATATTTTTTCAGAGCTAGATGCTGAAAAAAATTATATTCAATTTGCAACCTGATGGAGGTCAGTATAGATGGACTAATAGAACAAGTCCCACACACTGCGAGAAGGCCAAATATTTTTTCAGAGCTAGATGCAGAAAAAAATTATATTCAATTTGCAACCTGATGGAGGTCAGTATAGATGGACTAATAGATCAAGTCCCACACACTGCTAGAAGGCCAAATATTTTTTCAGAGCTAGATGCAGAAAAAATTATATTCAATTTGCAACCTGATGGAGGTCAGTATAGATGGACTAATAGAACAAGTCCCACACACTGCTAGAAAGCCAAATATTTTTTCAGAGCTAGATGCAGAAAAATATTATATTCAATTTGCAACCTGATGGAGGTCAGTATAGATGGACTAATAGAACAAGTCCCACACACTGATAGAAGGCCAAATATTTTTTCAGAGCTAGATGCAGAAAAATATTATATTCAATTTGCAACCTGATGGAGGTCAGTATAGATGGACTAATAGTACAAGTCCCACACACAGCTAGAAGCCCAAATATTTTTTCAGAGGTAGATGCAGAAAAAAATTATTTTCAGTTTGCAACCTGATGGAGGTCAGTATAGATGGACTAATAGAACAAGTCCCACAAACAGCTAGAAGCCCAAATATTTTTTCAGAGCTAGATGCAGAAAAAAATTATATTCAATTTGCAACGTGATGGAGGTCAGTATAGATGGACTAATAGAACAAGTCCCACACACTGCTAGAAGGCCAAATATTTTTTCAGAGCTAGATGCAGAAAAGAATTATATTCAATTTGCAACCTGATGGAGGTCAGTATAGATGGACTAATTGAATAAGTCCCACACACTGCTAGAAAGCCAAATATTTTTTCAGAGCTAGATGCAGAAAAATATTATATTCAATTTGCAACCTGATGGAGGTCAGTATAGATGGACTAATTGAACAAGTCCCACACACTGCTAGAAGGCCAAATATTTTTTCAGAGCTAGATGCAGAAAAAAATTATATTCAATTTGCAACCTGATGGAGGTCAGTATAGATGGACTAATAGAACAAGTCCCACACACAGCTAGAAGGCCAAATATTTTTTCAGAGGTAGATGCAGAAAAAAATTATATTCAATTTGCAACCTGATGGAGGTCAGTATAGATGGACTAATAGAACAAGTCCCACACACTGCTAGAAGGCCAAATATTTTTTCAGAGCTAGATGCAGAAAAAAATTATATTCAATTTGCAACCTGATGGAGGTCAGTATAGATGGACTAATAGAACAAGTCCCAGAAACTGCTAGAAGGTCAAATATTTTTTCAGAGCTAGATGCAGAAAAATATTATATTCAATTTGCAACCTGATGGAGGTCAGTATAGATGGACTAATAGAACAAGTCCCACACACAGCTTGAAGCCCAAATATTTTTTCAGAGGTAGATGCAGAAAAAAATTATATTCAGTTTGCAACCTGATGGAGGTCAGTATAGATGGACTAATAGAACAAGTCCCACACACAGCTAGAAGCCCAAATATTTTTTCAGAGCTAGATGCAGAAAAAAATTATATTCAATTTGCAACGTGATGTAGGTCAGTATAGATGGACTAATAGAACAAGTCCCACACACAGCTAGAAGCCCAAATATTTTTTCAGAGGTAGATGCAGAAAAAAATTATATTCAATTTGCAACCTGATGGAGGTCAGTATCGATGGACTAATAGAACAAGTCCCACACACTGCTAGAAGGCCAAATATTTTTTCAGAGCTAGATGCAGAAAATTATTATATTCAATTTGCAACCTGATGGAGGTCAGTATAGATGGACTAATAGAACAAGTCCCACACACTGCTAGAAGCCCAAATATTTTTTTCAGAGCTAGATGCAGAAAAATATTATATTCAGTTTGCAACCTGATGGAGGTCAGTATAGATGGACTAATAGAACAAGTCCCACACACTGCTAGAAGCTCAAACATTTTTTCAGAGGTAGACACAGAAAATAATTATATTCAATTTGCAACCTGATGGAGGTAAGTATAGATGGACTAATAGAAGAAGTCCCACACACTGCTAGAAGGCCAAATATTTTTTTAGAGCTAGATGCAGAAAAAAATTATATTCAATTTGCAACCTGATGGAGGTCAGTATAGATGGACTAATAGAACAAGTCCCACACACAGCTAGAAGCCCAAATATTTTTTCAGAGGTAGATGCAGAAAAAAAATATATTCAATTTGCAACCTGATGGAGGTCAGTATAAATGGACTAATAGAACAAGTCCCACACACTGCTAGAAGGCCAAATATTTTTTCAGAGCTAGATGCAGAAAAAAATAATATTCAATTTGCAACCTGATGGAGGTCAGTATAGATGGACTAATAGAACAAGTCCCACACACTGCTAGAAGGCCAAATATTTTTTCAGAGCTAGATGCAGAAAAAAATTATATTCAATTTGCAACCTGATGGAGGTCAGTATAGATGGACTAATAGAACAAGTCCCAGAAACTGCTAGAAGGCCAAATATTTTTTCAGAGGTAGATGCAGAAAATTATTATATTCAATTTGCAACCTGATGGAGGTCAGTATAGATGGACTAATAGAACAAGTCCCACACACAGCTTGAAGCCCAAATATTTTTTCAGAGGTAGATGCAGAAAAAAATTATATTCAGTTTGCAACCTGATGGAGGTCAGTATAGATGGACTAATAAAACAAGTCCCACACACAGCTAGAAGCCGAAATATTTTTTCAGAGCTAGATGCAGAAAAAAATTGTATTCAATTTGCAACGTGATGGAGGTCAGTATAGATGGGCTAATAGAACAAGTCCCACACACTGCTAGAAGGCCAAATATTTTTTCAGAGCTAGATGCTGAAAAATATTATATTCAATTTGCAACCTGATGGAGGTCAGTATAGATGGACTAATAGAACAAGTCCCACACACTGCGAGAAGGCCAAATATTTTTTCAGAGCTAGATGCAGAAAAAAATTATATTCAATTTGCAACCTGATGGAGGTCAGTATAGATGGACTAATAGATCAAGTCCCACACACTGCTAGAAGGCCAAATATTTTTTCAGAGCTAGATGCAGAAAAAATTATATTCAATTTGCAACCTGATGGAGGTCAGTATAGATGGACTAATAGAACAAGTCCCACACACTGCTAGAAGGCCAAATATTTTTTCAGAGCTAGATGCAGAAAAAATATTATATTCAATTTGCAACCTGATGGAGGTCAGTATAGATGGACTAATAGAACAAGTCCCACACACTGATAGAAGGCCAAATATTTTTTCAGAGCTAGATGCAGAAAAATATTATATTCAATTTGCAACCTGATGGAGGTCAGTATAGATGGACTAATAGTACAAGTCCCACACACAGCTAGAAGCCCAAATATTTTTTCAGAGCTAGATGCAGAAAAATATTATATTCAATTTGCAACCTAATGGAGTTCAGTATAGATGGACTAATAGAACAAGTCCCACACACAGCTAGAAGCCCAAATATTTTTTTAGAGGTAGATGCAGAAAAAAATTCTATTCAGTTTGCAACCTGATGGAGGTCAGTATAGATGGACTAATAGAACAAGTCCCACACACAGCTAGAAGCCGAAATATTTTTTCAGAGCTAGATGCAGAAAAAAATTGTATTCAATTTGCAACGTGATGGAGGTCAGTATAGATGGGCTAATAGAACAAGTCCCACACACTGCTAGAAGGCCAAATATTTTTTCAGAGCTAGATGCTGAAAAAAATTATATTCAATTTGCAACCTGATGGAGGTCAGTATAGATGGACTAATAGAACAAGTCCCACACACTTCGAGAAGGCCAAATATTTTTTCAGAGCTAGATGCAGAAAAAAATTATATTCAATTTGCAACCTGATGGAGGTCAGTATAGATGGACTAATAGATCAAGTCCCACACACTGCTAGAAGGCCAAATATTTTTTCAGAGCTAGATGCAGAAAAAATTATATTCAATTTGCAACCTGATGGAGGTCAGTATAGATGGACTAATAGAACAAGTCCCACACACTGCTAGAAAGCCAAATATTTTTTCAGAGCTAGATGCAGAAAAATATTATATTCAATTTGCAACCTGATGGAGGTCAGTATAGATGGACTAATAGAACAAGTCCCACACACTGATAGAAGGCCAAATATTTTTTCAGAGCTAGATGCAGAAAAATATTATATTCAATTTGCAACCTGATGGAGGTCAGTATAGATGGACTAATAGTACAAGTCCCACACACAGCTAGAAGCCCAAATATTTTTTCAGAGGTAGATGCAGAAAAAAATTATTTTCAGTTTGCAACCTGATGGAGGTCAGTATAGATGGACTAATAGAACAAGTCCCACAAACAGCTAGAAGCCCAAATATTTTTTCAGAGCTAGATGCAGAAAAAAATTATATTCAATTTGCAACGTGATGGAGGTCAGTATAGATGGACTAATAGAACAAGTCCCACACACTGCTAGAAGGCCAAATATTTTTTCAGAGCTAGATGCAGAAAAGAATTATATTCAATTTGCAACCTGATGGAGGTCAGTATAGATGGACTAATTGAATAAGTCCCACACACTGCTAGAAAGCCAAATATTTTTTCAGAGCTAGATGCAGAAAAATATTATATTCAATTTGCAACCTGATGGAGGTCAGTATAGATGGACTAATTGAACAAGTCCCACACACTGCTAGAAGGCCAAATATTTTTTCAGAGCTAGATGCAGAAAAAAATTATATTCAATTTGCAACCTGATGGAGGTCAGTATAGATGGACTAATAGAACAAGTCCCACACACAGCTAGAAGGCCAAATATTTTTTCAGAGGTAGATGCAGAAAAAAATTATATTCAATTTGCAACCTGATGGAGGTCAGTATAGATGGACTAATAGAACAAGTCCCACACACTGCTAGAAGGCCAAATATTTTTTCAGAGCTAGATGCAGAAAAAAATTATATTCAATTTGCAACCTGATGGAGGTCAGTATAGATGGACTAATAGTACAAGTCCCAGAAACTGCTAGAAGGTCAAATATTTTTTCAGAGCTAGATGCAGAAAAATATTATATTCAATTTGCAACCTGATGGAGGTCAGTATAGATGGACTAATAGAACAAGTCCCACACACAGCTTGAAGCCCAAATATTTTTTCAGAGGTAGATGCAGAAAAAAATTATATTCAGTTTGCAACCTGATGGAGGTCAGTATAGATGGACTAATAGAACAAGTCCCACACACAGCTAGAAGCCCAAATATTTTTTCAGAGCTAGATGCAGAAAAAAATTATATTCAATTTGCAACGTGATGTAGGTCAGTATAGATGGACTAACAGAACAAGTCCCACACACAGCTAGAAGCCCAAATATTTTTTCAGAGGTAGATGCAGAAAAAAATTATATTCAATTTGCAACCTGATGGAGGTCAGTATCGATGGACTAATAGAACAAGTCCCACACACTGCTAGAAGGCCAAATATTTTTTCAGAGCTAGATGCAGAAAATTATTATATTCAATTTGCAACCTGATGGAGGTCAGTATAGATGGACTAATAGAACAAGTCCCACACACTGCTAGAAGCCCAAATATTTTTTTCAGAGCTAGATGCAGAAAAATATTATATTCAGTTTGCAACCTGATGGAGGTCAGTATAGATGGACTAATAGAACAAGTCCCACACACTGCTAGAAGCTCAAACATTTTTTCAGAGGTAGACACAGAAAATAATTATATTCAATTTGCAACCTGATGGAGGTAAGTATAGATGGACTAATAGAAGAAGTCCCACACACTGCTAGAAGGCCAAATATTTTTTTAGAGCTAGATGCAGAAAAAAATTATATTCAATTTGCAACCTGATGGAGGTCAGTATAGATGGACTAATAGAACAAGTCCCACACACAGCTAGAAGCCCAAATATTTTTTCAGAGGTAGATGCAGAAAAAAAATATATTCAATTTGCAACCTGATGGAGGTCAGTATAAATGGACTAATAGAACAAGTCCCACACACTGCTAGAAGGCCAAATATTTTTTCAGAGCTAGATGCAGAAAAAAATAATATTCAATTTGCAACCTGATGGAGGTCAGTATAGATGGACTAATAGAACAAGTCCCACACACTGCTAGAAGGCCAAATATTTTTTCAGAGCTAGATGCAGAAAAAAATTATATTCAATTTGCAACCTGATGGAGGTCAGTATAGATGGACTAATAGAACAAGTCCCAGAAACTGCTAGAAGGCCAAATATTTTTTCAGAGGTAGATGCAGAAAATTATTATATTCAATTTGCAACCTGATGGAGGTCAGTATAGATGGACTAATAGAACAAGTCCCACACACAGCTTGAAGCCCAAATATTTTTTCAGAGGTAGATGCAGAAAAAAATTATATTCAGTTTGCAACCTGATGGAGGTCAGTATAGATGGACTAATAAAACAAGTCCCACACACAGCTAGAAGGCCAAATATTTTTTCAGAGCTAGATGCAGAAAAATATTATATTTAATTTGCAACCTGATGGAGGTCAGTATAGATGGACTAGTAGAACAAGTCCCATACACTGCTAGAAGGCCAAATATTTTTTCAGAGCTAGATGCAGAAAATTATTATATTCAATTTGCAACCTGATGGAGGTCAGTATAGATGGACTAATAGAACAAGTCCCACACACTGCTAGAAGGCCAAATATTTTTTCAGAGCTAGATGCAGAAAAATATTATATTCAATTTGCAACCTGATGGAGGTCAGTATAGATGGACTAATAGAACAAGTCCCACACACTGCTAGAAGCCCAAATATTTTTTCAGAGGTAGATACAGAAAATAATTATATTCAATTTGCAACCTGATGGAGGTCAGTATAGATGGACTAATAGAACAAGTCCCACACACTGCTAGAAGGCCAAATATTTTTTCAGAGCTAGATGCAGAAAAATATTATATTCAATTAGCAACCTGATGGAGGTCAGTATAGATGGACTAATAGACCAAGTCCCACACACTGCTAGAAGGCCAAATATTTTTTCAGAGCTAGATGCAGAAAAATATAATATTCAATTTGCAACCTGATGGAGGTCAGTATAGATGGACTAATAGAACAAGTCCCACACACTGCTAGAAGGCCAAATATTTTTTCAGAGCTAGATGCAGAAAAATATTATATTCAATTTGCAACCTGATGGAGGTCAGTATAGATGGACTAATAGAACAAGTCCCACACACTGATAGAAGGCCAAATATTTTTTCAGAGCTAGATGCAGAAAAAAATTATATTAAATTTGCAACCTGATGGAGGTCAGTATAGATGGACTAATAGAACAAGTCCCACACACTGCTAGAAGGCCAAATATTATTTCAGAGCTAGATGCAGAAAAAAATTATATTCAATTTGCAACCTGATGGAGGTCAGTATAGATGGACTAATGGAACAAGTCCCAGAAACTGCTAGAAGGTCAAATATTTTTTCAGAGCTAGATGCAGAAAAATATTATATTCAATTTGCAACCTGATGGAGGTTAGTATAGATGGACTAATAGAACAAGTCCCACACACTGCTAGAAGGCCAAATATTTTTTCAGAGCTAGATGCAGAAAAATATTATATTCAATTTGCAACCTGATGGAGGTCAGTATAGATGGACTAATAGAACAAGTCCCACACACTGCTAGAAGGCCAAATGTTTTTTCAGAGCTAGATGCAGAAAAATATTATATTCAGTTTGCAACCTGATGGAGGTCAGTATAGATGGTCTAATAGAACAAGTCCCACACACAGCTAGAAGGCCAAATATTTTTTCAGAGCTAGATGCAGAAAAATATTATATTCAATTTGCAACCTGATGGAGGTCAGTATAGATGGACAAATAGAACAAGTCCAAGACACAGCTAGAAGCCCAAATATTTTTTTAGAGGTAGATGCAGAAAAAAATTCTATTCAGTTTGCAACCTGATGGAGGTCAGTATAGATGGACTAATAGAACAAGTCCCACACACAGCTAGAAGCCAAACTATTTTTTCAGAGCTAGGTGCAGAATAAAATTATATTCAATTTGCAACCTGATGGAGTTCAGTATAGATGGACTAATAGAACAAGTCCCACACACTCCTAGAAGGCCAAATATTTTTTCAGAGCTAGATGCAGAAAAATATTATATTCAATTTGCAACCTGATGGAGGTCAGTATAGATGGACTAATAGAACAAGTCCCACACACTGCTAGAAGGCCAAATATTTTTTCAGAGCTAGATGCAGAAAAATATTATATTCAATTTGCAACCTGATGGAGGTCAGTATAGATGGACAAATAGAACAAGTCCAAGACACAGCTAGAAGCCCAAATATTTTTTTAGAGGTAGATGCAGAAAAAAATTCTATTCAGTTTGCAACCTGATGGAGGTCAGTATAGATGGACTAATAGAACAAGTCCCACACACAGCTAGAAGCCAAACTATTTTTTCAGTGCTAGATGCAGAATAAAATTATATTCAATTTGCAACCTGATGGAGGTCAGTATAGATGGACTAATAGAACAAGTCCCACACACTCCTAGAAGGCCAAATATTTTTTCAGAGCTAGATGCAGAAAAATATTATATTCAATTTGCAACCTGATGGAGGTCAGTATAGATGGACTAATAGAACAAGTCCCACACACTGCTAGAAGGCCAAATATTTTTTCAGAGCTAGATGCAGAAAAATATTATATTCCGTTTGCAACCTGATGGAGGTCAGTATAGATGGACTAATAGAACAAGTCCCACACACTGCTAGAAGGCCAAATATTTTTTCAGAGCTAGATGCAGAAAAATATTATATTCAATTTGCAACCTAATGGAGTTCAGTATAGATGGACTAATAGAACAAGTCCCACACACAGCTAGAAGCCCAAATATTTTTTTAGAGGTAGATGCAGAAAAAAATTCTATTCAGTTTGCAACCTGATGGAGGTCAGTATAGATGGACTAATAGAACAAGTCCCACACACAGCTAGAAGCCGAAATATTTTTTCAGAGCTAGATGCAGAAAAAAATTGTATTCAATTTGCAACGTGATGGAGGTCAGTATAGATGGGCTAATAGAACAAGTCCCACACACTGCTAGAAGGCCAAATATTTTTTCAGAGCTAGATGCTGAAAAAAATTATATTCAATTTGCAACCTGATGGAGGTCAGTATAGAAGGACTAATAGAACAAGTCCCACACACTGCGAGAAGGCCAAATATTTTTTCAGAGCTAGATGCAGAAAAAAATTATATTCAATTTGCAACCTGATGGAGGTCAGTATAGATGGACTAATAGATCAAGTCCCACACACTGCTAGAAGGCCAAATATTTTTTCAGAGCTAGATGCAGAAAAAATTATATTCAATTTGCAACCTGATGGAGGTCAGTATAGATGGACTAATAGAAAAAGTCCCACACACTGCTAGAAGGCCAAATATTTTTTCAGAGCTAGATGCAGAAAAATATTATATTCAATTTGCAACCTGATGGAGGTCAGTATAGATGGACTAATAGAACAAGTCCCACACACTGATAGAAGGCCAAATATTTTTTCAGAGCTAGATGCAGAAAAATATTATATTCAATTTGCAACCTGATGGAGGTCAGTATAGATGGACTAATAGTACAAGTCCCACACACAGCTAGAAGCCCAAATATTTTTTCAGAGCTAGATGCAGAAAAATATTATATTCAATTTGCAACCTAATGGAGTTCAGTATAGATGGACTAATAGAACAAGTCCCACACACAGCTAGAAGCCCAAATATTTTTTTAGAGGTAGATGCAGAAAAAAATTCTATTCAGTTTGCAACCTGATGGAGGTCAGTATAGATGGACTAATAGAACAAGTCCCACACACAGCTAGAAGCCGAAATATTTTTTCAGAGCTAGATGCAGAAAAAAATTGTATTCAATTTGCAACGTGATGGAGGTCAGTATAGATGGGCTAATAGAACAAGTCCCACACACTGCTAGAAGGCCAAATATTTTTTCAGAGCTAGATGCTGAAAAATATTATATTCAATTTGCAACCTGATGGAGGTCAGTATAGATGGACTAATAGAACAAGTCCCACACACTGCGAGAAGGCCAAATATTTTTTCAGAGCTAGATGCAGAAAAAAATTATATTCAATTTGCAACCTGATGGAGGTCAGTATAGATGGACTAATAGATCAAGTCCCACACACTGCTAGAAGGCCAAATATTTTTTCAGAGCTAGATGCAGAAAAAATTATATTCAATTTGCAACCTGATGGAGGTCAGTATAGATGGACTAACAGAACAAGTCCCACACACTGCTAGAAGGCCAAATATTTTTTCAGAGCTAGATGCAGAAAAATATTATATTCAATTTGCAACCTGATGGAGGTCAGTATAGATGGACTAATAGAACAAGTCCCACACACTGATAGAAGGCCAAATATTTTTTCAGAGCTAGATGCAGAAAAATATTATATTCAATTTGCAACCTGATGGAGGTCAGTATAGATGGACTAATAGTACAAGTCCCACACACAGCTAGAAGCCCAAATATTTTTTCAGAGGTAGATGCAGAAAAAAATTATTTTCAGTTTGCAACCTGATGGAGGTCAGTATAGATGGACTAATAGAACAAGTCCCACAAACAGCTAGAAGCCCAAATATTTTTTCAGAGCTAGATGCAGAAAAAAATTATATTCAATTTGCAACGTGATGGAGGTCAGTATAGATGGACTAATAGAACAAGTCCCACACACTGCTAGAAGGCCAAATATTTTTTCAGAGCTAGATGCAGAAAAGAATTATATTCAATTTGCAACCTGATGGAGGTCAGTATAGATGGACTAATTGAATAAGTCCCACACACTGCTAGAAAGCCAAATATTTTTTCAGAGCTAGATGCAGAAAAATATTATATTCAATTTGCAACCTGATGGAGGTCAGTATAGATGGACTAATTGAACAAGTCCCACACACTGCTAGAAGGCCAAATATTTTTATAGAGCTAGATGCAGAAAAAAATTATATTCAATTTACAACCTGATGGAGGTCAGTATAGATGGACTAATAGAACAAGTCCCACACACAGCTAGAAGGCCAAATATTTTTTCAGAGGTAGATGCAGAAAAAAATTATATTCAATTTGCAACCTGATGTAGGTCAGTATAGATGGACTAATAGAACAAGTCCCACACACTGCTAGAAGGCCAAATATTTTTTCAGAGCTAGATGCAGAAAAAAATTATATTCAATTTGCAACCTGATGGAGGTCAGTATAGATGGACTAATAGAACAAGTCCCAGAAACTGCTAGAAGGTCAAATATTTTTTCAGAGCTAGATGCAGAAAAATATTATATTCAATTTGCAACCTGATGGAGGTCAGTATAGATGGACTAATAGAACAAGTCCCACACACAGCTTGAAGCCCAAATATTTTTTCAGAGGTAGATGCAGAAAAAAATTATATTCAGTTTGCAACCTGATGGAGGTCAGTATAGATGGACTAATAGAACAAGTCCCACACACAGCTAGAAGCCCAAATATTTTTTCAGAGCTAGATGCAGAAAAAAATTATATTCAATTTGCAACGTGATGTAGGTCAGTATAGATGGACTAATAGAACAAGTCCCACACACAGCTAGAAGCCCAAATATTTTTTCAGAGGTAGATGCAGAAAAAAATTATATTCAATTTGCAACCTGATGGAGGTCAGTATCGATGGACTAATAGAACAAGTCCCACACACTGCTAGAAGGCCAAATATTTTTTCAGAGCTAGATGCAGAAAATTATTATATTCAATTTGCAACCTGATAGAGGTCAGTATAGATGGACTAATAGAACAAGTCCCACACACTGCTAGAAGCCCAAATATTTTTTTCAGAGCTAGATGCAGAAAAATATTATATTCAGTTTGCAACCTGATGGAGGTCAGTATAGATGGACTAATAGAACAAGTCCCACACACTGCTAGAAGCTCAAACATTTTTTCAGAGGTAGATACAGAAAATAATTATATTCAATTTGCAACCTGATGGAGGTAAGTATAGATGGACTAATAGAACAAGTCCCACACACTGCTAGAAGGCCAAATATTTTTTTAGAGCTAGATGCAGAAAAAAATTATATTCAATTTGCAACCTGATGGAGGTCAGTATAAATGGACTAATAGAACAAGTCCCACACACTGCTAGAAGGCCAAATATTTTTTCAGAGCTAGATGCAGAAAAAAATAATATTCAATTTGCAACCTGATGGAGGTCAGTATAGATGGACTAATAGAACAAGTCCCACACACTGCTAGAAGGCCAAATATTTTTTCAGAGCTAGATGCAGAAAAAAATTATATTCAATTTGCAACCTGATGGAGGTCAGTATAGATGGACTAATAGAACAAGTCCCAGAAACTGCTAGAAGGCCAAATATTTTTTCAGAGGTAGATGCAGAAAATTATTATATTCAATTTGCAACCTGATGGAGGTCAGTATAGATGGACTAATAGAACAAGTCCCACACACAGCTTGAAGCCCAAATATTTTTTCAGAGGTAGATGCAGAAAAAAATTATATTCAGTTTGCAACCTGATGGAGGTCAGAATAGATGGACTAATAAAACAAGTCCCACACACAGCTAGAAGGCCAAATATTTTTTCAGAGCTAGATGCAGAAAAATATTATATTTAATTTGCAACCTGATGGAGGTCAGTATAGATGGACTAATAGAACAAGTCCCATACACTGCTAGAAGGCCAAATATTTTTTCAGAGCTAGATGCAGAAAATTATTATATTCAATTTGCAACCTGATGGAGGTCAGTATAGATGGACTAATAGAACAAGTCCCACACACTGCTAGAAGGCCAAATATTTTTTCAGAGCTAGATGCAGAAAAATATTATATTCAATTTGCAACCTGATGGAGGTCAGTATAGATGGACTAATAGAACAAGTCCCACACACTGCTAGAAGCCCAAATATTTTTTCAGAGGTAGATACAGAAAATAATTATATTCAATTTGCAACCTGATGGAGGTCAGTATAGATGGACTAATAGAACAAGTCCCACACACTGCTAGAAGGCCAAATATTTTTTCAGAGCTAGATGCAGAAAAATATTATATTCAATTTGCAACCTGATGGAGGTCAGTATAGATGGACTAATAGACCAAGTCCCACACACTGCTAGAAGGCCAAATATTTTTTCAGAGCTAGATGCAGAAAAATATAATATTCAATTTGCAACCTGATGGAGGTCAGTATAGATGGACTAATAGAACAAGTCCCACACACTGCTAGAAGGCCAAATATTTTTTCAGAGCTAGATGCAGAAAAATATTATATTCAATTTGCAACCTGATGGAGGTCAGTATAGATGGACTAATAGAACAAGTCCCACACACTGATAGAAGGCCAAATATTTTTTCAGAGCTAGATGCAGAAAAATATTATATTCAATTTGCAACCTGATGGAGGTCAGTATAGATGGACTAATAGTACAAGTCCCACACACAGCTAGAAGCCCAAATATTTTTTCAGAGCTAGATGCAGAAAAATATTATATTCAATTTGCAACCTAATGGAGTTCAGTATAGATGGACTAATAGAACAAGTCCCACACACAGCTAGAAGCCCAAATATTTTTTTAGAGGTAGATGCAGAAAAAAATTCTATTCAGTTTGCAACCTGATGGAGGTCAGTATAGATGGACTAATAGAACAAGTCCCACACACAGCTAGAAGCCGAAATATTTTTTCAGAGCTAGATGCAGAAAAAAATTGTATTCAATTTGCAACGTGATGGAGGTCAGTATAGATGGGCTAATAGAACAAGTCCCACACACTGCTAGAAGGCCAAATATTTTTTCAGAGCTAGATGCTGAAAAAAATTATATTCAATTTGCAACCTGATGGAGGTCAGTATAGATGGACTAATAAAACAAGTCCCACACACTGCGAGAAGGCCAAATATTTTTTCAGAGCTAGATGCAGAAAAAAATTATATTCAATTTGCAACCTGATGGAGGTCAGTATAGATGGACTAATAGATCAAGTCCCACACACTGCTAGAAGGCCAAATATTTTTTCAGAGCTAGATGCAGAAAAAATTATATTCAATTTGCAACCTGATGGAGGTCAGTATAGATGGACTAATAGAACAAGTCCCACACACTGCTAGAAGGCCAAATATTTTTTCAGAGCTAGATGCAGAAAAATATTATATTCAATTTGCAACCTGATGGAGGTCAGTATAGATGGACTAATAGAACAAGTCCCACACACTGATAGAAGGCCAAATATTTTTTCAGAGCTAGATGCAGAAAAATATTATATTCAATTTGCAACCTGATGGAGGTCAGTATAGATGGACTAATAGTACAAGTCCCACACACAGCTAGAAGCCCAAATATTTTTTCAGAGGTAGATGCAGAAAAAAATTATTTTCAGTTTGCAATTTGATGGAGGTCAGTATAGATGGACTAATAGAACAAGTCCCACAAACAGCTAGAAGCCCAAATATTTTTTCAGAGCTAGATGCAGAAAAAAATTATATTCAATTTGCAACGTGATGGAGGTCAGTATAGATGGACTAATAGAACAAGTCCCACACACTGCTAGAAGGCCAAATATTTTTTCAGAGCTAGATGCAGAAAAGAATTATATTCAATTTGCAACCTGATGGAGGTCAGTATAGATGGACTAATTGAATAAGTCCCACACACTGCTAGAAAGCCAAATATTTTTTCAGAGCTAGATGCAGAAAAATATTATATTCAATTTGCAACCTGATGGAGGTCAGTATAGATGGACTAATTGAACAAGTCCCACACACTGCTAGAAGGCCAAATATTTTTTCAGAGCTAGATGCAGAAAAATATTATATTCAATTTGCAACCTGATGGAGGTCAGTATAGATGGACTAATAGAACAAGTCCCACACACTGATAGAAGGCCAAATATTTTTTCAGAGCTAGATGCAGAAAAATATTATATTCAATTTGCAACCTGATGGAGTTCAGTATAGATGGACTAATAGTACAAGTCCCACACACAGCTAGAAGCCCAAATATTTTTTCAGAGGTAGATGCAGAAAAAAATTATTTTCAGTTTGCAACCTGATGGAGGTCAGTATAGATGGACTAATAGAACAAGTCCCACAAACAGCTAGAAGCCCAAATATTTTTTCAGAGCTAGATGCAGAAAAAAATTATATTCAATTTGCAACGTGATGGAGGTCAGTATAGATGGACTAATAGAACAAGTCCCACACACTGCTAGAAGGCCAAATATTTTTTCAGAGCTAGATGCAGAAAATAATTATATTCAATTTGCAACCTGATGGAGGTCAGTATAGATGGACTAATTGAATAAGTCCCACACACTGCTAGAAAGCCAAATATTTTTTCAGAGCTAGATGCAGAAAAATATTATATTCAATTTGCAACCTGATGGAGGTCAGTATAGATGGACTAATTGAACAAGTCCCACACACTGCTAGAAGGCCAAATATTTTTTCAGAGCTAGATGCAGAAAAAAATTATATTCAATTTGCAACCTGATGGAGGTCAGTATAGATGGACTAATAGAACAAGTCCCACACACAGCTAGAAGGCCAAATATTTTTTCAGAGGTAGATGCAGAAAAAAATTATATTCAATTTGCAACCTGATGTAGGTCAGTATAGATGGACTAATAGAACAAGTCCCACACACTGCTAGAAGGCCAAATATTTTTTCAGAGCTAGATGCAGAAAAAAATTATATTCAATTTGCAACCTGATGGAGGTCAGTATAGATGGACTAATAGAACAAGTCCCACACACTGCTAGAAGGCCAAATATTTTTTCAGAGCTAGATGCTGAAAAAAATTATATTCAATTTGCAACCTGATGGAGGTCAGTATAGATGGACTAATAAAACAAGTCCCACACACTGCGAGAAGGCCAAATATTTTTTCAGAGCTAGATGCAGAAAAAAATTATATTCAATTTGCAACCTGATGGAGGTCAGTATAGATGGACTAATAGATCAAGTCCCACACACTGCTAGAAGGCCAAATATTTTTTCAGAGCTAGATGCAGAAAAAATTATATTCAATTTGCAACCTGATGGAGGTCCGTATAGATGGACTAATAGAACAAGTCCCACACACTGCTAGAAGGCCAAATATTTTTTCAGAGCTAGATGCAGAAAAATATTATATTCAATTTGCAACCTGATGGAGGTCAGTATAGATGGACTAATAGAACAAGTCCCACACACTGATAGAAGGCCAAATATTTTTTCAGAGCTAGATGCAGAAAAATATTATATTCAATTTGCAACCTGATGGAGGTCAGTATAGATGGACTAATAGTACAAGTCCCACACACAGCTAGAAGCCCAAATATTTTTTCAGAGGTAGATGCAGAAAAAAATTATTTTCAGTTTGCAACCTGATGGAGGTCAGTATAGATGGACTAATAGAACAAGTCCCACAAACAGCTAGAAGCCCAAATATTTTTTCAGAGCTAGATGCAGAAAAAAATTATATTCAATTTGCAACGTGATGGAGGTCAGTATAGATGGACTAATAGAACAAGTCCCACACACTGCTAGAAGGCCAAATATTTTTTCAGAGCTAGATGCAGAAAAGAATTATATTCAATTTGCAACCTGATGGAGGTCAGTATAGATGGACTAATTGAATAAGTCCCACACACTGCTAGAAAGCCAAATATTTTTTCAGAGCTAGATGCAGAAAAATATTATATTCAATTTGCAACCTGATGGAGGTCAGTATAGATGGACTAATTGAACAAGTCCCACACACTGCTAGAAGGCCAAATATTTTTTCAGAGCTAGATGCAGAAAAATATTATATTCAATTTGCAACCTGATGGAGGTCAGTATAGATGGACTAATAGAACAAGTCCCACACACTGATAGAAGGCCAAATATTTTTTCAGAGCTAGATGCAGAAAAATATTATATTCAATTTGCAACCTGATGGAGGTCAGTATAGATGGACTAATAGTACAAGTCCCACACACAGCTAGAAGCCCAAATATTTTTTCAGAGGTAGATGCAGAAAAAAATTATTTTCAGTTTGCAACCTGATGGAGGTCAGTATAGATGGACTAATAGAACAAGTCCCACAAACAGCTAGAAGCCCAAATATTTTTTCAGAGCTAGATGCAGAAAAAAATTATATTCAATTTGCAACGTGATGGAGGTCAGTATAGATGGACTAATAGAACAAGTCCCACACACTGCTAGAAGGCCAAATATTTTTTCAGAGCTAGATGCAGAAAAGAATTATATTCAATTTGCAACCTGATGGAGGTCAGTATAGATGGACTAATTGAATAAGTCCCACACACTGCTAGAAAGCCAAATATTTTTTCAGAGCTAGATGCAGAAAAATATTATATTCAATTTGCAACCTGATGGAGGTCAGTATAGATGGACTAATTGAACAAGTCCCACACACTGCTAGAAGGCCAAATATTTTTTCAGAGCTAGATGCAGAAAAAAATTATATTCAATTTGCAACCTGATGGAGGTCAGTATAGATGGACTAATAGAACAAGTCCCACACACAGCTAGAAGGCCAAATATTTTTTCAGAGGTAGATGCAGAAAAAAATTATATTCAATTTGCAACCTGATGTAGGTCAGTATAGATGGACTAATAGAACAAGTCCCACACACTGCTAGAAGGCCAAATATTTTTTCAGAGCTAGATGCAGAAAAAAATTATATTCAATTTGCAACCTGATGGAGGTCAGTATAGATGGACTAATAGAACAAGTCCCAGAAACTGCTAGAAGGTCAAATATTTTTTCAGAGCTAGATGCAGAAAAATATTATATTCAATTTGCAACCTGATGGAGGTCAGTATAGATGGACTAATAGAACAAGTCCCACACACAGCTTGAAGCCCAAATATTTTTTCAGAGGTAGATGCAGAAAAAAATTATATTCAGTTTGCAACCTGATGGAGGTCAGTATAGATGGACTAATAGAACAAGTCCCACACACAGCTAGAAGCCCAAATATTTTTTCAGAGCTAGATGCAGAAAAAAATTATATTCAATTTGCAACCTGATGTAGGTCAGTATAGATGGACTAATAGAACAAGTCCCACACACAGCTAGAAGCCCAAATATTTTTTCAGAGGTAGATGCAGAAAAAAATTATATTCAATTTGCAACCTGATGGAGGTCAGTATCGATGGACTAATAGAACAAGTCCCACACACTGCTAGAAGGCCAAATATTTTTTCAGAGCTAGATGCAGAAAATTATTATATTCAATTTGCAACCTGATGGAGGTCAGTATAGATGGACTAATAGAACAAGTCCCACACACTGCTAGAAGCCCAAATATTTTTTTCAGAGCTAGATGCAGAAAAATATTATATTCAGTTTGCAACCTGATGGAGGTCAGTATAGATGGACTAATAGAACAAGTCCCACACACTGCTAGAAGCTCAAACATTTTTTCAGAGGTAGATACAGAAAATAATTATATTCAATTTGCAACCTGATGGAGGTAAGTATAGATGGACTAATAGAACAAGTCCCACACACTGCTAGAAGGCCAAATATTTTTTTAGAGCTAGATGCAGAAAAAAATTATATTCAATTTGCAACCTGATGGAGGTCAGTATAGATGGACTAATAGAACAAGTCCCACACACAGCTAGAAGCCCAAATATTTTTTCAGAGGTAGATGCAGAAAAAAAATATATTCAATTTGCAACCTGATGGAGGTCAGTATAAATGGACTAATAGAACAAGTCCCACACACTGCTAGAAGGCCAAATATTTTTTCAGAGCTAGATGCAGAAAAAAATAATATTCAATTTGCAACCTGATGGAGGTCAGTATAGATGGACTAATAGAACAAGTCCCACACACTGCTAGAAGGCCAAATATTTTTTCAGAGCTAGATGCAGAAAAAAATTATATTCAATTTGCAACCTGATGGAGGTCAGTATAGATGGACTAATAGAACAAGTCCCAGAAACTGCTAGAAGGCCAAATATTTTTTCAGAGGTAGATGCAGAAAATTATTATATTCAATTTGCAACCTGATGGAGGTCAGTATAGATGGACTAATAGAACAAGTCCCACACACAGCTTGAAGCCCAAATATTTTTTCAGAGGTAGATGCAGAAAAAAATTATATTCAGTTTGCAACCTGATGGAGGTCAGTATAGATGGACTAATAAAACAAGTCCCACACACAGCTAGAAGTCCAAATATTTTTTCAGAGCTAGATGCAGAAAAATATTATATTTAATTTGCAACCTGATGGAGGTCAGTATAGATGGACTAATAGAACAAGTCCCATACACTGCTAGAAGGCCAAATATTTTTTCAGAGCTAGATGCAGAAAATTATTATATTCAATTTGCAACCTGATGGAGGTCAGTATAGATGGACTAATAGAACAAGTCCCACACACTGCTAGAAGGCCAAATATTTTTTCAGAGCTAGATGCAGAAAAATATTATATTCAATTTGCAACCTGATGGAGGTCAGTATAGATGGACTAATAGAACAAGTCCCACACACTGCTAGAAGCCCAAATATTTTTTCAGAGGTAGATACAGAAAATAATTATATTCAATTTGCAACCTGATGGAGGTCAGTATAGATGGACTAATAGAACAAGTCCCACACACTGCTAGAAGGCCAAATATTTTTTCAGAGCTAGATGCAGAAAAATATTATATTCAATTTGCAACCTGATGGAGGTCAGTATAGATGGACTAATAGACCAAGTCCCACACACTGCTAGAAGGCCAAATATTTTTTCAGAGCTAGATGCAGAAAAATATAATATTCAATTTGCAACCTGATGGAGGTCAGTATAGATGGACTAATAGAACAAGTCCCACACACTGCTAGAAGGCCAAATATTTTTTCAGAGGTAGATGCAGAAAAATATTATATTCAATTTGCAACCTGATGGAGGTCAGTATAGATGGACTAATAGAACAAGTCCCACACACTGATAGAAGGCCAAATATTTTTTCAGAGCTAGATGCAGAAAAATATTATATTCAATTTGCAACCTGATGGAGGTCAGTATAGATGGACTAATAGTACAAGTCCCACACACAGCTAGAAGCCCAAATATTTTTTCAGAGCTAGATGCAGAAAAATATTATATTCAATTTGCAACCTAATGGAGTTCAGTATAGATGGACTAATAGAACAAGTCCCACACACAGCTAGAAGCCCAAATATTTTTTTAGAGGTAGATGCAGAAAAAAATTCTATTCAGTTTGCAACCTGATGGAGGTCAGTATAGATGGACTAATAGAACAAGTCCCACACACAGCTAGAAGCCGAAATATTTTTTCAGAGCTAGATGCAGAAAAAAATTGTATTCAATTTGCAACGTGATGGAGGTCAGTATAGATGGGCTAATAGAACAAGTCCCACACACTGCTAGAAGGCCAAATATTTTTTCAGAGCTAGATGCTGAAAAAAATTATATTCAATTTGCAACCTGATGGAGGTCAGTATAGATGGACTAATAGAACAAGTCCCACACACTGCGAGAAGGCCAAATATTTTTTCAGAGCTAGATGCAGAAAAAAATTATATTCAATTTGCAACCTGATGGAGGTCAGTATAGATGGACTAATAGATCAAGTCCCACACACTGCTAGAAGGCCAAATATTTTTTCAGAGCTAGATGCAGAAAAAATTATATTCAATTTGCAACCTGATGGAGGTCAGTATAGATGGACTAATAGAACAAGTCCCACACACTGCTAGAAGGCCAAATATTTTTTCAGAGCTAGATGCAGAAAAATATTATATTCAATTTGCAACCTGATGGAGGTCAGTATAGATGGACTAATAGAACAAGTCCCACACACTGATAGAAGGCCAAATATTTTTTCAGAGCTAGATGCAGAAAAATATTATATTCAATTTGCAACCTGATGGAGGTCAGTATAGATGGACTAATAGTACAAGTCCCACACACAGCTAGAAGCCCAAATATTTTTTCAGAGGTAGATGCAGAAAAAAATTATTTTCAGTTTGCAACCTGATGGAGGTCAGTATAGATGGACTAATAGAACAAGTCCCACAAACAGCTAGAAGCCCAAATATTTTTTCAGAGCTAGATGCAGAAAAAAATTATATTCAATTTGCAACGTGATGGAGGTCAGTATAGATGGACTAATAGAACAAGTCCCACACACTGCTAGAAGGCCAAATATTTTTTCAGAGCTAGATACAGAAAAGAATTATATTCAATTTGCAACCTGATGGAGGTCAGTATAGATGGACTAATTGAATAAGTCCCACACACTGCTAGAAAGCCAAATATTTTTTCACAGCTAGATGCAGAAAAATATTATATTCAATTTGCAACCTGATGGAGGTCAGTATAGATGGACTAATAGAACAAGTCCCATAAACTGCTAGAAGGTCAAATATTTTTTTCAGAGCTAGATGCAGAAAAATATTATATTCAATTTGCAACCTGATGGAGGTCAGTATAGATGGACTAATAGAACAAGTCCCACACACAGCTTGAAGCCCAAATATTTTTTCAGAGGTAGATGCAGAAAAAAATTATATTCAGTTTGCAACCTGATGGAGGTCAGTATAGATGGACTAATAGAACAAGTCCCACACACAGCTAGAAGCCCAAATATTTTTTCAGAGCTAGATGCAGAAAAAAATTATATTCAATTTGCATCGTGATGTAGGTCAGTATAGATGGACTAATAGAACAAGTCCCACACACAGCTAGAAGCCCAAATATTTTTTCAGAGGTAGATGCAGAAAAAAATTATATTCAATTTGCAACCTGATGGAGGTCAGTATCGATGGACTAATAGAACAAGTCCCACACACTGCTAGAAGGCCAAATATTTTTTCAGAGCTAGATGCAGAAAATTATTATATTCAATTTGCAACCTGATGGAGGTCAGTATAGATGGACTAATAGAACAAGTCCCACACACTGCTAGAAGCCCAAATATTTTTTTCAGAGCTAGATGCAGAAAAATATTATATTCAGTTTGCAACCTGATGGAGGTCAGTATAGATGGACTAATAGAACAAGTCCCACACACTGCTAGAAGCTCAAACATTTTTTCAGAGGTAGATACAGAAAATAATTATATTCAATTTGCAACCTGATGGAGGTAAGTATAGATGGACTAATAGAACAAGTCCCACACACTGCTAGAAGGCCAAATATTTTTTTAGAGCTAGATGCAGAAAAAAATTATATTCAATTTGCAACCTGATGGAGGTCAGTATAGATGGACTAATAGAACAAGTCCCACACACAGCTAGAAGCCCAAATATTTTTTCAGAGGTAGATGCAGAAAAAAAATATATTCAATTTGCAACCTGATGGAGGTCAGTATAAATGGACTAATAGAACAAGTCCCACACACTGCTAGAAGGCCAAATATTTTTTCAGAGCTAGATGCAGAAAAAAATAATATTCAATTTGCAATCTGATGGAGGTCAGTATAGATGGACTAATAGAACAAGTCCCACACACTGCTAGAAGGCCAAATATTTTTTCAGAGCTAGATGCAGAAAAAAATTATATTCAATTTGCAACCTGATGGAGGTCAGTATAGATGGACTAATAGAACAAGTCCCAGAAACTGCTAGAAGGCCAAATATTTTTTCAGAGGTAGATGCAGAAAATTATTATATTCAATTTGCAACCTGATGGAGGTCAGTATAGATGAACTAATAGAACAAGTCCCACACACAGCTTGAAGCCCAAATATTTTTTCAGAGGTAGATGCAGAAAAAAATTATATTCAGTTTGCAAAATGATGGAGGTCAGTATAGATGGACTAATAAAACAAGTCCCACACACAGCTAGAAGGCCAAATATTTTTTCAGAGCTAGATGCAGAAAAATATTATATTTAATTTGCAACCTGATGGAGGTCAGTATAGATGGACTAATAGAACAAGTCCCATACACTGCTAGAAGGCCAAATATTTTTTCAGAGCTAGATGCAGAAAATTATTATATTCAATTTGCAACCTGATGGAGGTCAGTATAGATGGACTAATAGAACAAGTCCCACACACTGCTAGAAGGCCAAATATTTTTTCAGAGCTAGATGCAGAAAAATATTATATTCAATTTGCAACCTGATGGAGGTCAGTATAGATGGACTAATTGAACAAGTCCCACACACTGCTAGAAGCCCAAATATTTTTTCAGAGGTAGATACAGAAAATAATTATATTCAATTTGCAACCTGATGGAGGTCAGTATAGATGGACTAATAGAACAAGTCCCACACACTGCTAGAAGGCCAAATATTTTTTCAGAGCTAGATGCAGAAAAATATTATATTCAATTTGCAACCTGATGGAGGTCAGTATAGATGGACTAATAGACCAAGTCCCACACACTGCTAGAAGGCCAAATATTTTTTCAGAGCTAGATGCAGAAAAATATAATATTCAATTTGCAACCTGATGGAGGTCAGTATAGATGGACTAATAGAACAAGAACCACACACTGCTAGAAGGCCAAATATTTTTTCAGAGCTAGATGCAGAAAAATATTATATTCAATTTGCAACCTGATGGAGGTCAGTATAAATGGACTAATAGAACAAGTCCCACACACAGCTAGAAGCCCAAATATTTTTTCAGACGTAGATGCAGAAAAAAATTCTATTCAGTTTGCAACCTGATGGAGGTCAGTATAGATGGACTAATAGAACAAGTCCCACACACAGCTAGAAGGCCAAATATTTTTTCAGAGCTAGATGCAGAAAAAAATTATATTCAATTTGCAACCTGATGGAGGTCAGTATAGATGGACTAATAGAACAAGTCCCACACACTGCTAGAAGGCCAAATATTTTTTCAGAGCTAGATGCAGAAAATTATTATATTCAATTTGCAACCTGATGGAGGTCAGTATAGATGGACTAATAGAACAAGTCCCACACACTGCTAGAAGCCCAAATATTTTTTCAGAGCTAGATGCAGAACAATATTGTATTCAATTTGCAACCTGATGGAGGTCAGTATAGATGGACTAATAGAACTAGTCCCACACACTGCTAGAAGCCGAAATATTTTTTCAGAGGTAGATACAGAAAAGAATTATATTCAATTTGTAACCTGATGGAGGTCACTATAGATGCACTAATAGAACAAGTCCCACACACTGCTAGAAGGCCAAATATTTTTTCAGAGCTAGATGCAGAAAAATATTATATTCAATTTGCAACCTGATGGAGGTCAGTATAGATGGACTAATAGAACAAGTCCCACACACTGCTAGAAGGCCAAATATTTTTTCAGAGCTAGATGCAGAAAAAAATTATATTCAATTTGCAACCTGATGGAGGTCAGTATAGATGGACTAATAGAACAAGTCCCACACACTGCTAGAAGGCCAAATATTTTTTCAGAGCTAGATGCAGAAAAAAATTGTATTCAATTTGCACCGTGATGTAGGTCAGTATAGATGGACTAATAGAACAAGTCGCACACACTGCTAGAAGGCCAAATATTTTTTCAGAGCTAGATGCAGAAAAAAATTATATTCAATTTGCAACCTGATGGAGGTCAGTATAGATGGACTAATAGAACAAGTCCCACAAACTGCTAGAAGGCCAAATATTTTTTCAGAGCTAGATGCAGAAAAAAATTATATTCAATTTGCACCGTGATGTAGGTCAGTATAGATGGACTAATAGAACAAGTCCAACACACTGCTAGAAGCCCAAATATTTTTTCAGAGGTAGATACAGAAAATAATTATATTCAATTTGCAACCTGATGGAGGTCAGTATAGATGGACTAATAGAACAAGTCCCACACACTGCTAGAAGGCCAAATATTTTTTCAGAGCTAGATGCAGAAAAATATTATATTCAATTTGCAACCTGATGGAGGTCAGTATAGATGGACTAATAGAACAAGTCCCACACACTGCTAGAAGGCCAAATATTTTTTCAGAGCTAGATGCAGAAAAATATAATATTCAATTTGCAACCTGATGGAGGTCAGTATAGATGGACTAATAGAACAAGTACCACACACTGCTAGAAGGCCAAATATTTTTTCAGAGCTAGATGCAGAAAAATATTATATTCAATTTGCAACCTGATGGAGGTCAGTATAAATGGACTAATAGAACAAGTCCCACACACAGCTAGAAGCCCAAATATTTTTTCAGAGGTAGATGCAGAAAAAAATTCTATTCAGTTTGCAACCTGATGGAGGTCAGTATAGATGGACTAATAGAACAAGTCCCACACACAGCTAGAAGGCCAAATATTTTTTCAGAGCTAGATGCAGAAAAAAATTACATTCAATTTGCAACCTGATGGAGGTCAGTATAGATGGACTAATAGAACAAGTCCCACACACTGCTAGAAGGCCAAATATTTTTTCAGAGCTAGATGCAGAAAATTATTTTATTCAATTTGCAACCTGATGGAGGTCAGTATAGATGGACTAATAGAACAAGTCCCACACACTGCTAGAAGCCCAAATATTTTTTCAGAGCTAGATGCAGAACAATATTGTATTCAATTTGCAACCTGATGGAGGTCAGTATAGATGGACTAATAGAACAAGTCCCACACACTGCTAGAAGCCGAAATATTTTTTCAGAGGTAGATACAGAAAAGAATTATATTCAATTTACAACCTGATGGAGGTCACTATAGATGCACTAATAGAACAAGTCCCACACACTGCTAGAAGGCCAAATATTTTTTCAGAGCTAGATGCAGAAAAATATTATATTCAATTTGCAACCTGATGGAGGTCAGTATAGATGGACTAATAGAACAAGTCCCACACACTGCTAGAAGGCCAAATATTTTTTCAGAGCTAGATGCAGAAAAAAATTATATTCAATTTGCAACCTGATGGAGGTCAGTATAGACGGACTAATAGAACAAGTCCCACACACTGCTAGAAGGCCAAATATTTTTTCAGAGCTAGATGCAGAAAAAAATTATATTCAATTTGCACCGTGATGTAGGTCAGTATAGATGGACTAATAGAACAAGTCCCACACACTGCTAGAAGGCCAAATATTTTTTCAGAGCTAGATGCAGAAAAAAATTATATTCAATTTGCAACCTGATGGAGGTCAGTATAGGTGGACTAATAGAACAAGTCCCACAAACTGCTAGAAGGCCAAATATTTTTTCAGAGCTAGATGCAGAAAAAAATTATATTCAATTTGCAACCTGATGTAGGTCAGTATAGATGGACTAATAGAACAAGTCCCACACACTGCTAGAAGGCCAAATATTTTTTCAGAGCTAGATGCAGAAAAAAATTGTATTCAATTTGCAACCTGATGGAGGTCAGTATAGATGGACTAATAGAACAAGTCTCACACACTGCTAGAAGGCCAAATATTTTTTCAGAGCTAGATGCAGAAAAATATTATATTCAATTTGCAACCTGATGAAGGTCAGTATAGATGGACTAATAGAACAAGTCCCACACACTGCTAGAAGGCCAAATATTTTTTCAGAGCTAGATGCAGAAAAAAATTATATTCAATTTGCAACCTGATGGAGGTCAGTATAGATGGACTAATAGAACAAGTCCCACACACAGCTAGAAGCCCAAATATTTTTTCAGAGGTAGATGCCGAAAAAAATTATATTCAATTTGCAACCTGATGGAGGTCAGTATAGATGGACTAATAGAACAAGTCCCACACACTGCTAGAAGGTCAAATATTTTTTCAGAGCAAGATGCAGAAAAATATTATATTCAATTTGCAACCTGATGGAGGTCAGTATAGATGGACTAATAGAACAAGTCCCACACACTGCTAGAAGGCCAAATATTTTTTCAGAGCTAGCTGCAGAAAAATATAATATTCAATTTGCAACCTGATGGAGGTCAGTATAGATGGACTAATAGAACAAGTACCACACACTGCTAGAAGGCCAAATATTTTTTCAGAGCTAGATGCAGAAAAAAATTATATTCAATTTGCAACCTGATGGAGGTCAGTATAAATGGACTAATATAACAAGTCCCACACACAGCTAGAAGCCCAAATATTTTTTCAGAGGTAGATGCAGAAAAAAATTCTATTCAGTTTGCAACCTGATGGAGGTCAGTATAGATGGACTAATAGAACAAGTCCCACACACAGCTAGAAGGCCAAATATTTTTTCAGAGCTAGATGCAGAAAGAAATTATATTCAATTTGCAACCTGATGGAGGTCAGTATAGATGGACTAATAGAACAAGTCCCACACACTGCTAGAAGGCCAAATATTTTTTCAGAGCTAGATGCAGAAAAATATTATATTCAATTTGCAACCTGATGGAGGTCAGTATAGATGGACAAATAGAACAAGTCCAAGACACAGCTAGAAGCCCAAATATTTTTTTAGAGGTAGATGCAGAAAAAAATTCTATTCAGTTTGCAACCTGATGGAGGTCAGTATAGATGGACTAATAGAACAAGTCCCACACACAGCTAGAAGCCAAACTATTTTTTCAGAGCTAGATGCAGAATAAAATTATATTCAATTTGCAACCTGATGGAGGTCAGTATAGATGGCCTAATAGAACAAGTCCCACACACTGCTAGAACGCCAAATATTTTTTCAGAGCTAGATGCAGAAAAATATTATATTCAATTTGCAACCTGATGGAGGTCAGTATAAATGGACTAATAGAACAAGTCCCACACACAGCTAGAAGCCCAAATATTTTTTCAGAGGTAGATGCAGAAAAAAATTCTATTCAGTTTGCAACCTGATGGAGGTCAGTATAGATGGACTAATAGAACAAGTCCCACACACAGCTAGAAGGCCAAATATTTTTTCAGAGCTAGATGCAGAAAAAAATTATATTCAATTTGCAACCTGATGGAGGTCAGTATAGATGGACTAATAGAACAAGTCCCACACACTGCTAGAAGGCCAAATATTTTATCAGAGCTAGATGCAGAAAAATATTATATTCAATTTGCAACCTGATGGAGGTCAATATAGATGGACTAATAGAACAAGTCCCACACACTGCTAGAAGCCCAAATATTTTTTCAGAGCTAGATGCAGAAAAATGTTATATTCAATTTGCAACCTGATGGAGGTCAGTATAGATGGACTAACAGAACAAGTCCCACACACTGCTAGAAGCCCAAATATTTTTTCAGAGGTAGATACAGAAAATAATTATATTCAGTTTGCAACCTGATGGAGGTCAGTATAGATGGACTAATAGAACAAGTCCCACACACTGCTAGAAGGCCAAATATTTTTTCAGAGCTAGATGCAGAAAAATATTATATTCAATTTGCAACCTGATGGAGGTCAGTATAGATGGACTAATAGAACAAGTCCCACACACTGCTAGAAGGCCAAATATTTTTTCAGAGCTAGATGCAGAAAAATATTATATTCAGTTTGCAACCTGATGGAGGTCAGTATAGATGGACTAATAGAACAAGTCCCACACACTGCTAGAAGGCCAAATATTTTTTCAGAGCTAGATGCAGAAAAATATTATATTCAATTTGCAACCTGATGGAGGTCAGTATAGATGGACTAATAGAACAAGTCCCACACACTGCTAGAAGGCCAAATATTTTTTCAGAGCTAGATGCAGAAAAAAATTATATTCAATTTGCAACGTGATGGAGGTCAGTATAGATGGACTAATAGAACAAGTCCCACACACTGCTAGAAGGCCAAATATTTTTTCAGAGCTAGATGCAGAAAAGAATTATATTCAATTTGCAACCTGATGGAGGTCAGTATAGATGGACTAATTGAATAAGTCCCACACACTGCTAGAAAGCCAAATATTTTTTCAGAGCTAGATGCAGAAAAATATTATATTCAATTTGCAACCTGATGGAGGTCAGTATAGATGGACTAATAGAACAAGTCCCACACACTGCTAGAAGGCCAAATATTTTCTCAGAGCTAGATGCAAAAAAAAATTATATTCAATTTGCAACCTGATGGAGGTCAGTATAGATGGACTAATAGAACAAGTCCCACACACAGCTAGAAGCCCAAATATTTTTTCAGAGGTAGATGCAGAAAAAAATTATATTCAATTTGCAACCTGATGGAGGTCAGTATAGATGGACTAATAGAACAAGTCCCACACACTGCTAGAAGGCCAAATATTTTTTCAGAGCTAGATGCAGAAAAAAATTATATTCAATTTGCAACCTGATGGAGGTCAGTATAGATGGACTAATAGAACAAGTCCCACACACTGCTAGAAGGCCAAATATTATTTCAGAGCTAGATGCAGAAAAAAATTATATTCAATTTGCAACCTGATGGAGGTCAGTATAGATGGACTAATGGAACAAGTCCCAGAAACTGCTAGAAGGTCAAATATTTTTTCAGAGCTGGATGCAGAAAAATATTATATTCAATTTGCAACCTGATGGAGGTCAGTATAGATGGACTAATAGAACAAGTCCCACACACTGCTAGAAGGCCAAATATTTTTTCAGAGCTAGATGCAGAAAAATATTATATTCAGTTTGCAACCTGATGGAGGTCAGTATAGATGGACTAATAGAACAAGTCCCACACACTGCTAGAAGGCCAAATATTTTTTCAGAGCTAGATGCAGAAAAATATTATATTCAATTTGCAACCTGATGGAGGTCAGTATAGATGGACAAATAGAACAAGTCCAAGACACAGCTAGAAGCCCAAATATTTTTTTAGAGGTAGATGCAGAAAAAAATTCTATTCAGTTTGCAACCTGATGGAGGTCAGTATAGATGGACTAATAGAACAAGTCCCACACACAGCTAGAAGCCAAACTATTTTTTCAGAGCTAGATGCAGAATAAAATTATATTCAATTTGCAACCTGATGGAGGTCAGTATAGATGGACTAATAGAACAAGTCCCACACACTGCTAGAAGGCCAAATATTTTTTCAGAGCTAGATGCAGAAAAATATTATATTCAATTTGCAACCTGATGGAGGTCAGTATAGATGGACTAATAGAACAAGTCCCACACACTGCTAGAAGGCCAAATATTTTTTCAGAGCTAGATGCAGAAAAATATTATATTCCGTTTGCAACCTGATGGAGGTCAGTATAGATGGACTAATAGAACAAGTCCCACACACTGCTAGAAGGCCAAATATTTTTTCAGAGCTAGATGCAGAAAAATATTATATTCAATTTGCAACCTAATGGAGTTCAGTATAGATGGACTAATAGAACAAGTCCCACACACAGCTAGAAGCCCAAATATTTTTTTAGAGGTAGATGCAGAAAAAAATTCTATTCAGTTTGCAACCTGATGGAGGTCAGTATAGATGGACTAATAGAACAAGTCCCACACACAGCTAGAAGCCGAAATATTTTTTCAGAGCTAGATGCAGAAAAAAATTGTATTCAATTTGCAACGTGATGGAGGTCAGTATAGATGGGCTAATAGAACAAGTCCCACACACTGCGAGAGGGCCAAATATTTTTTCAGAGCTAGATGCAGAAAAAAATTATATTCAATTTGCAACCTGATGGAGGTCAGTATAGATGGACTAATAGATCAAGTCCCACACACTGCTAGAAGGCCAAATATTTTTTCAGAGCTAGATGCAGAAAAATATTATATTCAATTTGCAACCTGATGGAGGTCAGTATAGATGGACTAATAGTACAAGTCCCACACACAGCTAGAAGCCCAAATATTTTTTTAGAGGTAGATGCAGAAAAAAATTCTATTCAGTTTGCAACCTGATGGAGGTCAGTATAGATGGACTAATAGAACAAGTCCCACACAGCTAGAAGCCGAAATATTTTTTCAGAGCTAGATGCAGAAAAAAATTGTATTCAATTTGCAACGTGATGGAGGTCAGTATAGATGGGCTAATAGAACAAGTCCCACACACTGCTAGAAGGCCAAATATTTTTTCAGAGCTAGATGCTGAAAAAAATTATATTCAATTTGCAACCTGATGGAGGTCAGTATAGATGGACTAATAGAACAAGTCCCACACACTGCGAGAAGGCCAAATATTTTTTCAGAGCTAGATGCAGAAAAAAATTATATTCAATTTGCAACCTGATGGAGGTCAGTATAGATGGACTAATAGATCAAGTCCCACACCCTGCTAGAAGGCCAAATATTTTTTCAGAGCTAGATGCAGAAAAAATTATATTCAATTTGCAACCTGATGGAGGTCAGTATAGATGGACTAATAGAACAAGTCCCACACACTGCTAGAAGGCCAAATATTTTTTCAGAGCTAGATGCAGAAAAATATTATATTCAATTTGCAACCTGATGGAGGTCAGTATAGATGGACTAATAGAACAAGTCCCACACACTGATAGAAGGCCAAATATTTTTTCAGAGCTAGATGCAGAAAAATATTATATTCAATTTGCAACCTGATGGAGGTCAGTATAGATGGACTAATAGTACAAGTCCCACACACAGCTAGAAGCCGAAATATTTTTTCAGAGGTAGATGCAGAAAAAAATTATTTTCAGTTTGCAACCTGATGGAGGTCAGTATAGATGGACTAATAGAACAAGTCCCACAAACAGCTAGAAGCCCAAATATTTTTTCAGAGCTAGATGCAGAAAAAAATTATATTCAATTTGCAACGTGATGGAGGTCAGTATAGATGGACTAATAGAACAAGTCCCACACACTGCTAGAAGGCCAAATATTTTTTCAGAGCTAGATGCAGAAAAGAATTATATTCAATTTGCAACCTGATGGAGGTCAGTATAGATGGACTAATTGAATAAGTCCCACACACTGCTAGAAAGCCAAATATTTTTTCAGAGCTAGATGCAGAAAAATATTATATTCAATTTGCAACCTGATGGAGGTCAGTATAGATGGACTAATTGAACAAGTCCCACACACTGCTAGAAGGCCAAATATTTTTTCAGAGCTAGATGCAGAAAAAAATTATATTCAATTTGCAACCTGATGGAGGTCAGTATAGATGGACTAATAGAACAAGTCCCACACACAGCTAGAAGCCCAAATATTTTTTCAGAGGTAGATGCAGAAAAAAATTATATTCAATTTGCAACCTGATGGAGGTCAGTATAGATGGACTAATAGAAAAAGTCCCACACACTGCTAGAAGGCCAAATATTTTTTCAGAGCTAGATGCAGAAAAAAATTATATTCAATTTGCAACCTGATGGAGGTCAGTATAGATGGACTAATAGAACAAGTCCCAGAAACTGCTAGAAGGTCAAATATTTTTTCAGAGCTAGATGCAGAAAAATATTATATTCAATTTGCAACCTGATGGAGGTCAGTATAGATGGACTAATAGAACAAGTCCCACACACAGCTTGAAGCCCAAATATTTTTTCAGAGGTAGATGCAGAAAAAAATTATATTCAGTTTGCAACCTGATGGAGGTCAGTATAGATGGACTAATAGAACAAGTCCCACACACAGCTAGAAGCCCAAATATTTTTTCAGAGCTAGATGCAGAAAAATATTATATTCAATTTGCAACCTGATGGAGGTCAGTATAGATGGACTATTAGAACAAGTCCCACACACTGATAGAAGGCCAAATATTTTTTCAGAGCTAGATGCAGAAAAATATTATATTCAATTTGCAACCTGATGGAGGTCAGTATAGATGGACTAATAGTACAAGTCCCACACACAGCTAGAAGCCCAAATATTTTATCAGAGGTAGATGCAGAAAAAAATTATTTTCAGTTTGCAACCTGATGGAGGTCAGTATAGATGGACTAATAGAACAAGTCCCATAAACAGCTAGAAGCCCAAATATTTTTTCAGAGCTACATGCAGAAAAAAATTATATTCAATTTGCAACGTGATGGAGGTCAGTATAGATGGACTAATAGAACAAGTCCCACACACTGCTAGAAGGCCAAATATTTTTTCAGAGCTAGATGCAGAAAAATATTATATTCAATTTGCAACCTGATGGAGGTCAGTATAGATGGACTAATTGAATAAGTCCCACACACTGCTAGAAAGCCAAATATTTTTTCAGAGCTAGATGCAGAAAAATATTATATTCAATTTGCAACCTGATGGAGGTCAGTATAGATGGATTAATTGAACAAGTCCCACACACTGCTAGAAGGCCAAATATTTTTTCAGAGCTAGATGCAGAAAAAAATTATATTCAATTTGCAACCTGATGGAGGTCAGTATAGATGGACTAATAGAACAAGTCCCACACACAGCTAGAAGCCCAAATATTTTTTCAGAGGTAGATGCAGAAAAAAATTATATTCAATTTGCAACCTGATGGAGGTCAGTATAGATGGACTAATAGAACAAGTCCCACACACTGCTAGAAGGCCAAATATTTTTTCAGAGCTAGATGCAGAAAAAAATTATATTCAATTTGCAACCTGATGGAGGTCAGTATAGATGGACTAATAGAACAAGTCCCAGAAACTGCTAGAAGGTCAAATATTTTTTCAGAGCTAGATGCAGAAAAATATTATATTCAATTTGCAACCTGATGGAGGTCAGTATAGATGAACTAATAGAACAAGTCCCACACACAGCTTGAAGCCCAAAAATTTTTTCAGAGGTAGATGCAGAAAAAAATTATATTCAGTTTGCAACCTGATGGAGGTCAGTATAGATGGACTAATAGAACAATTCCCACACACAGCTAGAAGCCCAAATATTTTTTCAGAGCTAGATGCAGAAAAAAATTATATTCAATTTGCAACGTGATGTAGGTCAGTATAGATGGACTAATAGAACAAGTCCCACACACAGCTAGAAGCCCAAATATTTTTTCAGAGGTAGATGCAGAAAAAAATTATATTCAATTTGCAACCTGATGGAGGTCAGTATCGATGGACTAATAGAACAAGTCCCACACACTGCTAGAAGGCCAAATATTTTTTCAGAGCTAGATGCAGGAAATTATTATATTCAATTTGCAACCTGATGGAGGTCAGTATAGATGGACTAATAGAACAAGTCCCACACACTGCTAGAAGCCCAAATATTTTTTTCAGAGCTAGATGCAGAAAAATATTATATTCAGTTTGCAACCTGATGGAGGTCAGTATAGATGGACTAATAGAACAAGTCCCACACACTGCTAGAAGCTCAAACATTTTTTCAGAGGTAGATACAGAAAATAATTATATTCAATTTGCAACCTGATGGAGGTAAGTATAGATGGACTAATAGAACAAGTCCCACACACTGCTAGAAGGCCAAATATTTTTTCAGAGCTAGATGCAGAAAAAAATTATATTCAATTTGCAACCTGATGGAGGTCAGTATAGATGGACTAATAGAACAAGTCCCACACACAGCTAGAAGCCCAAATATTTTTTCAGAGGTAGATGCAGAAAAAAATTATATTCAATTTGCAACCTGATGGAGGTCAGTATAAATGGACTAATAGAACAAGTCCCACACACTGCTAGAAGGCCAAATATTTTTTCAGAGCTAGATGCAGAAAAATATAATATTCAATTTGCAACCTGATGGAGGTCAGTATAGATGGACTAATAGAACAAGTACCACACACTGCTAGAAGGCCAAATATTTTTACAGAGCTAGATGCAGAAAAATATTATATTCAATTTGCAACCTGATGGAGGTCAGTATAAATGGACTAATAGAACAAGTCCCACACACAGCTAGAAGCCCAAATATTTTTTCAGAGGTAGATGCAGAAAAAAATTCTATTCAGTTTGCAACCTGATGGAGGTCAGTATAGATGGACTAATAGAACAAGTCCCACACACAGCTAGAAGGCCAAATATTTTTTCAGAGCTAGATGCAGAAAAAAATTATATTCAATTTGCAACGTGATGTAGGTCAGTATAGATGGACTAATAGAACAAGTCCCACACACAGCTAGAAGCCCAAATATTTTTTCAGAGGTAGATGCAGAAAAAAATTATATTCAATTTGCAACCTGATGGAGGTCAGTATCGATGGACTAATAGAACAAGTCCCACACACTGCTAGAAGGCCAAATATTTTTTCAGAGCTAGATGCAGGAAATTATTATATTCAATTTGCAACCTGATGGAGGTCAGTATAGATGGACTAATAGAACAAGTCCCACACACTGCTAGAAGCCCAAATATTTTTTTCAGAGCTAGATGCAGAAAAATATTATATTCAGTTTGCAACCTGATGGAGGTCAGTATAGATGGACTAATAGAACAAGTCCCACACACTGCTAGAAGCTCAAACATTTTTTCAGAGGTAGATACAGAAAATAATTATATTCAATTTGCAACCTGATGGAGGTAAGTATAGATGGACTAATAGAACAAGTCCCACACACTGCTAGAAGGCCAAATATTTTTTCAGAGCTAGATGCAGAAAAAAATTATATTCAATTTGCAACCTGATGGAGGTCAGTATAGATGGACTAATAGAACAAGTCCCACACACAGCTAGAAGCCCAAATATTTTTTCAGAGGTAGATGCAGAAAAAAATTATATTCAATTTGCAACCTGATGGAGGTCAGTATAAATGGACTAATAGAACAAGTCCCACACACTGCTAGAAGGCCAAATATTTTTTCAGAGCTAGATGCAGAAAAATATAATATTCAATTTGCAACCTGATGGAGGTCAGTATAGATGGACTAATAGAACAAGTACCACACACTGCTAGAAGGCCAAATATTTTTACAGAGCTAGATGCAGAAAAATATTATATTCAATTTGCAACCTGATGGAGGTCAGTATAAATGGACTAATAGAACAAGTCCCACACACAGCTAGAAGCCCAAATATTTTTTCAGAGGTAGATGCAGAAAAAAATTCTATTCAGTTTGCAACCTGATGGAGGTCAGTATAGATGGACTAATAGAACAAGTCCCACACACAGCTAGAAGGCCAAATATTTTTTCAGAGCTAGATGCAGAAAAAAATGATATTCAATTTGCAACCTGATGGAGGTCAGTATAGATGGACTAATGGAACAAGTCCCACACACTGCTAGAAGGCCAAATATTTTTTCAGAGCTAGATGCAGAAAATTATTATATTCAATTTGCAACCTGATGGAGGTCAGTATAGATGGACTAATAGAACAAGTCCCACACACTGCTAGAAGCCCAAATATTTTTTCAGAGCTAGATGCAGAACAATATTGTATTCAATTTGCAACCTGATGGAGGTCAGTATAGATGGACTAATAGAACAAGTCCCACACACTGCTAGAAGCCGAAATATTTTTTCAGAGGTAGATACAGAAAAGAATTATATTCAATTTGTAACCTGATGGAGGTCACTATAGATGCACTAATAGAACAAGTCCCACACACTGCTAGAAGGCCAAATATTTTTTCAGAGCTAGATGCAGAAAAATATTATATTCAATTTGCAACCTGATGGAGGTCAGTATAGATGGACTAATAGAACAAGTCCCACACACTGCTAGAAGGCCAAATATTTTTTCAGAGTTAGATGCAGAAAAAAATTATATTCAATTTGCAACCTGATGGAGGTCAGTATAGATGGACTAATAGAACAAGTCCCACAGACTGCTAGAAGGCCAAATATTTTTTCAGAGCTAGATGCAGAAAAAAATTATATTCAATTTGCACCGTGATGTAGGTCAGTATAGATGGACTAATAGAACAAGTCCCACACACTGCTAGAAGGCCAAATATTTTTTCAGAGCTAGATGCAGAAAAAAATTATATTCAATTTGCAACCTGATGGAGGTCAGTATAGATGGACTAATAGAACAAGTCCCACAAACTGCTAGAAGGCCAAATATTTTTTCAGAGCTAGATGCAGAAAAAAATTATATTCAATTTGCACCGTGATGTAGGTCAGTATAGATGGACTAATAGAACAAGTCCCACACACTGCTAGAAGGCCAAATATTTTTTCAGAGCTAGATGCAGAAAAAAATTATATTCAATTTGCAACCTGATGGAGGTCAGTATAGATGGACTAATAGAACAAGTCCCACACACTGCTAGAAGGCCAAATATTTTTTCAGAGCTAGATGCAGAAAAATATTATATTCAATTTGCAACCTGATGAAGGTCAGTATAGATGGACTAATAGAACAAGTCCCACACACTGCTAGAAGGCCAAATATTTTTTCAGAGCTAGATGCAGAAAAAAATTATATTCAATTTGCAACCTGATGGAGGTCAGTATAGATGGACTAATAGAACAAGTCCCACACACAGCTAGAAGCCCAAATATTTTTTCAGAGGTAGATGCCGAAAAAAATTATATTCAATTTGCAACCTGATGGAGGTCAGTATAGATGGACTAATAGAACAAGTCCCACACACTGCTAGAAGGCCAAATATTTTTTCAGAGCTAGATGCAGAAAAAAATTATATTCAATTTGCAACCTGATGGAGGTCAGTATAGATGGTCTAATAGAACAAGTCCCACACACTGCTAGAAGGCCAAATATTTTTTCAGAGCTAGATGCAGAAAAATATTATATTCAATTTGCAACCTGATGGAGGTCAGTATAGATGGACTAATAGAACAAGTCCCACACACTGCTAGAAGCCCAAATATTTTTTCAGAGCTAGATGCAGAAAAATGTTATATTCAATTTGCAACCTAATGGAGGTCAGTATAGATGGACTAATAGAACAAGTCCCACACACTGCTAGAAGCCCAAATATTTTTTCAGAGGTAGATACAGAAAATAATTATATTCAGTTTGCAACCTGATGGAGGTCAGTATAGATGGACTAATAGAACAAGTCCCACACACTGATAGAAGGCCAAATATTTTTTCAGAGCTAGATGCAGAAAAAAATTCTATTCAGTTTGCAACCTGATGGAGGTCAGTATAGATGGACTAATAGAACAAGTCCCACACACAGCTAGAAGCCCAAATATTTTTTCAGAGCTAGATGCAGAAAAAAATTATATTCAATTTGCAACCTGATGGAGGTCAGTATAGATGGACTAATAGAACAAGTCCCACACACTGCTAGAAGGCCAAATATTTTTTTAGAGCTAGATGCAGAAAAATATTATATTCAATTTGCAACCTGATGGAGGTCAGTATAGATGGACTAATAGAACAAGTCCCACACACTGCTAGAAGGCCAAATATTTTTTCAGAGCTAGATGCAGAAAAATATTATATTCAGTTTGCAACCTGATGGAGGTCAGTATAGATGGACTAATTGAACAAGTCCGACACACTGCTAGAAGGCCAAATATTTTTCAGAGCTAGATGCAGAAAAATATTATATTCAATTTGCAACCTGATGGAGGTCAGTATAGATGGACTAATAGAACAAGTCCCACACACAGCTAGAAGCCCAAATATTTTTTTAGAGGTAGATGCAGAAAAAAATTCTATTCTGTTTGCAACCTGATGGAGGTCAGTATAGATGGACTAATAGAACAAGTCCCACACACAGCTAGAAGCCCAAATATTTTTTCAGAGCTAGATGCAGAAAAAAATTATATTCAATTTGCAACGTGATGGAGGTCAGTATAGATGGACTAATAGAACAAGTCCCACACACTGCTAGAAGGCCAAATATTTTTTCAGAGCTAGATGCAGAAAAAAATTATATTCAATTTGCAACCTGATGGAGGTCAGTATAGATGGTCTAATAGAACAAGTCCCACACACTGCGAGAAGGCCAAATATTTTTTCAGAGCTAGATGCAGAAAAAAATTATATTCAATTTGCAACCTGATGGAGGTCAGTATAGATGGACTAATAGATCAAGTCCCACACACTGCTAGAAGGCCAAATATTTTTTCAGAGCTAGATGCAGAAAAAAATTATATTCAATTTGCAACCTGATGGAGGTCAGTATAGATGGACTAATAGAACAAGTCCCACACACTTCTAGAAGGCCAAATATTTTTTCAGAGCTAGATGCAGAAAAATATTATATTCAATTTGCAACCTGATGGAGGTCAGTATAGATGGACTAATAGAACAAGTCCCACACACTGATAGAAGGCCAAATATTTTTTCAGAGCTAGATGCAGAAAAATATTATATTCAATTTGCAACCTGATGGAGGTCAGTATAGATGGACTAATAGAACAAGTCCCACACACAGGTAGAAGCCCAAATATTTTTTCAGAGGTAGATGCAGAAAAAAATTATTTTCAGTTTGCAACCTGATGGAGGTCAGTATAGATGGACTAATAGAACAAGTCCCACAAACAGCTAGAAGCCCAAATATTTTTTCAGAGCTAGATGCAGAAAAAAATTATATTCAATTTGCAACGTGATGGAGGTCAGTATAGATGGACTAATAGAACAAGTCCCACACACTGCTAGAAGGCCAAATATTTTTTCAGAGCTAGATGCAGAAAAGAATTATATTCAATTTGCAACCTGATGGAGGTCAGTATAGATGGACTAATAGAACAAGTCCCACACACTGCTAGAAGGCCAAATATTTTTTCAGAGCTAGATGCAGAAAAATATTATATTCAATTTGCAACCTGATGGAGGTCAGTATAAATGGACTAATAGAACAAGTCCCACACACTGCTAGAAGGCCAAATATTTTTTCAGAGCTAGATGCATAAAAAAATTATATTCAATTTGCAACCTGATGGAGGTCAGTATAGATGGACTAATAGAACAAGTCCCACACACAGCTAGAAGCCCAAATATTTTTTCAGAGTTAGATGCAGAAAAGAATTATATTCAATTTGCAACCTGATGGAGGTCAGTATAGATGGACTAATAGAACAAGTCCCACACACTGCTAGAAGGCCAAATATTTTTTCAGAGCTAGATGCAGAAAAGAATTATATTCAATTTGCAACCTGATGGAGGTCAGTATAGATGGACTAATAGAACAAGTCCCACACACTGCTAGAAGGCCAAATATTTTTTCAGAGCTAGATGCAGAAAAATATTATATTCAATTTGCAACCTGATGGAGGTCAGTATAAATGGACTAATAGAACAAGTCCCACACACTGCTAGAAGGCCAAATATTTTTTCAGAGCTAGATGCAGAAAAAAATTACATTCAATTTGCAACCTGATGGAGGTCAGTATAGATGGACTAATAGAACAAGTCCCACACACAGCTAGAAGCCCAAATATTTTTTCAGAGGTAGATGCAGAAAAAAATTATATTCAGTTTGCAACCTGATGGAGGTCAGTATAGATGGACTAATAGAACAAGTCCCACACACAGCTAGAAGCCCAAATATGTTTTCAGAGCTAGATGCAGAAAAAAAATTATATTCAATTTGCAACGTGATGTAGGTCAGTATAGATGGACTAATAGAACAAGTCCCACACACAGCTAGAAGCCCAAATATTTTTTCAGAGTTAGATGCAGAAAAAAATTATATTCAATTTGCAACCTGATGGAGGTCAGTATAGATGGACTAATAGAACAAGTCCCACACACTGCTAGAAGGCCAAATATTTTTTCAGAGCTAGATGCAGAAAATTATTATATTCAATTTGCAACCTGATGGAGGTCAGTATAGATGGACTAACAGAACAATTCCCACACACTGCTAGAAGCCCAAATATTTTTTCAGAGCTAGATGCAGAAAATTATTATATTAAATTTGCAACCTGATGGAGGTCAGTATAGATGGACTAATAGAACAAGTCCCACACACTGCTAGAAGGCCAAATATTTTTTCAGAGCTAGATGCAGAAAAAAATTATATTCAATTTGCAACCTGATGGAGGTCAGTATAGATGGTCTAATAGAACAAGTCCCACACACTGCGAGAAGGCCAAATATTTTTTCAGAGCTAGATGCAGAAAAAAATTATCTTCAGTTTGCAACCTGATGGAGGTCAGTATAGATGGACTAATAGAACAAGTCCCACAAACAGCTAGAAGCCCAAATATTTTTTCAGAGGTAGATGCAGAAAAAAATTATATTCAATTTGCAACGTGATGGAGGTCAGTATAGATGGACTAATAGAACAAGTCCCACACACTGCTAGAAGGCCAAATATTTTTTCAGAGCTAGATGCAGAAAAGAATTATATTCAATTTGCAACCTGATGGAGGTCAGTATAGATGGACTAATAGAACAAGTCCCACACACTGCTAGAAGGCCAAATATTTTTTCAGAGCTAGATGCAGAAAAATATTATATTCAATTTGCAACCTGATGGAGGTCAGTATAGATGGACTAATAGAACAAGTCCCACACACTGCTAGAAGGCCAAATATTTTTTCAGAGCTAGATGCAGAAAAAAATTATATTCAATTTGCAACCTGATGGAGGTCAGTATAGATGGACTAATAGAACAAGTCCCACACACAGCTAGAAGCCCAAATATTTTTTCAGAGGTAGATGCAGAAAAAAATTATATTCAGTTTGCAACCTGATGGAGGTCAGTGTAGATGGACTAATAGAACAAGTCCCACACACAGCTAGAAGCCCAAATATTTTTTCAGAGCTAGATGCAGAAAAAAATTATATTCAATTTGCAACGTGATGTAGGTCAGTATAGATGGACTAATAGAACAAGTCCCACACACAGCTAGAAGCCCAAATATTTTTTCAGAGGTAGATGCAGAAAAAAATTATATTCAATTTGCAACCTGATGGAGGTCAGTATAGATGGACTAATAGAACAAGTCCCACACACTGCTAGAAGGCCAAATATTTTTTCAGAGCTAGATGCAGAAAATTATTATATTCAATTTGCAACCTGATGGAGGTCAGTATAGATGGACTAATAGAACAAGTCCCACACACTGCTAGAAGCCCAAATATTTTTTCAGAGCTAGATGCAGAAAATTATTATATTAAATTTGCAACCTGATGGAGGTCAGTATAGATGGACTAATAGAACAAGTCCCACACACTGCTAGAAGGCCAAATATTTTTTTCAGAGCTAGATGCAGAAAAAAATTATATTCAATTTGCAACCTGATGGAGGTCAGTATAGATGGACTAATAGAACAAGTCCCACACACAGCTAGATGGCCAAATATTTTTTCAGAGGTAGATGCAGAAAAAAATTATATTCAATTTGCAACCTTATGGAGGTCAGAATAGATGGACTAATAGAATGATGCTATGCCCAAAAGGTTTTACTTCACTAGGTGCAGTAAAAAAATTGGTATTCTATACACAGGTGGTGTAGCTTGCAACACAGATAGGCTACTCCACTGACTAACACACTCTGCAATAGGCCAAAAAGGATTAGCTTTGCTATATTTAGCCAAATGCTGTGAAAAAAACTTGCACAGCACTGGCACAGACCTGCCTGGCAAAAACTGATAGGAACTGATCTAACTTAGTCCTAAAAAGGACTGCAATTACAATTATTCTTTACTCCCAACTAGTGTTGAGCGAGCACTAAAATGCTCGGGTGCTCGAAGCTCGGGCCGAGCTCGCCGTGATACTCGGGTGCTCGACCCGAGCAACGAGGCCAATGTTAGTCTATGGGAGACTCGAGCATTTTTGCGGTGGCACCCCCGGCAGTCTTTTAAAAGCCTAACAAGTGCCCAAAACGATAGTGACAGTGCTCAAATGACATGGGGACAACATGGGGATCGCCCCAGGAAGCATTTCTGACCCCCAGGTCACTGCTGTCAACAACGTGGTCAGAGGTATTAAGCAACTTTTACAGGCTCACAATAAAACGAAAGTGAAACTTTTTTCCTGTGAAATATGTTAAAGAACATCCTTTCCAGGGAAAAGACTTGTGTATAAGTTAAAATAAATGACCAAAAACAAAAATACTCCTCCACACCTTCGGCTATGTTCACAAGTAGCATTTTTTATGCGTTTTTGCACTTTTGTATTGCTTTCAACTATGACAAATGCATTCACCGGTAAATGTCATTTTAACATTTTACAACCTTATCTGGCCATGTGCTGTGTGACACATGCATAAAGTGCTGAAAAGACATGGGAACAGCATGGGGAAGACCCCTGGAAGCATCTCTGACTCCCAGGTCACTGTCTAAAAGTGTGCCCATCATAAGTGATCCTTGCCGCATCAGAAGATGCAGACTTGAAACTATCCCCATGCAAGTTCTAGTCCCAGGGCAGTGTTCAATTGTACCTCCCCCATTCCTTGCAATACAAGCGCAAGTATGCAGCCTGCCACCCACCCACCCCCAGGCTGAAATACCAGACTGCTTGCTTGCTTGAACTTGAAATTGGGCCTTTTAGGCATGTGGAGGCGGAATCTGGCCACCACGTCATGGCTGTGTTGGCGGCCTGGAATCCATACTCAGTCCCCAGCCGCCCGGCGGCCGGGTGTCCATACTCAGTCCCCAGCCGTCCCGCGGCCGAGTGTCCACACGGTCCCCAGCCGCCTGGGGGCAGTCGGGTGTCCATAAACGGTCCCCAGCCGCCCCCATTTCTCCTTGGAACATCCCCCCACACACTTTTCTTAGCCCGGCCTGCTTTAGGCAGCATTGGACGAGCCCACCAGAGAACCAGACTCCTCCAGTGGGCCCTGACTTCTCCATCGGTGGAGTTGAGAGTGCCAAGGCGAGGAGCATGATGATGATGACAGAAGTTAGCATCTGCTATGTTTTCTTTTAATGCAAGTGTAAGTGTGCAGCCTGCCACCCACCCACCCCCAGACAGCAATTCATACTGCTAGCTTGCACTTGAAATGGGGCCTTTTAGTTTGGAGGAGGCCGAAGCTGGCCACTACCTCATGGCTGCTTCCGCAGCGAGGTATCCATACTCAGTCCCCAGCCGCCCCTATTTGTCCTGGTGTGCCTTATACATAAGATTAAGCGCGTATACCAAAACATTACCTGTGCCCTCCCCAGTGCATTTAGTGGGAAGGAGAGCCTATTCCGCTGTAGTGTGTGCATGCCAAACCCCTGTTCATGGTACATGCGAAGATGCCTCCCACCTAGCACCTGTCGTTGCAGACTTGCAACTATCCCCATTCAAGTCCTTGTCCCAGGGCAGTGTTCAATTGTACCTCTCCCATTCCTTGCAATGCAAGCGCAAGTATACAGCCTGCCACCCACCCACCCCCAGGCTGCAATACCATACTGCTTGCTTGCACTTTAAATTGGGCCTTTTAGGCATGTGGAGGCGGAATCTGGCCACCACGCCATGTCTGTGTCGGCGGCCTGGTATCCATACTCAGTCCCCAGCCGCCTGGTGGCCGGGTGTCCCCGCTTGCTCCCCAGCCTCCAGGGGGTGGCCGGGTGTCCATACTCGGTCCCCAGCCACCCCTCTTTGTACCGGTAACCTTTCCCACACTTTTCTTAGCCTGGCCTGCTTTAGGGCAGCATTGGCCGAGCCCACCGGACTATCAGACTCCTCCGGTGGGTCCTGGCTTCTCCATCAGGGGAGTTGAGAGTGCCAAGGTGAGGAGCATGATGAGGATGATAGAAGTTAGCATCTGCTTTGTTTTGTTGTAATGCAAGCGCATGTATGTAGTAGCGGCTAGGCCTGAGGAGGTCAGCGTTTTGGCGCATATCCTACCTCCTCCGAGGATTGCTGGATGTTTTCCTGCTACTATCCAAGTTCTATGACTCCCGTTAAAACAAAGCTTCAGGTGATAAATGGTGGATGAGGTAGTGGCAAAGGAGAAAGAGCAGGAGGAACAGGGACCATTCACGTCAATATCAGGCCAGTCAACCAGATATGTCTTGTAGGATATGTTTCTGTAACAAAAGGAGCGGTTCGGCTACACAGTTATAGGGCATACAGTGAGTGCAATGCCTACCAAAAATTTCGAGGCACTCCAATGCCCCTTGGAAGTGACATGGAGGTCAGAGGGCGTTAACTAAACCTTTTTTTCCATTTATAGCAACTGGGTCTCCTGTGCACTGTTGGTCTAAGCAGTGAATGGAATGCTTTCCAAAAATTATGAGGTACTGCAATGCCCCTTAGAAGAGTCATGTGTGGCACCCCAGGGGTCTGGTCACCACAGTAATAGAGATTACGTCGGAGAGCAAGTGGGAGGTTTCCTGGTCAGGATCCCTTAAACATGCATCATCCTCCTGTCCCAGTCCTGGGAGGGGAGAATTCTGCCCTTATAAACTAGATCTGGGGTGGGGTTGAGTGAGTCAGAGAACAGAGAACAGTCAGAGTCAGAGTGAGAGCAAGGGAAAGTAACAGCAAGGAGCTCTGTAGGAGCTAGAAGCTAAAGACGAGGGGCTGGAAGCTGAGCAGAGCTCGCCCTGGCAGAAGACAATAGGAACCGGACACAGGAGTCCGAAGCTGTGAGGACTTATATATCCAGCAGCAGAAACCAGCCGGCAGGGGATTTCAGGTCCTCTGGCCATAGAAGCCCGGAGGCTCAGTCACAAGCAAGGGACCAGCACCGCCGTCGTGGAGCGGAGGCTAACAGAAGGCCCCAAGTCACCAGCCATACGGGTGAGCACTACACGGTACACTCAGGGACGTGGGCTACTTCTACCCGCTTACAGCAAGGTAGCCAGGAAGAGTGCAGACAGACGGGGAGGCCTACAACTCCACCTGGCCAGGGGAACTCCTGCTTGCTCACAGACTGACCAGGCCTCTTATGCTAGCCAGTACTCCCGGGAGGGTCTACCTTATAATCATCAGTAAAGACCCTGAACTGCACTGCAAAGACTCTGAGTCATTCCTGCTGCGCTCGTGCACCATCACCCCCATCATCCACACTGACTGCCCTGAGGCTATACTCCTCCCGAGGGGAGTTATCCCATTTTATGCTGCGCACACAACACCAGCCTCAGCGGTCTGCCTCGCAGCGGTGGTACTCTCTGACCGCAATCCACGGGTGGCGCAGTCGGACAATTAACCTCAAAACCTAAGAAAGATTGCCACTGGTTTGACCAGCCTGAGCCACGGGACCGGGTCACCGCCACGGAGACTACAGACCCCAGAGACCCGGCACCGGGTATCCCACACACGTGTAAACACGGCCCAGGGGGCGCGTCACATGCAGTACAGCATATTACAAACATAAGTCCCATTATTGGGGAGTGGGTGTCCCATAGTATTTGCTTATGCCTTGCAAGCAAAAGCTGCCAAAAATTAGGACGGAGCAACTTGCAATGCCCCTTACAAGAGCCATGCAGTACAGCATATTACAAACATAAGTCCATTATTGGAGAGTGGGTGTCCCATAGTATTTGCTTATGCCTTGCAAGCAAAAGCTGCCAAAAATTAGGACGGAGCAACTTGCAATGCCCCTTACAAGAGCCATGCAGTACAGCATATTATAAACATAAGTCCCATTATTGGGGAGTGGGTCTCCCATAGTATTTGCTTATACTTTCCAGGCAAAAGCTGCCAAAAATTAGGACGGAGCAACTTGCAATGCCCCTTACAAGAGCCATGCAGTACAGCATATTACAAACATAAGTCCCATTATTGGGGAGTGGGTGTTCCATAGTATTTGCTTATGCCTTGCAAGCAAAAGCTGCCAAAAATTAGGACGGAGCAACTTGCAATGCCCCTTACAAGAGCCATGCAGTACAGCATATTACAAACATAAGTCCCATTATTGGGGAGTGGGTCTCCCATAGTATTTGCTTATGCTTTCCCAGCAAAAGCTGCCAAAAATTAGGACGGAGCAACTTGCAATCCCCCTTACAAGAGCCATGCAGTACAGCATATTACAAACATAAGTCCCATTATTGGGGAGTGGGTCTCCCATAGTATTTGCTTATGCTTTCCCAGCAATAGCTGCCAAAAATTAGGACAGAGCAACTTGCAATGCCCCTTACAAGAGCCATGCAGTACAGCATATTACAAACATAAGTCCCATTATTGGGGAGTGGGTCTCCCATAGTATTTGCTTATGCTTTCCCAGCAAAAGCTGCCAAAAATTAGGACGTAGCAACTTGCAATGCCCCTTACAAGAGCCATGCAGTACAGCATATTACAAACATAAGTCCCATTATTGGGGAGTGGGTGTCCCATGGTATTTGCTTATGCTTTCCCAGCAAAAGCTGCCAAAAATTAGGATGGAGGAACTTGCAATGCTGGCACCCTGGTGGTATAGTGGTGGTGGAGGCTGAGGATAAGGAGAAGAAGATTAAACAGCCGAAACGAGGAAGCGTATACCCATGTGTGGGTGTGAAGCGGTGCATGTGAATACACCTCCCGAAATAACACAGTGGATTTGACTTTATGTTACTCTGCTGTCATTTGGTGGTGATGAGAAGTCTGGCCCAATCCAGCCCTTGTTCATTTTGATAAGGGTCAGCTTGTCAGCATTGTCAGTTGACAGGCGAGTTCGCTTATCAGTTATAATTCCCCCAGCGGCACTAAAAACACGCTTCGATAACACGCTAGCGGCAGGGCAGGCCAGGACCTCCAAGGCGTACAGAGCGAGTTCATTCCAAGTGTCCAGCTTGGATACCCAATAATTAAAAGGCACAGAGGAATCATGGAGGACGCTGGTACGATCGGCAAGGTACTCCCTCACCATCTTTTGAAACTTTCCACTCCTTGTGAGAGTACCCCACGCCTCAGGGCCTGTAAGCTGGGCGGGTGTCAGAAAACTGTCCCAGAACGTTGACAGTGTTCCCCTGCCTCTGCTGGATTGGAGTTGCATATCTCTCGCCTGTACGCCTTGGTTGGGCAACGAACTGTGACCTCTGCCGCTAGCGTGTTCAGATGGGAATTTTTTTAAGAGTTCTGCAGCAAGGGCCTTCTGGTATTGCCCCATTTTTGTAGACCTCTCCACCTAAGGAATAAGAGAGTGAAAGTTCTCCTTGTAGCGGGGGTCTACAAGTGTCACCAACCAGTAATGACTGTCACCCAACATTTTGACAACGCGAGGGTCACGGTTAAGGCAGCGTAACATAAAGTCAGCCATGCGTGCCAGAATGGTAAGGGGCAAGACTTCCGTGTCATCACCAAGATGACGACTGACCATGCTCTCCTCCTCCTCCTCCTCCTCTTCCTCCTCCCCCCTGTCCTCAGGCCACCCACGCTGAACCGACGGTATGACACTTGTACAGGTACTACCGTCTACAACGCATGATAGCAGCTCCTGTTCTTCCTCCTCCTCCTCTCCCTCATTGTCCCCCAATGCACAATGGGATGAGATGAGGCTGGGCTGTGTGTAATCGCCCGCTACGGCTTCTTGATCCATCTCATCATACTCTGGCTGCAATGCCTCCTCTTTAATTCTCTGCAGAGAGCGTTGCAAAAGACAGACAAGTGGGATGCTGACACTAATGATGGCGTCATCGCCACTCACCATCTTGGTGGCCTCCTCAAAGTTTGTCAGGATGGTACATATGTCAGACATCCAGGTCCACTCCTGAGGTCTTATGTGTGGAGTCTGACCTGAATATCGACGGCCTTGTTGCAGCTGGTACTCCACAACTGCTCTCTTCTGCTCACAAATCCTTTGCAACATGTGGAGGGTGGAGGGTAGAGTTCCAACGTGTGGGGACATCACACACCAGTCGGTGTGCCGGAAGCTGCAAACGCTGCTGCAACACAGCAAGGGCGGCGGAAGCTGTAGCCGACTTGCGAAAATGAGGTGACAGGCGGCGTACTTTCACGAGCAGATCTGGCAACTCGGGGTACGATTTAAGAAACCGCTGAACCACGAGGTTAAGCACATGAGCCAGGCATGGTACCTGTATAATCTCACCTCGCCTCAGAGCCGCCACCAGGTTACGGCCATTGTCACACACGACCATGCCGGGATGTAGGTTCAGCGGTCTCAGCCACAGATCTGCCTGCTCTTTCACAGCTGTCCACAACTCACAAGCAGTGTGAGGTTTATCACCTAAGCTTATGAGTTTCAGCACAGCCTGTTGCCGCTTGGCGGAGGCAGTACTGCAATGCTTCCAGCTTGTAACTGATGTGGTGATATCTGAGATGGAGGCTGAACATGAGGAGGAGGAGGAGGAGGATGCGCAGGAGCTGTACACTGTGGGGGCAACTCTGACTGACATAGGGCCCGCAATCCTCTGTGTGGGGAGGATGTGTTCCGTCCCAAGGTCCGACTGGGTCCCGGCTTCCACTATGTTTACCCATTGTGCCGTCAGAGAGATGTACCGTTCCTGGCCACAAGCACTTGTCCACGTGTCCGTTGTCAGGTGGACTCTACCAGTAGCTGCGTTGTTGAGGGCACGGCAGATGCTTTGGGACACGTGCTTGTGTAGTGTGGGGATGGCACACCGGGCAAAATGGGGACTGAGTACTGAGGGACGGCCACCGCCATAAGATTGCGGAAGGATTCCGCCTCCACCAGCCTAAAAGGCAGCATTTCCAATGCAAGCAGTCGTGAAATGTGCGAATTTAGGTCTGTGGCCTGTGGGGCGTTAGCTGCGAATTTCCGCTTTCATTCAAAGGTCTGGGATATGGACAATTGAATGCTGCGGTGGGACGTGGACGTGGACGTTGATGCTGTTTCTTGAGAAACTGCCATAACAAGTGAAGACTTGCCTCCCTCCCCCTGTGTGCTGCTGGCCTCACTCTGCATGTCCTCCTTCCACGTTGGGTCAGTTACTAGATCATCCACCACCTCCTCCTCTTCCACTTGCGCACCACGATCCTCCTCCTCACTTCCTGGCAATTGTGTCTCGTCATCGTCCACCTCTTGTGACAGATTGCCAACGTCGACTTCCAGTGGCCGTGGCTGTTCAAATATTTGGGCATCGCAACATGGGATCTCCTCTTCCACCACTTCAAGCGTATCAGGCGAGGGGCCCAAATATGGAAATGGACCAGTGAACAGCTCTTCAGAGTGTCCAAGTGTGGGATCACTTGCTGTCTGACGACACTCGGCATAGTGGGAGGAAGGAGCATCAGGGTGAGGAGGAGTATGCGGTCGAGACTCACGGCTACTAAGAGTTGACCGTGTGGAAGACAGACCAGAGGTGGTGGTGCCCAGGTAACTAAAAGTATTGTCTGCTATCCAATTAATAACCTGTTCACACTGATCAGTTCTCAATACTGGTGTTGTTCTGTGCTTCCCTAGTAATTCGGTCAAGAAGTGGGAGCGAGAAGATGTGGCTGTTGGTTGTGGCACATTTTCACCTTGGCCACGGCCCTGTCCTCTGCACGAACCATCACCAGAACGTCCACTTCCACGTCCCTTGCCACGCGCCTTGCCCATTGTAAATGAAGTAAAATAGCTTACACTTGCACTATCAATGGAAAAAGGGTAATAAAGAGTAGATTAGAACCGTGGAAGAGGAAAACCACAGTTATTGTTTACTGGGGTATACCACACTTTTTAAATAGAGATATTTGCGGCTGAACAGTGAGCGACACACTCAAACTGCTTTTTTTTTAGATACCAAAGGTCCAAAACTGGACAGTACAGCGATTTGACCTGTGGAACAGCGAAACCACACTGGGATGTCGGGCCTACACAAGACTATTTTCAACAGATATATTTTTGTGTCACAACAGTCAGGAGACACTACTGTTTTTCTTTACGGAAAAAACTACCAAAACCTGAATAACAGAGATTTTTTACGGTGGAACAGCAAAACCACAGTTATAATTTACTGGTGTATACCAGGCTTTTTAAAATATATATATATTTGCGGCTGAACAGTGAGCGACACACTCAAACTGTTTTTTTTAGATACAAATGGCCCAAAAGTGGATAATACAGAGGTTTGTACCGTGGAACTGCGAAACCACACTTGTATTTCTCGGGCCTACACCAGACTATTTTCAACAGATATATTTGTGTCTGAAAAATCAGGGAGACACTATTTTTTTTTTTTTTTTTTACAGCAAAAAATGCAAAAAGCAAGATAATAGAGATTTTTTACCGTGGAACAGCAAAAGCACACTTCTGTCTCTCTGGCCTACACCAGACTATTTTCAACAGATATATTTGTGTCTGAAAAATCAGGGAGACACGATTATTATTTTTATACAGCAAAAAATGCCAAAAACAGGATAATAGAGATGTTTTACCATGGAACATCAAAACCACAGTAATAATTTACTGGTGTATACCAGGCTTTTTAAAATATATAAATATTTGCGGCTGAACAGTGAGCGACACACTCAAACTGTTTTTTTTAGATACAAATGGCCCAAAAGTGGATAATACAGAGGTTTGTACCGTGGAACTGCAAAACCACACTTGTATTTCTCGGGCCTACACCAGACTATGTTCAACAGATATATTTGTGTCTAAAAAATCAGGGAGACACAATTTTTTTTTTTTACAGCAAAAAATGCAAAAAGCAGGATAATAGAGATTTTTTACCGTGGAACAGCAAAAGCACACTTCTGTCTCTCTGGCCTACACCAGACTATTTTCAACAGATATATTTGTGTCTGAAAAATCAGGGAGACACTATTATTATTTTTATACAGCAAAAAATGCCAAAAACAGGATAATAGAGATGTTTTACCGTGGAACATCAAAACCACAGTAATAATTTACTGGTGTATACCAGGCTTTTTAAAATACAGTCATATGAAAAAGTTTGGGCACCCCTATTAATCTTAAGCTTAATGTTTTATAAAAATTGGTGTTTTTGCAACAGCTATTTCAGTTTGACATATGTAATAACTGTTGGACACAGTAATGTTTATGCCTTGAAATGAGGTTTATTGTACTAACAGAAAATGTGCAATCTGCATTTAAACAAAATTTGACAGGTGCATAAGTATGGGCACCCTTATCATTTTCTTGTTTTAAATACTCCTTCCTACTTTTTACTGACTTACTAAAGCACTTTTTTTGGTTTTGTAACCTCATTGAGCTTTGAACTTCATAGCCAGGTGTATGCAATCATGAGAAAAGCTACTTAAAGTGGCCACTTGCAAGTTGTTCTCCTGTTTGAATCTCCTCTGAAGAGTGGCATCATGGGCTCCTCAAAACAACTGTCAAATGATCTGAAAACAAATATTATTCAACATAGTTGTTCAGGGGAAGGATACAAAAAGCTGTCTCAGAGATTTAACCTGTCAGTTTCCACTGTGAGGAACATAGTAAGGAAATGGAAGAACACAGGGACAGTTCTTGTTAAGGCCAGAAGTGGCAGGCCAAGAAAAACATCAGAAAGGCAGAGAAGAAAAATGGTGAGATCAGTCAAGGACAATCCTCAGACCACCTCCAGAGAGCTGTAGCATCAACTTGCTGCAGATGGTGTCACTGTGCATCGGTCAACTATACAACGCACTTTGCACAAGGAGAAGCTGTATGGGAGAGTGATGCGAAAGAAGCCGTTTCTGCAAGCACGCCACAAACAGAGTCGGCTGAGGTATGCAAAAGCACATTTGGAGAAGCCAATTTCTTTTTGGAAGAAGGTCCTGTGGACTGATGAAACCAAGATTGAGTTATTTGGTCATACAAAAAGGCGTTATGCATGGTGGCAAAAAAACACAGCATTCCAAGAAAAACACTTGCTACCCACAGTAAAATTTGGTGGAGGTTCCATCATGCTTTGGGGCTGTGTGGTCAATGCCGGCACCGGGAATCTTGTTAAAGTTGAGGGACGCATGGATTCCACTCAGTATCAGCAGATTCTTGACAATAGTGTGAAAGAATCAGTGACAAAGTTGAAGTTACGCAGGGGATGGATCTTTCAGCAAGACAATGATCCAAAACACTGCTCCAAATCTACTCAGGCATTCATGCAGAGGAACAATTACAATGTTATGGAATGGCCATCCCAGTCCCTTGACCTGAATATCATTGAACATCTGTGGGATCATTTGAAGAGGGCTGTCCATGCTCGGCGACCATCAAACTTAACTGAACTGGAATTGTTTTGTAAAGAGGAATGGTCAAAAATGCCTTCATCCAGGATCCAGGAACTCATTAAAAGCTACAGGAAGCGACTAGAGGCTGTTATTTTTGCAAAAGGAGGATCTACTAAATATTAATGTCACTTTTCTGGTGAGGTGCCCATACTTATGCACCTGTCAAATTTTGTTTGAATGCAGATTGCACATTTTCTGTTAGTACAATAAACCTCATTTCAAGGCAGAAACATTACTGTGTCCAACAGTTATTACATATATCAAACTGAAATAGCTGTTGCAAAAACACCAATTTTTATAAAACATTAAGCTTAAGATTAATAGGGGTGCCCAAACTTTTTCATATGACTGTATATATATATTTGCGGCTGAACAGTGAGCGACACACTCAAACTGTTTTTTTTAGATACAAATGGCCCATAGAACTGCAAAACCACACTTCTATTTCTCTGGCCTACACCAGACTATTTTCAACAGATATATTTGTGTCTGAAAAATCAGAGGCACACTTTTTTTTTGGGGGGGGGGGGGGGCACCAAAAGGTTAATAAGATGGGTATTTGTACATTGTGAAGGAGGAAAAAAAAAAAGAGGATTTAGATAAAAAAAGGATTTTTCCTGGCCCCCGGGACCTGGAGCTAAGTCCAGCAATTTCAGCAACAGGAGCAGCACACAGGACTGTAATGCAGCGTTTGCTGGTATAGCCACTGCGTCTCCTATACAGCCTGCCTGCCTGCCTGATATACCTGGGATGGATATTAGTCCTGAGAAGGACTGTTTGTTTGATCTGGCAGCCTTTACAGACCCTACACTAACTATTTTGCAGGATATATCTCTCCCTAAATCAGCAGCGCTGCCCCTACACTGTCTGATCCGGAGCGACTGTGACCAAGATGGCGGCGCCCGGTTTTAAATACTCGAGGTGACGCTGTGCGGCCAGCCAATCACTGTAATGCCCACAAACAACAAGGCTGTGCCATTACAGTGACTGGCTGGCAATCCCTGCATGTTCATTGGCTCTGTAAAGAGCGCCAAACATGCAGGGCGGAGACCCGAGCTCCCGCCCGAGTAACCCGGAAATGCTCGGTGCTCGCCGAACATCCCGAGTAGCGTGATGCTCGGGCGAGTACCGAGCAGTGTCGAGCATGTTCGCTCAACACTACTCCCAACCTATCTATTTAAGAGCACAGACCTGCCTGATAAAAGTCGTAGGAAATGCTGTAACCTAGTCCTTAAAAGGACTGCAATCAAAACTATTCCCTACTCCCAAGCTATCTGTAGATTTGTGCGAAAATTGGCTTGAAATTAACAAGGTATAGCGCACACAGCAACAGCGGTGCCGTCTAACACGCAGCTGCAGCAGTGAGAAAATGGTGGCGATGGGGAAAATGGCTGGGTCTTATAGGGCAAGGACATGTGACATACACTGCCAATGACACATGCCCTTGCTTGTGTGAAAAAAAGCACTTCGCTCCGTGTGTGCGCTGCTGATAGGCTGACAGATTGCACCTCCCCACTGTAAATGCGGGAAAGAGGAAAAAAAAGTGGAGATCTTCATTATTCCTGCAGAGATCCATCCCCTGCCCCTCCCCCTGCCCCACTGTACACTCAAACTGCGTATTAGCATTAGTTTTCATCATTACTGAGAAAAAATCCAGTTATGATTTTGGTGCACGAACAGTTATCGAACATAACCTCGAACAGCCGAATTTTTTTCAAATCGTTCGTGTTCGCCGAACGGCTCGAACACCGCCCAAAACAGCTCAATTTGAGATTGGCGAATAGTTCAAGTCGAACACCGCTCATCTCTAATCATGAATCCCACCTTAACCTGATCGGTGGGAAAACAAGGAGGGTAGAACTTGAAGTGTAGCATGCATTGCTCCACAAATGCACGACTCAGTCTTGGATCCCCATAGTACCGTGGCGGATCCGCAAGAACGAGTGCTGATAGATCTATCTGGACGGGTGCGTGATTCGCCTGAAACTCAGCTGATAGCAAAAAAAAAAAAAATTTCTTCTAGAAGCACGTATTCGCTGGAAAACGTCTCAGAAAGCGAAGGCCGTGGGGCTCAACGGGAACCATGCCCTGAGCATGCTGTAATGCACACGCCCGGACTGACTGACGTGTGCGTGTTTAGTATTTCCACTGGGTCATGAACCGGAGAGTGCCTGGAGGGGCGTAACTAAGTATCTGCCCGATCCGACCACGGTGGCACGACGGCATACGACGCCAGTGCACCAGGGAGGAACCGAGCAGAGGGACCAGGGTCTACTCCAGGTCAGACTCCGGACACGGCTGTTGGCCCACACCGGGGAATACAGGAACTGGAAGGTAAGGCTGGAACACAGACTGGGGATATAGGCAGACACGGCTGGTATGCAGACGGGTGGACGCTGGTAAGCACGACTGGTATGCAGGCAGAGAGGTGCTGGCAGGTACGGCCGGAATTCAGGCAGGTGGATGCTGGTAAGCACGACTGGTATGCAGGCAGGGAGGTACTGGCAGGCACGACAGGCTGGAGCACAGAGTGGATAGGACCCAGTACAGACTGGGACTTCCAGAACAGAACCGCAGATGCGGTGGACAAACACAGCAGGGTGAGACCGCCCGGAGCGGTGGGCAAGAGCAGAGCAAGACTGCCGGAGCAGCGAGCAAAGGGTCAGAGCAGAGCGAGGCTGTCGGAGCAGCGAGCAAAGGGTCAGAGCAGAACGAGACTGTCGCAGCAGCGAGCAAAGGGTCAGAGCAGAGCGAGACTGCCAGAGCAGCGAGCAAACGGTCAGAGCAGAGCGAGGCTGCCGGAGCAGCGAGCAGAGGGTCAGAGCAGAGCGAGACTGCCGGAGCAGCGAGCAAAGGGTCAGAGCAGAGCGAGGCTGCCGGTGCAGCGAGCAAAGGGTCAGAGCAGAGCGGAAACCGCAGGAGCGGTGAGCAAGGCAGAGCATAGCGGAAACCGCAGGAGCGGTGAGCAAGGCGGAGCAGAGCGGAAACCGCAGGAGCGGTGAGCAAGGCGGAGCAGAGCGGAAACCGCAGGAGCGGTGAGCAAGGCGGAGTAGAGCGGAAACCGCAGGAGCGGTGAGCAAGGCGGAGCAGAGCGGAAACCGCAGGAGCGGTGAGCAAGGCGGAGCAGAGCGGAAACCGCAGGAGCGGTGAGCAAGGCGGAGCAGAGCGGAAACCGCAGAAGCGGTGAGCAAGGCGGAGCAGAGCGGAAACCGCAGGAGCGGTGAGCAAGGCGGAGCAGAGCGGAAACCGCAGAAGCGGTGAGCAAGGCGGAGCAGAGCGGAAACCGCAGGAGCGGTGAGCAAGGCGGAGCAGAGCGGAAACCGCAGAAGCGGTGAGCAAGGCGGAGCAGAGGGGGCAGGGCTATGTTCACACGGAACAGACAGGATGGGAAAGGCAGAACCAGATACACACAAGATACTTGCAATGAAGTAGCGAGTGGACTCTAAACTCACAAACGAAAGTACAGCCACTACGAGTAGGAGTTAGGAGCAGGTTCAGACTCTGCAGAAAAAGGGAAGGGACGGACATATAAACAAAACAGGTAAAAGGAAGGAGAGTGTTCAGACAGGAACTGAGTGTTCGGACAGAAACCGACACTGCAGCGAGAGACAGGAGCGAGTCTGGGTATGCGGCCCCCAGAAAGGCGGGACGAACAGGCAAGGAGCGTGTTCAGACTGGCCTAGAAATACAGCCTCAGGAAAGCAGACAGACAGGCAAACAAACACAGAAACAGATCTAGGTATGCAGCCCCTAGAAGGCAGGATGAACAGGCTAAGAACGTGTTCAGACAGGAAGCTGACTAGAGTGCACAGACAGGACACAGTTCAGAAACGGGAACTGATACCGTAAGGCAGGGAACAGGGAAGGACCTGGCATGTCAGCGACCAAAGGCCAACTGACAGAACAAGATGCTCAGGCAAGGATTCCAGGAAAGAGCTGGGTTAAATACCAGGTGACAGACAGCAATAGGCGGAGTATGCACAAGGGGTGTGCCCGCAGCAGCTACAAGAAGCAGGAAGTGATCGGGCGCCGCCCTTAAGCAGAAGAAACAGAGGCAAGCAGACAGCATGGAGGAAAGCCAGAGTGATAGTCTGGACTGGAAATCAAGTGCGCGCTCTTGCACAGTGGGAGATGGACCACTATGCAAGGACGCTGCCAGGTATGTTACACACACACAGTACACTGACGCACCCACTTGATGACTTCCAGCAAAGCCAGAAGGGAGGAGCAGGAATATATAGGCAGATGGTCACGTGACCGCAAAACACAAGATAGAAAAAATTAACAGGAGGGTTCTAACACTCCGGCACCACCAACTGCTTGTTATCTCGCCCCGCTGTGTCTCATGTCACCCGATACATCAACCCCCTTTCCCATATAATGCAGACCCCCTCTTCAGACCCTTCGGCAGCCGCTACACTCCTCAATCCCGCTAGGGATGAATCTCCCTGTAACTCCTCCCTGATGTCATTTACCTCCCCCAGGTCACATTCTGTCATGCTAACAGGCGTTGTATTTTGTGCATTACTCACCACTGGCGGGGGGGTTGTCAGCATGTCGAGATCGCTCTGTTCCCTCTAGGCTGATGCAGTGTGAACTGGTCCTTGAATTCGGGTTACAACATTGGCCCAGTGGCAAACCAAACCTGCTCCTAGGTTGTTTCCCAGCAACACATCTACTGGTAGGTGCCGAACTACTCCTACATCCACTATTCCATGACTGTGACCCCAGTCTAAATGTAGTCGAGCCCTTCGAATGTTCAGAGATTCTCCCCCAGCTATGTGGACTAACATCCGGCTGGTGGGAACAATACATTGGTCCGGTATTAGGTGGTCTTTAATAGTGTTGAGCCACCCCCGTAGTGTTCGAGTTCGGTTCGGTTCGTCGAACACCCGTGTGTTCGCCGAACTGTTCGTCGAACTGTTCGTCGAACACCTTCGAACACCGTTAAAACCAATGGCAGGCAAACAAAAACACATAGAAACACATAGAAAACACCTTCAAAGGTGTCCAAAAGCTGACAAACTGCTCAGAAGACACAACTAACACATGGAAAAGTGACAAGTACATATAGTCATGTGAAAAGAAAAGAGGTGGAGGAGTAAAAGGAGGGGGAGACACAAATATAGGCATGTCATGCCCTTCTAAAGTCCAAAAAGTGAAAAGCCGACACGTTCAGTCCGCTCCTGCCCGTGCCACCTCCGTGTCGCCGGGTTTGTGCCAGAGCCGCGGTGAACCCTGACGGCCAGCCCCCCTCTCCCAATACTGGTGCCTGTCCGATGGTGGGTCGAGCGAGCCCCCCTGTGGTGGAGGCAGCTCTAAGCTTTTTAATTTAAATTTAAATTGTCTCTCTAATTTGAATGAATACACTTTAAATCCACTGAGGAAGGGGAACCCTGTAGTGCAGGAGCAGGGAGGAAGCAGTTCCTGGGTGCATTGAGAAGGGAGTATAAAAGGTGGGCACCATCTTAGTTCAGTGCAGAGAAGTCTGAGCAGAAGTGGCAGGGAGCAGGGGCTCTGCATGAGCTCTGCTCCGGAGGCGGGCCTAGTAACAGAGGCCCAGGCCTGGAAGAGGGAGAAGGAAGGAAGAGGAGCGGAGAAGGCTCCAGGAACGAGGAATGAAGGGATCCCAGGGGTGCGGACGGGCGAGTCGCCACCGCACGCCTGAATCCACCTGCGTGGAGGGGTCAGGCCAAAGGGGGAGACCGGTCCCCGAAACTAGTGGAGGCAGGAAACGGCCCTCAGCTAGAAACCGGAGGCTCTGACATTTTATGTGGTGCAGCCCCTCGCTACACCCGCTAGGAAGGCACCACATAGGGTCAGGGAAACTGGCGCCAAGTTTACCAAGAGGAGGCCCGAGGCAGCCGGACAGAAGGGTTGGTAAGAAAGGCCAGACAAAGGACACACAAAGGGGGTCCTGTGAAGCGCTCTAAAGTTATCTGGGAGTTGTCTGAGCCCCTCACCTGGTGAGCACAGTACGACGTGGGCAGCCGTTACCTGGTCTGGATAATAAGAACTGTGAGTAAAGGCCCTGGACTGCATCACTGACTCCGTGTCGTTACTGCTGCTGCCCTGCACCATCACCCCCATCCTCCGCATACACTGCCCTGAGGCTATACTCCTCCCGTGGGGAGTTATGCTACGCTCTGCTGCACCCACAACACCAGCCTCAGCGGTCTGCCCTGCAGCGGCGGTTCACTCTGACCGCAATCCACGGGTGGCGTAGTCGGACATTTAAACATCAAAACCACATAAATAGTTCCGCCACTGGTTTGACCACCCTGAGCCACGGAACCGGGTCGCCGCCACGAAGACTACAACCACCAGCATCCACCAAAAAGGGTCCGGCTCCGGGTGTCCCAAGGCCCAGGGGGTGCATCAGAACATTTTCATCACCTTTCACAATCACCAATGGGACAAGGCAGGGATGTCCTCTGTCCCCTCTCTTATACATCCTAGTGACGGAGCACCTGCTCTCATCAATTCGCCTTAACCCCAATATTAGGTGGATTGAGGTGGGAGGCACCGAGTACAAGTGCTCTCTATTTGCTGATGATGTCCTAGTATATATCACTCAATCACATATATCCATCCATGCTGTTATGGCTGAAATAGATCACTTTGTTACATGGTCAAATTTTAAAATCAATGCAGCGAAGTCTGAGGCCCTCGATGTCTCCCTCCCCAAATCCATATAGGATTCCATCCAGTCCAACTTTCCCTTTGCCTGGCCCTCACAGGGTATCAAATACTTAGGAATTCCTATTGATAGAGACCTCTCCCATCTATGTTATCTTAATTTTGGGCCCTTTATTGAACAACTCCATACAGACCACGGTTGGCAAGTTAGAACTGTAAGATTCACTACGTGAACCACTGGTGTTTTGTGGAAAAGCACGTGTACACTGTGTTCCAAATTATTATGCAAAAAGTGTTTAGGAATGATAAGGGAAGAATTTGTTTGTCAGTTAAACTCATTGATGGTGATGTGTGTCAGGGCTCTTTATATCACTGTAAGCAATTGCAGACACCTGTGCTAATTAGTTTTGCAGGTGTGTCCAATGAAAGGCAAAACTACTTAAGAAGGCTGTCTCACATTATTAAGCAGCCTACATTTTCTGCCAAAATGGGAAAGAAAAAGGATGTGTCGGCTGCTGAGAAGCAACAAATTGTGGAGTGTTTAGGTCAAGGCATGACTACAATCAACATTGTGCAATGATCAGGATGAAGTGTCTTGGCAATCAAGAAGTATGTAGCTGATTCACAGTACACACGTGTGCGTGCTGATAAGGGCAAATTGAGGACTCTTTCCTACAGGCAATTACGTCAGGTTAAAAGAGCAGCGGCAAAAAAGCCTTGTCATAGCAGCAGACAAGTTTTTGAAGCTGCTGGTCTCTCCAACGTCCCCCGAACAACAAGATGCAGGGTCCTTCAGAGGTTTGCAGCTGTGCATACGCCATCCTGTCAACCTCCTCTATCCACTTCACACAAGCAGAAACGGCTCCAGTGGGCTAAACATTACATGAAGACTGATTTCAAAACGGATGAGTGCCGTGCAGCGCTCGATGGTCCAGATGGATGGAGTGGAGGATGGCTGGTTGATGGACACCCCACGCAAACACGGCTACAGCGCCAACAAGGAGGAGGTGGAGTAATGTTTTGGGCTGGAATCATGGGGAGAGAGATTGTCGGCCCCTTTAGGATCCCTGAAGGTGCTAAAGATGAACTCCATAATGTATGTGGATTTTCTCAAACAGCACTTCCTGCCATTGTTCAAGAAGAAGAACCGTGTATTTCACAGCAAGATCATTTTTTTGCATGATAATGCACCATCTCATGCTGCACATAAAACATCTGCATCTCTGGCTGATATGGGCATAAAAGGGGACAAACTTATGGTGTGACCCCCATGCTCCCCTGACCTCTACCCCATTCAGAACCTCTGGAGCATCATCAAAAGGAGTGTCTATGATGGCGGGAGGCAGTTCACATCTAAGCAACACCTCTGGGAGGGTATTCTGTCCTCATGCAAAACAATTGAAGCAGAAACCATCCAAAACCTGACAAATTCAATGGACGAGAGAGTTCAGAAGCTCCTTTCGAACAAGGGGTCCTATGTGCAAATGTAACATCACCTAGAATAAAGTTTTGAGTTGAAAACTGTTTGATTTCAGTTTCTAATAACCTGCTAATGCTTATAATTTCAAAAATGACCATTTTTTTGGTCTTTATTAAAATGAAAAGGTTGATCGAAAAGTTTGGGGGATCTAAGAATGTGGCAACCCAGTAGTCATGATTACTTCGAATTCTGACAATATGAGGGTCATGTTGCAGGTAGTGCAGCAAGAAGGCACTTATGTGTCTTGCGCATCTCGGAGCCCCAAAATTATTTTCCGGGCTAGATGCAGCTAAAAATTATTATTAATTTTAAATCTGGTGGAGCTTAGTATAGATGGCCTAATAGGATCAGTGCTGCACACTGCTACAAAGCCCAAATTATTTTCCAACCAAGATACAGATAAACATGATTAGTAATTTTAAATCTGGTGGAGCTTATTATAGATGGCCTAATAGAATCAGTGCTGCACACTGCTACAAAGCCCAAATTATTTTCCAGCCAAGATACAGATAAACATGATTAGTAATTTGAAAGCTTAAAACGGTTGGTAGGGTGATTTTAACCAATCATCAAGCTTTTACTCTCCCCAGGATGACACAGGGGTAGAAAAGTCGTTTCGGATCCATGATTTGTTCATCTTTATGAACGTGAGTCTGTCTACATTATCAGTGGAGAGCCGCGTGCGCTTATCTGTCAGCACACCACCAGCAGCGCTGAACACACGTTCAGACAGAACGCTGGCTGCGGGGCATGACAAGATCTCCAAGGCGTAAGTGGCTAGCTCCGGCCATTTATCCAGATTGGAAGCCCAAAAAGAGCAAGGGTCCAGTGACACAGTCATGGCTTCAATGTTTACTTGGAGATACTCCTGTACCATCGTCTCTAGGCGTTGACTATGTGTCAGACTTCTTGTCTCCTGTGGCCTTGCAAAGGATGGGCTAAAAAAGTGGTGAAATGATTCCGCAAAATTGATGTTACCAGCAGATACTGTGGTTCTGTTACGGTTTGAGTGCTGAACACTTGACGGTCCCACGGTTGGCAAGTTGGAACTGTGAGATTCACTACGTGCACCACTGGTGTTTTGTGGAAAAGCACATGTAAGATTCTGCAACAGTCTCTGCTGATACTGCTGCATGCGTGCATCCCTTTCTATGGCAGGAATAATTTCGGCAAATTTACTTTTGTACCGGGGATCTAACAGTGTGGCAACCCAGTAGTCAGGATTATTTCTAATTCTCACAATTCGAGGGTCATGTTGCAGGTAGTGCAGCAAGAAGGCACTCATGTGTGTTGCGCATCCAGGAGCACCAAGTCCCTGTTGTGTTGGTGGCGAGGTAACAATCATGCTTCCTTCCTCTGTCCTCTCCCCCCAACCTCGCACAACAGAAATGTGATCAAGGTCTCCCTCATCTGATGAGTCTTCCATCAGTTCATCCTCCACTTCTTCCTGGGCTCCTGCACCTTCCTCACTAGTTTGGCTGCTACCATGCGCCCTGGTAAAACCATCTCACCCACCCTCACATGCCTGCCGCCTTGGTGCTGCCGACCGTCTGGACCTTGCAGATGTTAGCCCTTCCGCATACAACTCCTCCTCCTCTACTTCCTCCACCTCCTCTTGTGCCACCACCTGACTCCGAATTCTGTTTAACATGTGCTCCAGCATGTAAATCACCGGAATAGTCATGCTGATAATGGCATTGTCAGCACTAAACATCTTCGTCGCCATTTCAAAACTGTGCAGAAGGGTGCATAGGTCCCTGATCTGAGACCACTCCTCCAGCGTGATTTGCCCCACCTCTGGATCTCGTTGGCCCAGGCTATACGTCAGAACGTATTGCACCAGGGCTTGTCGGTGCTGCCACAGTCGCTGCAACATGTGCAGAGTTGAATTCCACCGGGTAGGCACATCGCATTTTAGCCAGTGAAGTGGCAGGCCCAACGACTTCTGTAGAGATGTAAGTCGCTGAGCTGCGGGATGCGAAGGGCGGAAGTGAGCACACAGCGACCGTGCCCTCTGCAGAAGGCCATCTAGTCTGTGATAGTGGGCTAAAAATTGCTGGACAACCAGGTTCAACACGTGAGCCATACAAGGCACGTGTGTGACATTGCCCCGGCGAAGGGCCGCACCCAGGTTTGCAGCATTGTCGCACACGGCCTTCCCTGGTTTCAGGTCCAGTGGAGACAACCATTCATGAAATTGGTTCTCCAGAGCTGACCACAACTCCTCAGCTGTGTGACTCACATTTCCCAGACATTTCAAAGTAAAAAACGCCTGATGATGTTGAGCCCTACTGCCAGCATAGTAAGGAGGTGTGCAGGATCCCTTCTGCGTAGTTAGAAAGCTTGTGGCATGACCAGACAGGCTTTGGGTGCAGGTGGAAGACTGAGAGGAGGTTGAGGAGGCAGAAGCAGTGGAGGAACTTTGACATAAAGAGGATTGACGCACAACTCGTGGGGACGGCAAGACTTGGACAGCAGCCCCTTGTCCTGCTGTCACCATAGTTACCCAGTGCCCAGTCAGCGACATGTAACGCCCCTGTCCATGCCTACTCGTCCAAGTGTCTGTGGTGAAATGCACCCTGTCACACACAGAGTTTCTCAAAGAAGCGGTGATGTTGTGTGCGACATGCTGGTGGAGCGCAGGCACACCTTTCTTTGAGAAGTAGTGCCGACTGGGCATCTGGTACTGGGGTACTGCGACGGACATAAGGTCTCGAAAATCCTCTGTGTCCACCAGGCGGAAAGGCAGCATTTCTGTAGCCAAGAGCTTGCAGATGGTGAAATTCAACCTCTTAGCTTTCTCATGGCTAGGAGGAAATGGTCTTTTACTTGTCCACATCTGAGGGACCGAGGGCTGACTATTGTGCTTAGACGGGGTTGATAAGGGTGTCCCCGGCAAACTGCCGGTCTGTGAGGAAGATGCAGGCGGACATGTTAGGTTGCCTTGATCCAAAGGTGGTGCTATCGATGTTGGACAGCGCTCAACACCAGCTGGTGTTACCACCTCCAAAGAAAATGATGACCTGCCATTCACGCTGGCTGTTGCGGGTAAAGAGGTGGCAGGTCTGCGCCCCAAAACAGGTGTGACTGCTGTCCCCCCAGTCACAGAGGATGAAGAGGCCGCGGATGCACAAGATATGGCAGACGGTGGTTGGCCCGGCCGGCTAGGCCGCATTGTAGCACACTGAGCTTCCCACTGCAACTTATGCTTCATGTCCATGTGCCGGTTCATGCATGAAGTACTCAAACTATGTATTTTTTGGCCTCTACTTAGCTTTTGCTGACAAATGTTACAGATAACACGAGTTGGGTCATCTTTATCGATCTGAAAAAATGCCCAGGCTATGCAAGGCTTAGCACCCATGCGACCTGAAGAGCCACCACGACTTGTGGTGAGAGGCAGAGTTGTGTTTGAGGATGCAGTTGTTGACGTGCTTCCAGTACTACGTCTCTGTCCAGGAAGGCGCAACCTGACCTCGTCGTCACTAGCATCTTCCTCCACCTCCTCTGCTGACCTCATCTCTTGGCTGACTGTGGGTTGACAGTAAGTGGGATCTCCAACCTCATCATCATCACCCTGTGCGTTATCACACCCGTCGTCCTCAGAGCCAACCTGTTCCTGCCCTGACAAAAAAGTAAAGTTGTCGCTCCAATCAGGTATTTGAGTCTCATCATCGTCTTCCTCATTGTCTCCACCAACAGGAGTTACAGTTTGGGAATGAGGGTCTACATTATGGTCAGAACCTTCTGCGTCTGGTCCTGGATCCGACTCATAAAGATTCTGGGCATCAGTGCAGATCATTTCCTCGTATGGATTCACAGAAGCGCTGGAGTCGACCTCTGATTCCCAGGCTATAGTATGAGTAAACAGCTCTGCAGACTCAACCATCTGTTCTACCTCATACTCAGACGGGCAGCTGGAGATTTGGGAGCTGTGAGGAAGCAAGTGCGATTGGGGTGACACCTTTGAGGACTGGAGTATTTGTGATGTTGAAGTTGATGTGGAGGAGAGCCCACTTAAAGGAGCACTTGATATCCGTTGAAGCACCTGCTGTTTTTGTGCCTCATCTGGAATTTGTAGCGATTGGCGTGGCCGTAAGAAAGGGATCTTATCACATTGTCCGCTAAAAGAAGTAGACATTTTAGTTTGGCTGGAAGATGGTCTTTCTTCTGCAGATGTTACTGTTGCTTTAACACCTACTGTTAGAACCTTGCTCTTAGTTCTTTTTTCCTTTGCTGGTCACATGACCTTGTTGGCCTATTTAATCCTGCTCCGCCCTTCTGGCTTTGCTGGACTTCATTGTATATCTACTTTCTAGCTAGCCAGTGCTCTGTGTCTTGCTCTGTTAGTTTGCTTGGTCTACTGACCTCTATGTTCTATATATTTTGTTTGTTCGTCTGTCTGCTACTATTTCTGTTAGGAGGTGTCCCATATTCCTCCCAGTCCTTAGTACTTGTAGGGATTCCTTCCCCACATCTATAGGTCTCCGTACAGACTAGCTTAGGACTTTAGCAGGTCTGATCGCAGGATCAGGTCCCCTGTTACATCGTAGGGATTAAGCTGAGTTCTATCGTAGGGACAGATCTCCTCTCTTTCCTTAGTTCTGGTAGCAGAACATAACAGTAAGTCCAGCCAGCAAATTCTCTAAGGAAAGATTTCTCTGTTCCATCATGGTGTCGGTTCAGGATTTGGTTCATCGCCTGCAGGGACTCTCTCTGGAGGTGGCCGAGCTCCGTCAGCACGTGATTAACTGTCCTGGAGCACATTTCTTGGAGCCTAAGGTATGTTTGCCGGATTTATTTTTTGGTGAACACCGAGAATTTTTTTCATTTAAAAATGCTTGCTTATTGTATTTTCGTTTGAGACCTAAGTCCTCTGGGGATGAATCCCAGCGCGTAGGGTTCATAATGTCACTTTTGCGCAAAGAGCCTCAGGAGTGGGCCTTTTCTTTGCAACCTAGTGATTCATGCTTCAGATCAGTGGATAGTTTTTTTTCTGCTTTGGACTCCGTTTTGGAAAATGAGATTCTTAAAGCACAGGAGAATGCCCCTTCTAACACTCCTCATGGGAGGTTGTTTGTGCCTGGGACCTTTAGGAGAGATTTGTTTGTTGAGTGTCACGAATCTCGGTTGGCAGGTCATCCTGGAATCTCTGAGACCAAGAGACTGGTGGGTCGCAGTTTTTGGTGGCCTGGATGGCAGAAGGAAGTCATTAAGTGGGTGCGTCAATGTACTATATGTGCTAGATCTAAGTCCTCACATACTCCTGCTGCGGGGTTGCTTTGTCCTTTGGAGGTTCCCAGTGCTCCTTGGACACATTTGGCTATGGACTTTATAACTGACCTTCCCCCCTCTGAGGGTTTTACTGTCATCTGGGTGGTCGTGGACCGTTTTAGCAAGATGTGTTACTTGGTTCCTTTCGTCAAACTGCCCTGCGCTAAAACTCTCGCTAAGGCCTTTGTCAAGGAAATTGTCAGACTTCATGGCGTTCCTACTGACATTGTTTCTGATAGGGGTCCTCAGTTCGTGGCTCGTTTTTGGCGTGCCTTTTGTGATAGGTTGGGAGTTCATTTGTCGTTCTCGTCCGGATATCATCCTGAATCTAATGGCCAGACAGAAAGGAAAAACCAGGATGTTGAGCAGTTCTTGCGTTGTTTTGTGGCAGACAATCAAGAGGGGTGGTCTGAGTTTCTGCCACTTGCTGAATTTGCTCTGAACAATCATACATCTTCTTCTGCTGGTTGTTCGCCTTTTTTTTGTTGTTCTGGGAGACATCCGTCGTTTGGGTCGTTCTCCAAGTTGGGATCTGCCGTGCCTGAGGAGGAGAATTTTTCCGGTGATTTGGAGAGAGTTTGGACGGATGTGCGTGGTAATCTTCAGGAGGCCAACAGAAAATCTAAAGACTACTTTGATAGGAAACGACAGGAGGTTTTGTTCGCTGTTGGTGACATGGTTTGGTTGTCCTCTAGGTATCTGCGGTTGAGGATTGCTTCAAAGAAATTGGGTCCCAAGTTTGTAGGGCCCTTTAAGGTGCTTCAGGTTGTCAACCAATCTGCTGTTAGGTTGGAGGTTCCTACCTCCTGGAGAATTAATCCGGTATTTCATGTCTCTCTGTTGAAAAAAGCAGTTGTATCGGATTGTGACGCATCTGCCTCTGTTCCTCCGGTGGTGGAGGACGGGGAATATGAAATCTCTCGCATCCTTAACTCTAGACGGTATAGAGGTAGTTTGCAGTATCTTGTGGCCTGGAAAGGTTTCGGTCCCGAGGATAACTCTTGGGTGAGGTCGGATGATGTTTCCGCGTCCAGACTTATTAGAGCGTTTCACAGGAGATTTCCTGATAAGCCTGGTCCTAGGGGATCCGGAGGATCCTCTTAGAAGGGGGGGTACTGTTAGAACCTTGCTCTTAGTTCTTTTTTCCTTTGCTGGTCACATGACCTTGTTGGCCTATTTAATCCTGCTCCGCCCTTCTGGCTTTGCTGGACTTCATTGTATATCTACTTTCTAGCTAGCCAGTGCTCTGTGTCTTGCTCTGTTAGTTTGCTTGGTCTACTGACCTCTATGTTCTATATATTTTGTTTGTTCGTCTGTCTGCTACTATTTCTGTTAGGAGGTGTCCCATATTCCTCCCAGTCCTTAGTACTTGTAGGGATTCCTTCCCCACATCTATAGGTCTCCGTACAGACTAGCTTAGGACTTTAGCAGGTCTGATCGCAGGATCAGGTCCCCTGTTACATCGTAGGGATTAAGCTGAGTTCTATCGTAGGGACAGATCTCCTCTCTTTCCTTAGTTCTGGTAGCAGAACATAACACCTACCCCACGGACACAACCTTTTTTCCCCTTCCAAACACGCCTATTCCCCTTTCCACCAGCAGCAGGCCTTTTTCCACTCATTTTGGTGGTTAACTAATTCACAACTCTGGAGTTGTTTGCACAAAAAAACAATGGATGGGAACCGAGCAGAGCTGAGTGGCCAAACTGTCGTATTAGGCCAAAACTATTGGCTGGGTTAGATGGAGAAAAAAATTATATTCGATTTGCAACCTGATGGAGGTCAGTATAGATGGACTAATAGAACAAGTCCCACACATAGCTAGAAGCCCAAATATTTTTTCAGAGGTAGATGCAGAAAAAAAATAGATTCAGTTTGCAACCTGATGGAGGTCAGTATAGATGGACTAATAGAGAAAGTTCCACACACTGCTAGAAGGCCAAATATTTTTTCAGAGCTAGAAGCAGACAAAAAATTATTTTGAATTTGCAACCTGATGGAGGTCAGTATAGGTGGACTAATAGAACAAGTCCCACACACTGCTAGAAGGCCAAATATTTTTTCAGAGCTAGATGCAGAAAAAAATTATGTTCAGTTTGCAACCTGATGGAGGTCAGTATAGATGGACTAATAGAACAAGTCCCACACACAGCTAGAAGCCCAAATATTTTTTCAGAGGTAGATGCAGAAAAAAATTATATTCAGTTTGCAACCTGATGGAGGTCTGTATAGATGGATTAATAGAACAAGTCCCACACACAGCTAGAAGCCCAATATTTTTTCAGAGGTAGATGCAGAAAAAAAATTATTTTAATTTGCAACCTGATGGAGGTCAGTATAGATGGACTAATAGAGAAAGACCCACACACTGCTAGAAGGCCAAATATTTTTTCAGAGCTAGATGCAGAAAAAAATTATATTCAGTTTGCAACCTGATGGAGGTCAGTATAGATGGACTAATAGAACAAGTCCCACACACAGCTAGAAGCCCAAATATTTTTTCAGAGGTAGATGCAGATAAAAATTATTTTTAATTTGCAACCTGATGGAGGTCAGTATAGATGGACTAATAGAGAAAGTCCCACACACTGCTAGAAGGCCAAATATTTTTTCAGAGCTAGATGCAGATAAAAATTATTTTTAATTTGCAACCTGATGGAGGTCAGTATAGATGGACTAATAGAGAAAGTCCCACACACTGCTAGAAGGCCAAATATTTTTTCAGAGCTAGATGCAGATAAAAATTATTTTTAATTTTCAACCTGATGGAGGTCAGTATAAATGGACTAATAGAGAAAGTCCCACACACTGCTAGAAGGCCAAATATTTTTTCAGAGCTAGATGCAGAAAAAAATTATATTCAGTTTGCAACCTGATGGAGGTCAGTATAGATGGACTAATAGAACAAGTCCCACACACAGCTAGAAGCCCAAATATTTTTTCAGAGGTAGATGCAGATAAAAAATATTTTTAATTTGCAACCTGACGGAGGTCAGTAAAGATGGACTAATAGAGAAAGTCCCACACACTGCTAGAAGGCCAAATATTTTCTCAGAGCTAGATGCAGATAAAAATTATTTTTAATTTGCAACCTGATGGAGGTCAGTATAGATGGACTAATAGAGAAAGTCCCACACACTACTAGAAGGCCAAATATTTTTTCAGAGCTAGATGCAGAAAAAAATTATATTCAGTTTGCAACCTGATGGAGGTCAGTATAGATGGACTAATAGAACAAGTCCCACACACAGCTAGAAACCCAAATATTTTTTCAGAAGTAGATGTAGATAAAAATTATTTTTAATTTGCAACCTGATGGAGGTCAGTATAGATGGACTAATAGAGAAAGTCCCACACACAGCTAGAAGGCCAAATATTTTTTCAGAGCTAGATGCAGATAAAAATTATTTTTAATTTGCAACCTGATGGAGGTCAGTATAGATGGACTAATAGAGAAAGTCCCACACACTGCTAGAAGGCCAACTATTTTTTCAGAGCTAGATGCAGAAAAAAATTATATTCAGTTTGCAACCTGATGGAGGTCTGTATAGATGGATTAATAGAGCAAGTCCCACACACAGCTAGAAGCCCAATATTTTTTCAGAGGTAGATGCAGAATAAAAATATATTCAGTTTGCAACCTGATGGAGGTCTGTATAGATGGATTAATAGAACAAGTCCCACACACTGCTAGAAGCCCAATATTTTTTCAGAGGTAGTTGGAGAAAAAAAATATATTCAGTTTGCAACCTGATGGAGGTCAGTATAGATGGACTAATAGAGAAAGTCTCACACACTGCTAGAAGGCCAAATATTTTTTCAGAGCTAGATGCAGAAAAAAATTATATTCAGTTTGCAACCTGATGGAGGTCAGTATAGATGGACTAATAGAACAAGTCCCACACACAGCTAGAAGCCCAAATATTTTTTCAGAGGTAGATGCAGATAAAAATTATTTTTAATTTGCAACCTGATGGAGGTCAGTATAGATGGACTAATAGAGAAAGTCCCACACACTGCTAGAAGGCCAAATATTTTTTCAGAGCTAGATGCAGATAAAAATTATTTTTAATTTGCAACCTGATGGAAGTCAGTATAGATGGACTAATAGAGAAAGTCCCACACACTGCTAGAAGGCCACATATTTTTTCAGAGCTAGATGCAGAAAAAAATTATATTCAGTTTGCAACCTGATGGAGGTCAGTATAGATGGACTAATAGAACAAGTCCCACACACAGCTAGAAGCCCAAATATTTTTTCAGAGGTAGATGCTGATAAAAATGATTTTTAATTTGCAACCTGATGGAGGTCAGTATAGATGGACTAATAGAGAAAGTCCCACACACTGCTAGAAGGCCAAATATTTTTTCAGAGCTAGATGCAGATAAAAATTATTTTTAATTTGCAACCTGATGGAGGTCAGTATAGATGGACTAATAGAGAAAGTTCCACACACTACTAGAAGGCCAAATATTTTTTCAGAGCTAGATGCAGAAAAAAATTATATTTAGTTTGCAACCTGATGGAGGTCAGTATAGATGGACTAATAGAACAAGTCCCACACACAGCTAGAAGCCCAAATATTTTTTCAGAGGTAGATGCAGATAAAAATTATTTTTAATTTGCAACCTGATGGAGGTCAGTATAGATGGACTAATAGAGAAAGTCCCACACACAGCTAGAAGGCCAAATATTTTTTCAGAGCTAGATGCAGATAAAAATTATTTTTAATTTGCAACCTGATGGAGGTCAGTATAGATGGACTAATAGAGAAAGTCCCACACACTGCTAGAAGGCCAACTATTTTTTCAGAGCTAGATGCAGAAAAAAATTATATTCAGTTTGCAACCTGATGGAGGTCTGTATAGATGGATTAATAGAGCAAGTCCCACACACAGCTAGAAGCCCAATATTTTTTCAGAGGTAGATGCAGAAAAAAAATATATTCAGTTTTCAACCTGATGGAGGTCTGTATAGATGGATTAATAGAACAAGTCCCACACACAGCTAGAAGCCCAAATATTTTTTCAGAGGTAGATGCAGAAAAAAAATATATTCAGTTTGCAACCTGATGGAGGTCAGTATAGATGGACAAATAGAGAAAGTCCCACACACTGCTAGAAGGCCAAATATTTTTTCAGAGCTAGATGCAGAAAAAAATTATATTCAGTTTGCAACCTGATGGAGGTCAGTATAGATGGACTAATACAACAAGTCCCACACACAGCTAGAAGCCCAAATATTTTTTCAGAGGTAGATGCAGATAAAAATTATTTTTAATTTGCAACCTGATGGAGGTCAGTATAGATGGACTAATAGAGAAAGTCCCACACACCGCTAGAAGGCCAAATATTTTTTCAGATCTAGATGCAGATAAAAATTATTTTTTATTTGCAACCTGATGGAGGTCAGTATAGATGGACTAATAGAGAAAGTCCCACACACTGCTAGAAGGCCAAATATTTTTTCAGAGCTAGATGCAGAAAAAAATTATATTCAGTTTGCAACCTGATGGAGGTCAGTATAGATGGACTAATAGAACAAGTCCCACACACTGCTAGAAGCCCAAATATTTTTTCAGAGCTAGATGCAGAAAAAAATTATATTCAATTTGCAACCTGATGGAGGTCAGTATAGATGGACTAATAGAATGATGCTATGCCCAAAAGATTTTACTTCACTAGGTGCAGTAAAAAAATTGGTATTCTATACACAGGTGGCATATCTTGCAACACAGATAGGCTATTCCACTGACTAACACACTCTGCAATAAGCCAAAAAGGATTAGCTTTGCTAGATTCAGCCAAATGCTGTGAAAAAAACTTGCACAGCACTGGCCAGACCTGCCTGGCAAAAACTGATAGGAACTGATGTAACCTAGTCCTGAAAAGGACTCCAATTACAATTAGTCTTTACTCCTACAATCTATCTTTTTAAGAGCACAGACCTGCCTGATAAAAGTCGTAGGAAATGCTGTAACCTAGTCCTTAAAAGGACTGCAATCACAACTATTCCCTACTCCCAAGCTATCTGTAGATTTGTGCGAAAATTGGCTTGAAATTAACAAGGTATAGCGCACACAGCAACAGCGGTGCCGTCTAACACGCAGCTGCAGCAGTGAGAAAATGGTGGCGACGGGGAAAATGGCTTGGTCTTATAGGGCAAGGACATGTGACATACACTGCCAATGACACATGCCCTTGCTTGTGTGAAAAACAGCAGTTCGCTCCGTGTGTGCGCTGCTGATAGGCTGACAGACTGCACCTCCCCACTGCAAATGCGGGAAAGAGAAAAAAAAATGGAGATCTTCATTATTCCTGCAGAGATCCATCCCCTGCCCCTCCCCCCACCCCACTGTACACTCAAACTGCGTATTAACATTAATTTTCGTCATTACTGAGAAAAAATCCAGTTATGATTTTGGTGCACGAACAGTTATCGAACATAACCTCGAACAGCCGAATTTTTCTCAAATCGTTCGTGTTCGCCGAACGGCTCGAACACCGCCCAAAACAGCTCGAATTTGAGATTGGCGAACAGTTCGAGTAGAACAATGCTCATCTCTAGTCTTTAATCAATGTGACTGAGGCTCCAGAGTTACGGAGCCCCACAGCATCCACGCCCTCTACCCAGACCGGCTGCAGATGCTGGTTCAAGGACGCTGAGGTGTCCCGTCTAGTCCGAGACACTTGTCCTTGTACCACATGTGCCTCTTCCTCTTCTGGTCGGGGTAGTGGAATCCTCTCTCCCTCAGTATTCCAGCCCCATTGCTGTACAGTGTTCACTTGTTGGGGACGTGGATGATGTGAGGTAGAACGTTCCCGGCATTCCCTGGCAAAGTGTCCCATGCATCCACAGTTATGGCAACTTAACCCTCGTCGCCCTGACGTTGGCGGTACTTGGGGGCTTGGGAAACCTCGCCCCCTCTTTGTGAAGTACAAAATCCCCACAGTGCCTCCTCTCGGTGGTCCATGGGTCTCACTGGCCTCCGTGTAAGCCCTGGTTCCCGACTGACTGGGGCTATACTTCCACGTTGCCCGGGTCGATTGGCAAACCAATCATCAGCCAATCTGGCAGCCTCATCCAGGCTGAGTGGTTTTCTATCTGCCATCCATTCTTTTAAATTACCTGGGAGCTTTGACATAAATTGTTCCAGCATGATTATGTCCATTACATGTTCTGCTTCCTGAGCCCCCAGTCCTTCTATCCATCGAGTGCATGCCGTACGTAGCGTGTTGGCAAACACCCGATGTGTATGTGCAGTGGGATTGACAGTCTCCCGAAACTTCCTCCGGTAGGTTTCCGGCGTGATGGCATACCTCTCTAGTAATGCGCTGCGAATGGTAGAGTAACATCTCTGATCCACCGAAGACAAGCTTCTCTTGCTTTTCCGGTCGGGCCAACACTCAAATATCTGGGCCAGTCACTGACTGACACCTCATGTAGCAGGCAGAGGTTCTCAAATAACTAGAGATGTTCATCAATATCTGAGGTGTCCTCATTAAACTGTGGTATATCCCGGTACCTTAAAGATGTAGGTCCCTCTCTCCTGTTATCCATTGTCCTCTGCACTGGGGCGAGTGGGGGTATCGCTACATGCACACCCAGTTATTTGCTTAGCACTGCCGCCCGCTCCATCTCCGTGGACCGCTCTTCTAGCGTGTCCAGCAGCCGCCTCAACTCAGTTGGTTGATCCTCTGCCATCTGGATGACAGTCCTGGGCTGTGGTCCCTCCAGGGAGATGCCCGCCTCCACGTCTGAACTGACCTCCTCCTGTGGCTGTTCATGGTCCCAATGGTCCAAGCATTGTATTAGGGTCACACGGTTATCCTCTGGCAACCACTCTAGCTCTCTCCCAGAGCAAAGAGTTTTCAGCTCCTCCTTTTTTAGCCTCTTGTAGATGGAGTCTGCCATCTCTTCTGCCAAGTTATCGCTCAGTAACTTTCCCTGGTATGCTGTCCAGAGATTGGTGAACCCACCGCTGCCACCACTTGTAAAGATGTGCGGTTGTGGATTTTAATAATCACCTAGGCAGGTTATCGATGCAATTAGTTTTATTCCTTCCAACCACGGTGAACAGCAATTCCAGGTAAATGTCCAACAGGCAATTCTCTTAGTCCTTGAGTTTCCAACCTGGGATCAGTAGTTCCACTGCCCCGTACCAGGTGATACCCACTGTCCCCCAACTTTTGGTTGGCCCACAGCTTTTTGTATCTCCCGCCGGTATATTGGCAGTCACAGCATATGCTCCTTCGGATGATGGATATCACGACCGCAGGCCGTGATACCACCCAGCTCTCAGTCCAACTAACAATGAATCTTCTCTTTCTCCTGCACAGTGTTCAGCCCCCTGAATCGGCAGAAGAGCACACCCCTCCCTCCCCCAGCTAATTGTGCCTTAGTGGAGATATTTTCTCAGGTGGAACCCATCCCCTGGGTTTGCATGTGAGACTACCTGTCGTGACGGAGAGAACAATGGCCCAAGGTCTCGGAGATATGGTCACTGAATGGAATAGATACCTGAGGTTGAAGTGATGAGCAAACAAATCACTAACAAAACACAGCAAGCAAATTTCTAACAAAACACAAAATTAAGATTGACAAAAAGGGGTGCTCAGTGCTGGAAAAGTATTTAGAAAGTGGCCAGGTCCTCACAATCATCATCATGCTCCTCACCTTGGCACTCTCAACTCCCCTGATGGAGAAGCCAGGGCCCACCGGAGGAGTCTGGTTGTCTCGTGAGCTCGGCCAATGCTGCCCTAAAGCAGGCCAGGCTAAGAAAAGTGTGGGGAAGGTTACCGGGACATATAGGGGCAGCTGGGGACTGAGTATGGACACCAGGCCGCCCCCTGGCGGCTGGGGACCAAGCGTGGACAACCGGCCGCCGGGCGGCTGGGGACTGAGTATGGCTACCAGGCCGCCGACGCAGCCATGACGTGGTGGCCAGATTCTGCCTCCACATGCCTAAAAGGCCCAATTTAAAGTGCAAGCAAGCAAGCAGCATGGTATTGCAGCCTGGGGGTGGGTGGGTAGAAGGCTGCATACTTGCGCTTGCATTGCAAGGAATGGGGGAGGTACAATTGAACACTGCCCTGGGACAAGGACTTGCACGGGGATAGTTGAAAGTCTGCATCTTCTGATGCGGCAACTTATGGTGTGGCACCCATGCTCCCCTGACCTCAACCCCATTGAGAACCTCTGGAGCATCATCAAAAGGAGTGTCTATGTTGGCGGGAGGCAGTTCACATCTAAGCAACAGCTCTGGGAGGGTATTCTGTCCTCATGCAAAACAATTGAAGCAGAAACCATCCAAAACCTGACAAATTCAATGCATGAGAGAGTTCAGAAGCTCCTTTCGAACAAGCGGTCCTATGTGCAAATGTAACATCACCTAGAATAAAGTTTTGAGTTGAAAACTGTTTGATTTCAGTTTGTAATAACCTGCTAATGCTTATAATTTCAAAAATGACAATTTTTTTGTTCTTTATTAAAATGAAAAGGTTGAAAAACTCTGCTGTGCATAATAATTTGGAACATGCATTTTGAGTGCAGTTTGAGTTTTTTTTTTTTTTTAAATATACTGTTATCATAGGAAGTTTGTACAAAAACCTTTCAATTGTACTCTAATAGTTATTTGACTGGAAAATTACAATGACTGCAATTCATATAAGTAATTTGGTAAAATCTGAGAAAATATTATTTACATAATAATTTGGAACACAGTGTAGTTAACCCCTTAAGTGAACACGGTAAAAAAAAAAAAAAACAAAGCAAAAAACAATGCTTTATCATCATACCGCCAAGCAAAAAATGGAATAACACGCGATCAAAAAGACGAATATAAATGAAAATGGTACCGCTGAAAACGTCATCTTGTCCCGCAAAAAACAAGCTGCCATACAGCTCCATCATCCGAAAAATAAAAAAGTTATAGCTCTCAGAATAAAGCAATGCAAAAAAATAATTTTTTCTATAAAATAGCTTTTAATGTGTAAAAGCGCCAAAACATAGAAAAACAATATAAATGTGGTACCGTTGTAAACGTACTGACCCAAAGAATAAAGCTACCTTATCAATTTTACCACACGCGGAACAGAATAAAATAATTAATAAAAAAACAATTCCTGAATTGTTGGTTTTTGTTTATTCTGCCTCCCAAAAATCGGAATAGAAAGCGGTCAAAAAATGTCACGTGCCTGAAGATGGCACCAATAAAAACGTCAACTCATCCCGCAAAAAACAATCCATCACATGTCTGCCAAAATATGGAAAAATTATAGCTCTCAAAATATGGCGATGCAAAAACTAGATTTTACAAAAAATGCGTCTTTTAGTGTGTGAGAGCTGTCAATCATAAAAACCCCATATGATTCTGGTATCACTGTAATCGCACTGACCCGAAGAATAAAGTAATCTCATCACTTATACCACACGAGGAACGGCGTAAAAAATAAACTCTCTGGTTAGGGTTGTGCTAGGGTTAGGCTTGTGCTAGGGTTAGGGCTGGGGTTGGGGTTAGGGTTGGGGTTGGGATTTTTTTCAAAAGTAAGAAAAAATGATGACGATATGGCGACTAGTGTAGAGCACAAGTGCTCGCTACTTTAGTTTGCATCGGGTGCTTTGGTATGCATTGAGTATCGTGGGTATTTGAGTGACATGCTTGAGTCTCCGCCCCATATGCTTCGGGGCCAAAAAAACTTTGCGGGGATTGCCTGCCATGCACGAGCGATCCCTGCATGTTTTTTTTTGGGTGTCTAATAACCGTGAAACATGCGGGGCAGGGACTCGAGCATGTCACTCGAGCACACGCAGTACATGGTGCATACCTGAGTACCTGATGCAAACTCAAGTAGCGAGCACTTGCGCTCAAGACTAATGACAACTTATTCAATATGATGACCTAATGTTATCAAATTCTCTGTCGTACCTCTGGGTTCAAAATGTTCACTATACCCCTTGATAAAATCCTTGAGGGGTCTAGTTTCCAAAATGGGGTCACTTCTGGGGGGTTTCCACTATTTAGGCACACAGGGGCTCTCCAAACGCGACATGGTGTCCGCTAACAGATTGAATGGAAAATCGGCTCAAATTGTTAGCGGACACCATGTTGCGTTTGGAGAGCCCCTGTGTGCCTAAACATTGGAGCTCCCCCACAAGTGACCCCATTTTGGAAACTAGACCCCCCAAGGCACCTATCTAGATGCATAGTGAGCACTTGGAACCCCCAGGTGCTTCACAAATTGATTCGTAAAAATGAAAAAGTGGAAAAAAAAATACTTTTTAACTTTTACGAATCAATTTGTGAAGCACCTAGGGGTTCCAAGTGCTCACTATGCATCTAGATAGGTGCCTTGGGCGGTCTAGTTTCCAAAATGGGGTCACTTATGGGGGAGCTCTAATGTTTAGACACACAGGGGCTCTCCAAACGCGACATGGTTCCAATTTGTTAGCGGACACCATGTCACGTTTGGAGAGCCCCTGTGTGCCTAAACATTGGAGCTCCCCCACCAGTGACCGCATTTTGGAAACTAGACCCCCCAAGGCATCTATCTAGATGCATAGTGAGCACTTGGAACCCCCAGGTGCTTCACAAATTGATTCGTAAAAATGAAAAAGTGGGAAAAAAACCACTTTTTTATTTTTACGGATTAATTTGTGAAGCACCTGGGGGTTCCAAGTGCTCACTATGCATTTAGATAGGTGCCTTTGGGGGTATAGTTTCCAAAATGGGGTCACTTGTGGGGGAGCTCCAATGTTTAGGCACACAGGGGCTCTCCAAACGCAACATGGTGTCCGCTAACAGATTGAATGGAAAATCGGCTCAAATTGTTAGCGGACACCATGTTGCGTTTGGAGAGCCCCTGTGTGCCTAAACATTGGAGCTCCCCCACAAGTGACCCCATTTTGGAAACTAGACCCCCCAAGGCACCTATCTAGATGCATAGTGAGCACTTGGAACCCCCAGGTGCTTCACAAATTGATTCGTAAAAATGAAAAAGTGGAAAAAAAAAATACTTTTTAATTTTTACGAATCAATTTGTGAAGCACCTAGGGGTTCCAAGTGCTCACTATGCATCTAGATAGGTGCCTTGGGGGTCTAGTTTCCAAAATGGGGTCACTTATGGGGGAGCTCCAATGTTTAGACACACAGGGGCTCTCCAAACCCGACATGGTTCCAATTTTTAGCGGACACCATGTCACGTTTGGAGAGCCCCTGTGTGCCTAAACATTGGAGCTCCCCCACAAGTGACCCCATTTTGGAAAATAGACCCCCCAAGACACCTATCTAGATGCATAGTGAGCACTTGGAACCCCCAGGTGCTTCACAAATTGATTCGCAAAAATGAAAAAGTGGGAAAAAAAAACACTTTTTTATTTTTATGAATTAATTTGTGAAGCACCTGGGGGTTCCAAGTGCTCACTATACATCTAGATAGGTTCCTTGGGGGTCTAGTTTCCAAAATGGGGTCACATGTGGGGGAGCTCCAATGTTTAGGCACACAGGGGCTCTCCAAACGCAACATGGTGTCCGCTAACAATTTGAGCCGATTTTCCATTCAATTTGTTAGCGGACACCATGTCGCGTTTGGAGAGCCCCTGTGTGCCTAAACATTGGAGCTCCCCCACCAGTGACCGCATTTTGGAAACTAGACCCCCCAAGGCATCTATCTAGATGCATAGTGAGCACTTGGAACCCCCAGGTGCTTCACAAATTGATTCGTAAAAATGAAAAAGTGGGAAAAAAAACCACTTTTTTATTTTTACGGATTAATTTGTGAAGCACCTGGGGGTTCCAAGTGCTCACTATGCATTTAGATAGGTGCCTTTGGGGGTATAGTTTCCAAAATGGGGTCACTTGTGGGCGGTTTCCACTGTTTAGGCACATCAGGGCTCTCCAAACGCAACATGGCGTCCACTAATTATTCAAGCAAATTTTACAATCGAAAATTCAAATGCCGCTCCTTCCCTTCTGAGCCCTGCCGTGTGCCCAAACAGTGGTTTTTCCCCACATATGGGGTATCTGCGTGCCCAGGGGAAATTGCACAACAAATTTTGGGGTCCATTTTTTCCTGTTACCCTTGCGAAAATAAAAAAAATTGGATCTAAAGTAACATTTTTGTGAAAAAAGTTAAATGTTCATTTTTTTCTTCCACATTCCAAAAATTCCTGTGAAGCACCTGAAGGGTTAATAAAGTTCTTGAATGTGGTTTTGAGCACCTTGAGGGGTGCAGTTTTTAGAATGGTGTCACTTTTGGGTATTTTCTGTCATAAAGACCTCTCAAAGTGTCTTAAAATGTGATGTGGTCCCTAGAAAAATGGTTTTGTAAATTTTGTTGGAAAAATGAGAAATCGCTGGTCAACTTTTAACCATTATAGCTCCATAACAAAAAAAAATTTTGGTTCCAAAAGTGTGCTGATGTAAATTAGACATGTGGAAATGTTATTTATTAACTATTTTGTGTGACATATCTCTCTGATATAAGGGCATAAAAATTCAAATTTTGAAAATTGCAAAATTTTCTAAATTTTCGCCAAATTTCCGTTTTTTTCACAAATAAACATAAGTGATATCGAAGAAATTTTACCACAATCATAAAGTACAATATGTCACGAAAAAACAATCTCAGAATCAGGGGGATCCGTTGAAGCATTCCTGAGTTATTACCTCATAAAGTGACAGTGGTCAGAATTGTAAAAATTGGCCTGGTCATTAACGTGCAAACCACCTTGGGTTGTAAAGGGGTTAAAATGGGTTTTCTCATCATCATCATAAATGGGTAGAATAGTAAAGTGCTGTAAAAACTTTGCAATTTACCTCTCATTATAAATCTCCTTTCTCAAGAACTGAGGGATTTTTAAATCAATAGTTTAGTGCTCATTGCCTAGGAGGGCAGCACCTGCAAGCTACTTGCTATACAGCTTACAAGCCCTGCACTGAAGCTGGCTAGATTGTAGGACACAGCCATCTTGATTGTATCTATGCTCTTCCCATTCTGCCGAGGTAAAACTGTCTCTGCCTTCAGCATTAGGAGAGCATGTAGGTCGGGGTAACAGCTGGCCATGCCACTGGTCTAAACCGCCAGTCACCAGGAGCGCACTATCCCTTGCAAACCAGAAGCTGGGGGAGTGGTGTGCCACTGAAAAAAAGATCTTGAGAACAACAAACCACCATACTGTGACTAATTATACCATAAAGTACTCCAATTTCTGAGATTATTTTAAATACAGGCTTATGTAACTGTATCTATATCTTAAAAAAAAACAGCTACAATTAAGCCTGGGAGACCTCTTTGTAACCCATCTGGCTTTACTGGGAAACCACATTATGTCAAAAAGCTGTGGTTTATTTTAAGGGGGTTTTCTGGTTTTGGAAAGCCCCTCTCCCTTTGCTGCAGTTTGTTTAAAACACAAACTGTACTTTACTCACCCTCCCCAAGACCAGCACTGAGTCTCCATTGCCACTTCTCTTGCTGTTATTATCTGATGCGTTGACAACACATTAACAGCGCTGCAGCCAATCAGTGAGCTCAGTGGCTTTAAGCATCTCGTGCTGTCAATTTGGGCATGGCCGATGATGTCTCTTATTGGCTGCAGCACTGTTGACATGAGGTCAGCGTTGGAGACAACAACAGACACCGGGATCAGCAGTGATGACTCAGTGTTGGACCTGAGGAGGGTGAGTAAAGGTTAAAAACTGCAACTGGGGAACAGGCCCTTTCCAAAACCAGAAAACCCCTTTAGTTTAGTGGTTACATGTAATCTCTTCTTAACAAAATATTATATTGTGTAAAATAAGTGATCAGACTTATGGTATCATACGGTATTTATTTTTCACTGTGTGATGTATTATTTAGACATGCGTCTGATTGTAACAGCACTACAGCAAGTCAGCATGAGGTCACAATGTGGGCAATTTAGGAAATTAAATACTACTGCCAACTTGTTGACAAAGAGTTAATACATTTCCTCTTGTTGCAAATAAGCAGCATTTCATATTTCAAGCGCTGGTGGCTTGGTCATTACCAGACACAATGGCCTCTGTAATTACTATATTGCTTGCATGGCGTGGCTGATGGCTGTAGGACTGATCACCTTCTTTACTGCCTTGTTATTCTTCATCTTCACTGATCCTATACATATTGCTGTTAGACAACTATAAAGAAGTTTTATACAAGCAAATTAAGACTGAGAAGTCCAATTTTCAAGCTCAGTGTCCAGTACTTGGATAAATTGGTGTTTTATGAAGTGTATAGAATCGGCTGCTTAGTGCTTTTATGAAGAAATGGAATCTTGATCGTATATTGAACTCCAGAAAGGCAATCTATTTCTCGGAGTAAACAAACTACAACTTAAAAAGGATTTTTTGAAAGTGGCTGTCTGGTTGATGTATAGGAATTTTTAGGAGCTTTTACTCAAGACATCCCTTTACGGCAGTAAGGCTCTTGAAAGTGTGTGTGTTGCACCAGTGGTTCAATCTGAAGTTGACTTTTGACAGCATTCAGCTACAAGTGTTTGCCCTGCATGTCAGCCTTACTACACACCTGGTCAAAATTGTTGGTACCCCTCGTATAATGAAAGAAAAACTCACAATGGTCACAGAAATAACTTGAATCTGACAAAAGTAATAATAAATTAAAAATCTATGAAAATGAACAAATGAAAGTCAGTCATTGCTTTTCAACCCTGATTCCACAGAATTTAAAAAAAAAATAAACTCATGAAATAGGGCTGGACAGAAATGATGGTACTCTTCTTAACTTAATATTTTGTTGAACAACCTTTTGAGGCAATTACTGCAATCAAATGATTCCTGTAACTGTCAATGAGACTTCTGCACCTCTCGACAGGTATTTTGGCCCACTCCTCATGAGCTCCAGTTGTCTCGTGTTTGAAGGTTGCCTTTTCCAGACGGCATGTTTCAGCTCTTTCCAAAGATGCCCAATAGGATTTAGGTCAGGGCTCATAGAAGGACACTTCAGAATAGTCCAATGTTTTCCTCTTAGCCATTCTTGGGAGTTTTTAGCTGTGTGTTTTGGGTCATTATCCTGTTGCAAGACCCATGACCTGCGACTGAGACCAAGCTTTCTGACAATGGGCAGCATATTTCTCTCTAGAATCCCTTGATAGTCTTGAGATTTCATTGTACCCTGCACAGATTCAAGACATCCTGTGCCAGATGCAGCAAAGCAGCCCCAGAACATAACAGAGCCTCCTCCATGTTTCACAGTAGGGACAGTGTTCTTTTCTTGATATGCTTAATTTTTCCGTCTGTGAACATAGAGCTGATGTGCCTTGCCAAAAACTTCCATTTTTGTCTCATCTGTCCATAGGATATTCTCCCAGAAGCTTTGTGGCTTGTCAATATGTAGTTTGACAAATTCCAGTCTGGCTTTTTTATGATTTTTTTTCAACAATGGTGTTTTCCTTGGTTGTCTCCCATGAAGTCCACTTTGGATCAAACAGTGACGGATGGTGCGATCTGACACTGATGTTCCTTGAGCTTGAAGTTCACCTTTAATCTCTTTAGAAGTTTTTCTGGGCTCTTTTGTTATCATTTGTATTATCCGTCTCTTTGATTTGTCATAAATTTTCCTCCTGCAGTCACGTCCAGTGAGGTTGGCTACAGTCCCATGGATCTTAAATTTCTGAATAATATGTGCAACTGTAGTCACAGGAACATCAAGCTGCTTGGAGATGGTCTTATAACCTTTACCTTTAACATGCTTGTCTATAATTTTCTTTCCAATCTCCTGATACAACTCTTTCTTTTGCTTCCTCTGGTCCATGTTGAGTGTGATACACACTATGTCACCAAACAGCACAGTGAGTATCTGTAGCCCTATATACAGGCCCACTGGCTGATTTCAAGATTGTAGACACCTGTGATGCTAATTAGTGGACACAACTTGATTTAACATGTCCCTTTTTTCACATTATTTTCAGGGGTACCATCATTTCTGTCCAGGCCTATTTCATGAGTTTAATTTTTTTTTAAATTCTGTGGAAGCAGGGCTGAAAAGCAATGTCTGACTTTCATTTGTTAATTTTCATAGATTTTTAATTTATTATTACTTTTGTCAGATTCAAGTTATTTCTGTGACCATTGTGGGTTTTTCTTTCATTAAACGAGGGGTACCAACAATTTTGATAACTCAGACAACTTTAAGGGCTTGTTCAGAGGTGTATCTAGATTTTCTGGCACTTGGGGCAAGAGTTCAGTCTGCCCCCCCCCACCCCAAGCACACATGTGATTTGCACACTTAGTCACATGTCGACGAGCTGCTCGGCCTCATTCTCTCAATGTTCAGTGAAAAACTGAGAGAAGCAGGAAGAGAGGCGTGTTGTCACGTGACTGTAAGTATGAAAATTGCATATGAGTGAAATGGCCTTATGATGAGTGCTGGAACCAGCAAGCAGAGCAGAATCCTGACAGTGAACATATTACACTCTGTTAGGATTACCATGCTATAGGGCTTCATTTTATAATCAAAGGGCTTGTGCAGATTTGAGATTAAAGTCTGTACTCACTCTATGTGACTGCAGCCTTCTGAATTCTCACAGTACATGCACTGCACACTTTTATGATTCTCCCTTGCACAGGTATGCGATTTGTATACTTCTGGCCACATTCCAACTAGACTTGTCTGACCTCGCTCAATTCATTTTCATTGAGTGAGGCCATTCATATCTAGTTGGCACATGATCGCATGTATGCAAATCGCCAGCACCAGAGAATCCTGACCGCGTGCAGTGCGCACTGTGAGAATTCAGAAGTCTGCAGTCACATAGAATGACTGCAGACTCATCACAAACTTGGACAACCCCTTTAATGCTCCTAACATAAATAAAGATATGAGATTAGTCAGTATCACAAAAAAACATTTACATCCAGGTACCTGATAGATGACGATGTCTCTGGAGTCGTTCTCTTTCTTTTCTTCTTGATATTGTCTAGACTCCATGATGACTTTTCTCATCCACACCTTGTCTCTGCAGACTTCCATCTTGTACGATCTTCTGCAGCACATCCCCACATGATGCCCTTAAAGATAGCAGTGTCATTATAATTCTCCTGAACATAAATATGTGCCCTACGTTGAGCTTCTGAATAAATAATTGCACCGTCACTATATTCCCTGCACATAATATGACACACTGTCTCTCTTATGGTACATGCTCTACACACTGCCCTCTCCTTTCCATATTGAGCTCCCTCTTCACACTGTCCTCTCTCACTGTGTCCCCCCTATAAGGCCCAGTCTCTATACTATGCCCCCTCACCACACTCCCCCTCCTTGGCATATTATCCCTTCCTGGCTGTACCCTTACACTGTCCCGCCATGGTACCCCCCCACACACTACTCAGTCTTTATTTTGTGCCCACTCACACTTTTCTCCCCCAATAATGTCTCCTCACACTATTCACCTCAATTGTCTCCTCACACGTTTTCCACTCCCTCTTCATACATTCATGCTCTCACTTTCCATAATGTCTCCTCACACATCCCCCTGACTCCCCATACTGTGTCCGCACCCATCCATCACCCTGGCTGTCCATACTGTGTACTCATACATTTTTCCCTTGCTCCTCATACTGTGTCCTCACCCATCTTCCCACTCACCATACTGTGTCTGCACCCATTCCCCCATACATGCCCCCATCTATCCCCTTGCTCCTCATATTTTGTCTTTAAATTTCTCCCGCTCCCCATATTGTGTTTGCACCTGTCCCTTCCTTTCTCCCCAAACTTGTGTCCTCAAATCATCCTCACATCATTACACTAAACCTCCCCAGCCCCGTTACAATAAATCTCCCCCCACCACAGTAAAGCTCCCCCACTCGTAGTAAATCTCCCCCACACACAGTAAATTTCCCCCACACAGTAAATTTCCCCCACGCACAGTAATTACCCTCACACTCTGTAAATACCCCCACACACAGAAAATCTCCCCTACACACTGTAAATAACCCCACACAGTAAATCTCCCCCAGCCCCGTTACACTAAATATCCCCCACCACAATAAAATCTCCCTCATACACTGTAAATACCGCCACACAGTAAATTTCCCCACACAGTAAATTTCCCCCACACACAGTAAATACCGCCACACAGTAAATTTCCCCACACAGTAAATTTCCCCCACACACAGTAAATACCCCCACACTTTGTAAATACCCCCACACACAGTAAATATGCCCACACACTGTAAATACCCCCACACTCTGTAAATAAGCCCCGTTACACTAAATCTGATGCGAATACAATTAAACACTGGGAGCCAGCAGAAAGAACTGCCAACTCCTAGTCCGGGGGGAGCAAAATACAGCCGCCGGAGGAGACACTTTGGACCACCGAATTAGGTGGCCCGACTACGCCCCCCTGCCGGCTGTGCCTGGGGCATGTGCCCCGCCTGTCCTCCCCCAGATACACCTCTGGGCTTGTTTACACTTTCCATCTCTGCCACGTTCGTCTCTGCGCATTTTTGTCATGAAAAAACGCAGCATTTTACAATACCAGCAAAGTGAATGAGATTTTTGACATCTCATGCACAGGCTGCTTATTTTTTTCCTTGCATGTTTGAAATCTTATTAATCCCATAAAAAATGTGTCACACTTAAATTGATAAAATATAATATTTTATTAGATATCCCTTAAAAAATCACATATATATAACATTAAATAGAGACGGAATCACAAGATATAAAAACGTATGTACTTGAAGGTATAAAATAATAATAGCCTAGATTACGAACAATATTGTATTCAGTATGTATAAATACATGGAACAAATCCTTTCTATAACTACTAAATGGGAATATGCATAAGTGTACCCTATGTATAGAAATATAATTAGACTAAAGACATAATCACATGCATAATAGAGAAAATATATTTATCCAAAAACCATAAAGATGTCTGTACCCGACGCGCATTTCTGCGGCTGCTTTCTCAAGAGCATCCCCTGCCAAATATGCCATGGAGAAATGAAATGCCAGACCAGGGCAGCACAAATAGAATTGCTCTTCTCCACAGGACACTAAAAAGAAACAGCTTTTTTTAATTGAATCCTTCCAAGATGAATATATTATAATTAGAGATGAGTGGGTCATTTGAAATTTGAATTTGCAGACTTTGTTGAATTTTCAAATATGATTTGAGTGAATAAATTTGTGCAAATCTAAATACTGGAAAGCTTGTAATTGCTTGATTAATACACTTGGGGGAGGAGTTAGAGAGAACCCCACTGATCATAAGACTTTACACTCTATAGGAGAGAAAGAGAGAAGACCCAGTTGACCATAAGAGCTTACACTTATAGGAAAGAGAGAACTCCGCTGATCATAAGAGCTTACTCTTTACAGGTGTGAGAGAGAGAGAAGACCCAATTGACCATAAGAGCTTACAATCTATAGAAGAGAGAGAGGTCCCTGCTGACCATAACACCTTACACTCTATAGGAAAGAGAAAGAACACCCCACTGACCATAACATCTGTCACACTCGCAGGTGGTGCATGTGGCTCATGGACCCACTCTGCCATGGGGCCGGGCTTGCTAGAAGGGGTGTAGCTAAGTGGCTACCTGGTGTTCACTGGAACTTCTGATGGTGGAATCAGGCTTGAGCTGCAGGTAGCCGCCAGGTACCACATCTAGGCAATTTCCAGGTTCCACATCTGCCAACCCCAAAGATCGGGTTCGCTGAGCAGGGACACGGGACTGGAGTGACTGACTAGCAGGATTCAGAGACTGATAGACAGTCCTGACGATGTGGAATTCGGGGATAGGTTCTCGTTCAGATGCTTGGGTCTCGGAAACAAGATCAGGTACCATCGACGAATCTTCAGAGTTCAGGCATCGTCGGAGGGGCTTCAGGGTCACGTACACACACACACTACACAAAACTACAGGTAAGATACAGGATAAGGAAATAAATATAAACGACTAAGGACGGGGACCTGGCAACATAAAGTTGCACACTCAAATGTAGGGAAACTACAGGGATTCCTCAGGCACCTCCCTATTGGGGAGGGTGCCTTTTATACAAGATTCTTGCCAGCTACTGCGTGGGGGCATCTTTGCAGGTGTGTGCGCTGCCCTTTTAAGAACAGGGGCGCATGCATGCGCTCTAGGCGCTTCCTTGAAGCCTGTGTGGCGTGCGCAGGAGAAGGAAGGAGAGGACCATGAGGATGTCGCTGAAGCTGGAGCGGTGAGTATGTCGGCCTCTCCACATGGACGGGGAAGGAGAACCACGCTGGGGCACCGGCAATTGGATTACAATAGGTTACACTCTATAGAAGAGCGAGAGAAGACCCCGCTGACCATAAGAGCTTACACTCTATAGGAGAGAGATAGAGAAGACCCTGCTGACCATAAAACCTTACGCTGTAAAGGAGAGAGAGGACCCCGCTGACCATAAGAGCTTACACTCTACAGGAGAGAGAGAACTCCGCTGATCATAAGAGCTTACACTTTACAGGTGAGAGAGAGAGAAGACCCCGTTGACCATAAGAGCTTACACTCTATAGAAGAGAGAGAGGACCCTGCTGACCATAACACCTTACACTTTATAGGAGAGAGAGAGAACACCCCACTGACCATAACACCTGTCACACTTGCAGGTGGTGCACATGGTTCGTGGACCCACTGTGCCACGGGGCCGGGCTTGCCTAGGAGGGGTGGAGCTAAGTGGCTCCCTGGTGTTCACTAGAACTCCTGATGGTGGAGTCAGGCTTGAGCTGCAGGTAGCTGCCAGATACCACTTCTAGGCAGTTCTGCAGCTGCCAACCCCAAGGGTCGGGTTCGCTTTCATTCTACAGGAGAGACTTACCTAGTGACTCTGGAGATGGAAAACAACTCTGCTGAACAAACTGTACTCTACTTGAAACCACTCCTCTGTGATGGCCCAGGTACTGACCACCAGTGTACAAGGTATGATAATACGTAAGATGTCATAGCTGCAGGATATCATGAGGAAGCCGGTATGGCAGTGGAAAATGAAGTTTGCCTGCTACCTGATGCATTAGCAATGTCGGAAATGGTGTTGGGCAAGTTTTTTTTTAATCGAATCTCAAAATGTTCTAATTCGTGCGAAACTGCGTATTTCAGCAATGTTCAACTCAAACTCGATCCTCCATGGAACAATCTTCTGCTCGCCTCAAATTATAATATAACATTAATTATGACTCAAAAATGAATAAGAAATACTCTTTAAATGATCATAATAAAAGCTGTATTTTAACATCTTTAAACCTGAACCGTGGCCACATCTATATCTACTTTCTTCCCCAATTTCATATCTTTTTCACTGTATGAAAAAATAACATTCCAGACACTGTCCGCTCCTGAATTTCAGATTTCAGTCTTGATTTGTGTCATTGCTGCTGTATCGATGCATACATAAAAAATATTAAAAGTATAAAAGAACTTAATAGACAGATTTAAAGCAAGAGGGAGTATCAGGCATATTGTGGCTTTTAGTTTTGTATTTGGCATGCAAACATGTAGCATACTGATATAGCATGAATTATTCAGCACCACGGCTGTCCATAAAATGCATGAATAAAGACTTCTACCTACTAAGTGAGCCTAAGCTATGTGGTTTATAAGTCTACTGATTGCGTTAATAAATTACATTTAACTTTATTAAGCTTCAGAAATGTTAGAATCTTTACAAAAAAAGAAAATATATAAATATGCACAACAAAACCTTGTACAGTATGGGCCGTAAGTTCTTTATCATTGCTCTTGAAGACCGCAAGGAATAATCGTAAATCAGCACCTGGCTAAAGTTATGGGTTTTAATTGAAAAATCATTAGCCCATATAAAAATAAATATGGAAATATTAAAATATGCAAAAAATAAATAGTTTGTTGGGCAAACACACATTAATCATGTGGTTTGACGCATTGCTGTAGCTGGGATCCAGCTTCCGGTTAATCAGCTCCCGTCATGTCCCAGGCACCTTCACAAAATTCCCAATAGCCTACAATATCTCATAGGAACCCTGTTCTGGTTAGGATGGTTGGCAAAAGAAGTACATTCACTCCAACATGGTAGATTAGGTTAAAAACTGGCTTTAACAAGTTATGTGTTTCAGAATTTGGCGCTACAAACCAAATTTAATATTTGTTATTTACAGTATTTAAAAACAAAATAAAAAACAACAACAAAAAAAACAAAACAAAATTGAAATTGCTGTAAACTTACTGTCCTGCAGAAAGTTACCAGGTAATTTTCACTGTGCAGTAATTGCTGCAAAAAGAAAAAAATATCAACAATGACGGAATTGCTATTTTTTATAATTTCACCCCACAAATATTTTTTTTTCAATATTTCCCATTGCTTTATATTGTAAATTAAATGATGGTATTCAAAACTACAAATAGTTCTGGAAAAGTAAACAAGTTATGGCTTTTGGAGAAAGGTGATACAGATTAAAGTGGAATGGAAGGGCTTAAAGGGAACCTGTCACCTCTACAAATGCTATTTACCTGCAGACATAAAGGTAATCTACAGGTAAATATCATTACAGTCCTGCTCATCGTTATTGGCACCCCTTCATTTTTTTCATAGACTGTACAATATCTTCAGAAATAAATGAAAACATACCAAAGTTATATCCTCAGGATTTTTTAATTAGTGGTCCAAAGTAATGCTACAATAAAAAAATTGTTTTCCAACTTCCACATTGCAATTTCAAAGAAGAAGCTGAATAAATAGCATGTGCAGCAATAAAGGCACCCCTAATTAATACTTGGTTGCACACCTTTTGGCATTGTTGACAGTCTCCAAACGTTTCTTGTAGCCATCTATAAGCTTCTTGCACTTCTCAGCTGGAATTTTCTCCCACTCTTCCTTTGCAATTTGTTCAAGCTCTTGAATGTTTGCAGGGTTCTTTTTCCCAATGGCAGATTTCAGCTCACACCAAAGATTTTCAATGGGATCGAGGTCAGGACTCATCACTAGCAATTAGTAATGGGCGAGCACTAAACTGCTCGGGTGCTTGCTCGGGTCGAGCACATTGGAATACTCGGGTGCTCGACCTGAGCAACGAGCCCAAAGTAAGTCTATGGGAAACTTGAGAATTTTTCAGGCGGCTCCCCCCAGCGGTCTGCAGAGGGCCTAAAAATTGCCCAAATCGATGGGAACAGCGCTCAACTGGCATGGGAACAGCATGGGGAAGACCCCGGAAGCATTTCTGACTCCCAGGTCACTGCTGTCAACAATGTTGTCAGAGGTATTGCACCACTTTTACGGACTCACAATAAAATACAAAAACGAGAACAAATTGGATTTTCCTTGGAAATATGTTAAGGAACATCCTTTCCAGGGTAATGACTTGTATATAAGGCAAAATAAATAACAAAAACCAAAAATACTCCTCCACACCTTGGGCTATATTCACACGTAGCTTTTTTGATGCGTTTTTGCACTTTTGCATTGCTTTCAACCGTGACAAATGCATTCACTGGGAAATGTTATTTTAACATTTTACAACCTTATTTAGCCATGTGGTGTGTAAGACATGATCAGACACATCCTGTTTCATTTATGAAGGAGGGACTCTGAAAGTCACAAAGCCTATTTTTATTTATTATTTTTGAATCAAATAAATTTTTATTGATCATATTTAGACATACAATAATTTCCAAGGCATTAATTTTTTAAAAGGTAACCAAGGAGCAAGAACATTCCAACAATCCCCTCCTCCCCCCACCCCTTTCTGACAGCACCCCTTCCCCTAACCAGTAGAGAGGAAAATAGAAAAAGCTTCAAACAATAAAGAAATTTCTATTAATCAGTTATGGTAGAAAACCAGTGGTGTATTATTTAAGTGTTAATTTGTACTGTATTCTATAAGTTTGGAATCAGTGCTCTCAAATTCCCTTGTATTGCATCCATGGCTCCCATATCTTTTCAAATGTGCTCAGCTTCCCTCTTTTTTCGTATATTCCTTTTTCCATTTGTATAATAAATTCCATTTGTCTAAGGAATTCTTCTTCAGAAGGGGGATCAGCTCCTATCCATTTTCTTGCTATAACTTTCCTAGCACAATAGAGTAATCTAGCAATGGCTATTTTTATATTTTTATCAGCTAGTAGTTCTTCTACATAGCCCAACAGACATGTAACAGGGTCTCCTGGGACCTCGCATCTATACGTGCCTTCAATCTCGGCAAGGACCACAGACCAGAATCTTAATAGTCTAGGGCATTCCCACATCATGTGATATATGCCCGCTTCCTCTCTTCCACATCTTGGACATTCCGAGTTATCTTTCAACCCCATTTTATGCATAATTAATGGAGATCTATAGACTCTGTGGATTACATAAATATGTGACAGTCTAGCAGGTTCGCTCATCGAAAGCATAGGTATACTGTATATTCCAATATGTTTTCCCAAATATCATCCCCTATGATTCCTACTTCCTTTTCCCATTTATTTTTAGATTTTATTGGATACTCCAGCAGGAAAGTATGCATCAAGTCCTTATATGTGCCCGAGATTACTCCCCTGGTGGTCCCCTCTTGACAAATACATTCCATAACTAAATCTGTTTCCACTACCATACGTTTCCTGATTTTTTGGGTTTGGATTGCATGATTAATCTGTCTATAGTGATACCATTCTTAATTTGGCAACAAGAATTCTTTCTGTAGCTGTGAGAAGGATTTAGCATTTTCCCCTTCCATTATTTGATACATATAATTAATTCCTTTATCTATCCATTCTCTTATGATACCAATCTTTTGCATCTCTGGAAGATTATTATTATTCCATATAGGGGTACAGTTAGTCAATCCCTTTACTCCCCTCACTCTCTTTACCATGTTCCAGATTATATGTATGAGGTCCATTGTACTCATTTTTTCCCCCAACCTATTTAAGTCTCCTCCCTCCAATCCCTCAAGTATTTGCCTTTCTCCAATGGAATGTTCCAAAATTCTTTTTGTATAACCACCAGATCCCAAACATGACCATCCTCTAAAATGTTGACTCTGCGCTGCCAAATAATAGATCTCCGGGTTTGTTAGTGCCAAACCACCCTCCTCTTTAGGTCGTTGGAGAGTTTCTAGCTTTATTCTTGCCTGCTTCTTCCCCCATACCAGGGCTCTGATTATTACATTTAAGGACTTAAATCTCTTTTTAGATATCCAAATAGGAGCGTTATGTAGGATGTATAGTAACTTGGGCATCAAAATCATTTTAAAAATATTTATTCTCCCTACCACCGTTAAATGTAGTTTATTCCATATATCTATTTTAGTTTTCAATTTTTGAAGTAGTGGCAATAAATTAATATTAAGATAATCTGTAACCGGTAAAGATATTTGTATTCCTAAGTACTTAAACTCTTTTTTACTCTGCAAGCTATCAACATCTTTCCCTTTATTTGTCAGCTCAGCATCTTGATCCACCTTAAATAAGACTGATTTGGACCAGTTAATCTTCAGCCCCGATAGCGTCTCAAATCTCTCAATTATATGCATGGCATGGCTCAATGATTTATCTGAGTCACTCAGAAATAATAATAGATCATCTGCATATAGAGCAATTTTTTCCTCTTATATTCCGTATTTGAACCCTTGAATCTCCTTTGTTTCCCTAATAATTGCAGCCAAAGGCTCAATTGCCATGGCAAAGAGAAGCGGCGACAGTGGGCACCCCTGTCTGGTTCCTCTACCTAAATGGAACGAAGGGGATACAAAGCCTATTTTTATAGGGCAATCAGGCGGCCTTTACTATTCTTAAAGGGCCAGCGGTTGGCCCTCACTATTCTTAGAGATCCATCAACCAGCTATGGTTTGTTGTTCCCATTACTAAAGAGTGGGTCTCCTATATTGTAATTGCGTATGCAGTGAGTGGCAGGGATGCCCAAAATTTGGACGCACACCAATACCCCTTTGAAAATTTGGATGCACCCCAATACCCCTTTGAAGAGACTTAGAGGAGGGCCTCCTGAAAACAATGTTCCCATTATTAAGAAGTGGGTCTCCCATTGTGTTTGACTATGCAGTGAATGAAAGGGCTGCCAAAAATTGGGAGGCACTCCAGTGCCCCTTGGAAGAGACGTAGAGGGCCTCATGAAAAAATGTTTCCATTATTAGGAAGTGGGTCTCCCATAGTGTTGGCCTATGCAGTGAATGAAAGGGCTGCCAAAAATTGGGAGGCACTCCAGTGCCCCTTGGAAGAGACGTAGAAGGCCTCATGAAAAAATGTTCCCATTATTAGTAAGTGGGTCTCCCATAGTGTTGGCCTATGCAGTGAATGCAAGGGTTGCCAAAAATTTGGAGGCACTCCAATGCCCCTTGGAAGAGACGTGGAGGTCAGAGGGCCTCCTGAAAACAATGTTCCCATTATTAGGAAGTGGGTCTCCCATTGTGTTTGCCTATGCAGTGAATGGAAAGGTTGCCAAAAATTTGGAGGCACTCCAATGCCCCTTGGAGGAGACGTAGAGGGCTTCATGAAAAAATGTTCCCATTATTAGGAAATGGGTCTCCCATAGTGTTGGCCTATTCAGTGAATGCAAGGGCTGCCAAAAACTGGGAGGCACTAAAATGCCCCTTGGAAGAGACGTAGAGGGCCTCATGAAAAAATGTTCCCATTATTAGGAAGTGGGTCTCCCATAGTGTTGGCCTATGCAGTGATGCAAGGGCTGCCAAAAATTGGGAGGCACTCAAATGCCCCTTGGAAGAGACATGGAGGAGGGCCTCATAAAAAATGTTCCCATTAGAAAGGAGCGGATCTCCTATACCTGTAATTCCCATGCACTAAGTGTATGGGCTGATAAACATTTACCCCTGGGGGGGTATACATGAGCATATTGTATACATTTTTTTTTTACGGGCATCATAAACACCCTTTAAAAAAATTAAGTGGGTGTTGCATCATGGATCATGGTCACTCTGGTGATATGGTGGTGGAGGATGAGGAGAAGGAGGAGGACAAGAGCAAATAGCCAAAATCAGGAAGTGTATACCCATGTGTGGGTGTGAAGAGGTGCATGGGAATACACCTCCCAAAAAAATACACTGGATTTGAGTTTATGTTACACTGCTATCATTCGGTGGTGTTGAAAAATCTGGCTCAATCCAGCCCTTGTTCATTTTTATAAGAGTCAGCCTGTCAGCATTTTCAGTTGACAGGCAGATGCGCCTATCGGTTATAATTCCACCAGCAGCACTAAAAACCCGCTCTGATAAAACGCTAGCGGTAGGGCAGGCCAGGACCTCCAAGGCCTAGAGAGCCAGTTCATTCCATGTATCCAGCTTGGATACCCAATAATTATAAGGCACAGAGGAATCACGGAGGACGTTGGTACAGTCAGCAAGGTACTCCCTCAGCATCTTCCCAAACTTTGCACTCCTTGTGAGAGTTCCCCGCGCCTCAGGGCCTGTGCTATGGGAGGGATTGAGAAAATTCTCCCAGAACTTTAACAGTATTCCCCTGCCTCTGCTGGATTGGAGTTCTCTCTCTCGCCTGAAGTCCTTGGTTGTCCAATGAACTGTGACCTCTGCCACCAGTGTTTTCAGATGGGAATTTTTTTAATAGCTCTGCAACAAGGGCCTTCTTTTACTACCCCATTTTTGTAGACCTGTCCGCCTCAGGAATAAGAGAAATAAAGTTCTCCTTGTAGCATGGGTCTAGAAGTGTCACAAACCAATAATGACTGTCACCCAAAATTTTGAGAATGCGAGGGTCATGGGAAAGGCAGCGTAACATAGCAGTCTGGCACGCATGGCTGAGTTTAACAGGTAAGACTTCCATGTCCTCACCAAAAAGGACGACTGACCATGCTCTCCTCCTCCTCCTCTATGTCCTCAGGCCATCCACGCTGAACAGACGGTATGACAGTTGTGCAGGTAGTACCGTTTATAGCACATGAAACTACCTCCTGTTCTTCCTCCTCCTCCTCCTCTTTCTCATTGTCACCCAATCCACATTGGGATGAGATGAGGCTGGGCTGTGTGTAATCACCCTGTATGGTTCCTTGCTCCATCTCATCGTGCTCCACCTGCAATGCATCCTCTTTGATTGGGAGTAGAGAGCATTTCAGAAGACAGAGAAGCGGGATGGTGACGCTAATTATAGCATCATCGCCACTCACCATCTTGGCAGAGTCCTCAAAGTTTTGGAGGATGGTACATATGTCCGATGGCCTTGTTGATTCTGGTACTCAACAACTGCCCTCTTCTGCTCACAAATCCTTCCCAACATCTGCAGTGTAGAGTTCCAACACGTGTGGACATCACACACTACCAGTCTGTGAGCCTGAAGCTGCAAACGCTGCTGAAACACGGCAAGGGGCGGCGGAAGCTGTAGGTGACTTTCTAAAATGGGCACACAGGTGGCATACTTTAACAAGCAAATCTGGCAGCTCCTGCTAGGATTTGAGAAACCACTGAACCATGAGGTTAAGCACATGGGCCAGGAATGGTACGTGTATGAGCTCGCCTCAGAGCCGCCACCAGGTTCCGGCCATTGTCACACATGACCATGCCTGGCTGTAGGTTCAGTGGTGTGAGCCACAGATCTGCCTGCTCTTTCAGAGCTGTCCACAACTCTTCAGCATTGTGCGGTTTGTCACATAAGCATATTAGCTTCAGCACAGCCTGTTGCCACTTGGCCGAGGTAGTGTCGCAGTGCTTCCAGCTTGTGACTGTTGTGGTCATTTCGGAGATGGAGGCTGAAGAGGAGGAGGAGGCTGACGAGGATGAGGTGCAGGAGCTGTAGACTGTGGGGGCAACCCTGATTGACCTAGGGCCTGCAATCCTTGGCGTTGGGAGAACGTGTTCCATCCCAAGGTCGGGTGCTTTGCTGCCATGTGCCTGATCATTCTGGTGGTGATCAGGCTGGTAGTTTTGCCACCCCTGCTGATGCTGGCCTGGCAGGTGGTGCAAATGGCCTTTTTGGGGTTATCGGCAGAGTCTTTAAAAAACAACCAGACTCGGGAAGACCTAATACCTGTACTGGCAACTTCCGTCGTGTTGGTGTTACGGGGAACGGTTTCCTGCCTTCTGTCTGCGGCCACCACACTGATTCTTCCTGCCAATTGGGGTGCTCTGCCTCCCTCCCCCTGTGTGCTGCTGTCCTCACTCTGCATGTCCTCCTGCCAGGTTGTGTCAGTTACTATATCATCACCACCTTGTCTTCCACTTTTGCACCATGGTCCTCCTCCTGACTTTCTGGCAATTGTGTCTCATCATCATCCACCTCTTGTGACACTTTCCCACCGTCGCCTTCGTGTGACCGTGGCTGCTCAAATATTTTGGCATCGCTACATGCGATCTCCTCTTGTCCCGCTTCAAGTGGACCGGGCGAGAAGCCCGAATCGATAAATGGAAAAGTGAACAGCTCTTCGGAGTGTCCAAGTGTGAGATCAGTTGTCTCTGGGCACTTGGCATGGTGGGAGGAAGGAGGTTCACGGTAAGGAATATGCGGTCCAGACTCACGGCTACTGAGACTTGACCGTGTGGAAGACAGGGTGGTGTTGGTGGTGACTAAGTGACTGGAAGCCTTTTCTGCTATCCAACCAATAAGCTTTTCACACTGCTCTGAGTTCAATAGCGGTGTTCTGCGGTCCCCTATTAATTGGAATAGGAAGGTCGAGCGAGAAGATGTGGGTGTTTGTTGTGGCACAACTTCAGCTTGCCCACGGCCTCAGCCTCTGCATGCACCATCACCATCATCATCACATCCAGTTCCCCGTCCCTAACCACATGCCTTGCCCATTTTAAATGGAGGACAATATCTTCCGCGCTCACTACAAGTGGATGAATTTGGAGCGAACTTATATGTGATCCGTGTGATGGACAAACCACAGTTTTAAATAGCTAGCCTGTAGGTAACTATTTTTAGCAGCAAACTGGTGTCAATAGCTTCACTGACACACTGAAACAAAATTTCAATATAGGCCAGAAATGGCAATATTTTCAGCGCAATTATATGTGATCCGTGTGATGGACAAACCATAGTTTTAAATAGCTGGCCTGTAGGTAACTATTTTTAACAGCAAACTGTTATCAACAGCTTCACTGACACACTGAAACAAAATTTCAATGGAGGCCAGAAATGGCAATATTTTCAGCGCAGTTATATGTGATCCGTGTGACGGACAAACCACAATTTTAAATAGCTGGCCTGTAGGTAACTATTTTTAACAACAAACTGGTGTCAATAGCTTCACTGACACACTAAAACAAAATTTCAATGGAGGCCAGAAATGGCAATATTTTCAGTGCAATTATATGTGAACCATGTGACGGACAAACCACAGTTTTAAATAGCTGGCCTGTAAGTAACTATTTTAAACAGCAAACTGGTGTCAATAGCTTCACTGACACACTGAAACAAAATTTCAGTGGAGGCCAGAAATGGCAATATTTTCAGCGCAATTATATGTGATCCATGTGACGGACAAACCACAGTTTTAAATAGCTGGCCTGTAAGTAACTGTTTTAAACAGCAAACTGGTGTCAATAGCTTCACTGACACACTGAAGCAAATTTTTAATGGAGGCCAGAAATGGCAGTATTTTCAGCGCAATTATATGTGATCCGTATGACGGAAAAACTACAGTTTTAAATAGCTGGATTTTTAGCGCTGTTATATGGAAAGGACCTGGCTGTATTCTGCAGTGCCAACAAGCAAATGGCGCAGAGAAACGTTGTTCTCTGGATTGCTTTTTAAGCAAATAATGAGGATTAAGATCTGGGCCTATATCTAGAAATGTCTAACAACAGCAGCAGCAGACAGAACTGGAATGGAGCCTCTTGTGCTATATGCACTGCAGTCTGCTATATACACTGCCTGCCTATATACACTGCCTGCCTGATATCTCTGCAGATGGATTAGTCCTCAGAAGGACTGTTTGTTGAGGTGGATATGTGTAAAATACTTCTGTTCTACCTACACTACCTAATAAACACGCAAATCTCTCCCTATCTCAGCAGCACCTCTCCCTACACTGTCCGATTCTTTAGTGACGGTGATGAGCACGGCGGTGCCAGGTCTGATATAGACCCGATGACGCTGTGCGGCAAGCCAATCACTGTAATGCCACAACCAACATGGCTGCGGCATTACAGTGAGTGGCAGGCAATCCCTGCATGTTCATTGGCTCTGTAAAGAGCGCCAAACATGCAGGGAGGGGACCCGAACTCCTGCCGAGCAACCCCGGAAACACTCAGCGAGTGCCGAGCATTTAGAGCAGTGAGAAGCTCGGGTTAGCACGGAGCAGTAGCGAGCATGCTCGCTCATCACTACTAGCCATTTTAAAACAGTCCATTTTTCCTTTTTCAACCATTCATTTGGTAGTGGTTTGGATGTGTGCTTTGGGTCATTGACTTTCTGGAAGACTCATGATATTCAACTCAAAACCAAGTTTTCTTTCACTGGGTAGGACATTTTGCTCTAAAATCTCTTGATAATTCTCTGATTTCATGATTCCTATGATACGGTCAAGGCCTCCAGTACCAGACGTAGCAAAGCAACCCCACAGCATTATGAATCCTCCACCATGGTTAACTGTTGGTAACGTGTTCTTTTCCTTAAAAGCTTCATTGCGCAGTCTGTAAACAAACTGTTGCTTTGCATTGCCAAACAGCTCTATTTTTGTTTCATCTGTCCACAGAACATTTTCTCAGAAGGATTGTGGTTTGTCAAGGTACTCTTTGGCAGAGATCAGTCATTCCTTTTTATGTATTTTCTTCAGCAATGGTTTCTTCCTTGGCCTTTGCCCATAAAGTTCTGATTGGTTTAATGTGCAGCGTATGGTACTTGTTGAAACCATTACCCCAGACTGTTCCAGGTTGGCCTTCAGGTCTTTGGATGTTTGACATGGTGTTTTTTCCACCATTTGCACCAACTTTCGAAGATGATTCTTGTCAATTTTCCTCTTTCCCCGATGTCCAGGGAGGTTCTTGACGGTTCCATGCATGGCAAACTTCTTAATAACATTGTACACTGTTGAAACTGGGATACCAGGGTCTTTGGAAATGGCCTTATACCCTTTGGAAGTCTTGTGTATGCTGATAATAGCAGTTCTGATGTCATCAGACAGCTCCTTTGTCTTCACCATTGTGACAAAGGAACAGGGACTACCATATGGCTTTTTAGAGCAGTGAAATCATCATTCATTGGCTAATTCATATCGCCTGGACACTGACAATTAACCACAGGAGAATCTCTTTTGTGACTTACCACAGTCGGGTCAAAATGTGTTTCCATACTAAATGTAGACGGTGCCAATGCCAGTGACACAGCAAACTTTAGGTTTTCCTATTTTTACCTCCCATTGTTTTTGGTTTAAAATTATTGTTTATCATTTGCTCTTTTGTATTTAACACAAGTGCTCTATACAAAAAACTGTTTCACTTGATTCATTTTTTTCAGGAGATATTCCACACTATGTACTTACACTTTATGGGTGCCAATAACGATGAGCAGGACTGTAAATCATGTCCAGCTGGTTTACTGGAGCAGCGGCTGCAGTGAGAAAATATTTTTTTATTTTCCCTGCAGCTGCTCACTTGCAGTCATTAGGGTGGTATTGAGAGTGGTTATAGTCACTTCTCATTACACAGTGAGCGCTGCTGTAATTACTCCCTTGCACATTGATTGGCAGCCTACACTGAACATGTGATTTGCACACTTGTTGCCAGTCAATTAAAGTGCTGGGGAATGATTACAGCATGCCCACTGTATAGTGAATGGTGACTGTAACAGCTAATGACTGGAAGCGAGTGGCAGCAGGGAGATTAAGAGAGTAAGGTGCCTAGACATGATTTAAATAGTATTTAATTGGAGATTATCACTATATCTGTAGGTAAATAGTGTTTCTGACGGTGACCAGTTCCGTTTAAGGGAGTTGTCCAGCCACTGAAAAAAAATTAAAAAATCTCAAAATTCTGTAAATTAATGAACAAGAAAATATTTACCTTATTGATCCTTTACTTATTCTACTCAGGCCTACCACTGGTCTCTGTACTTCCTGTTCGTGTGTACATGTGTGAACTTCAATGTGGTGTTCTAGGTGAACACAACTATAGATTAAGCCTTGTGTCATGGTGACTTTCTGACATATCACAGTTTTCACCTCTTTTTATATTAGAAACCAGTGGGTTAAATCTTCAAGGCTCATCTTTTGTGCATTAAATGTTTTTCTTTTACTATTTTAGGTGAAAGCGATAAAAGCCGATAGAAGTAGACATACCTTTATCTTGTTTTTTTTCCCTCTAGATCAGAGAAAAGCATGTGGCAACAGACAAATACAATTACATTCTATATCATCAAGATGATTTAATTAAAATAGAATCACAGTACAATTGTGGGTAATTGTCCTCATGTTGGCTTCCCACTGAATGGATATTCAAGCTTGAGATTGAATGCCATAAAGAGAATAAGTGTAAAAGACTGGGGAGGCTTAATTGGTAGCAACTGCAGTAAGTATAAATTTAAATACCAACTGAGTAGAATGAAGACTGTTTAGTTGCTGTCCATTAAAGTGGGTAGTTTCAAAGAAAATGCTGAGATGCAGCCAGTTGCATCTTCTTTAAAGCATGTGATCTCATATCCCATTCTCGCCTCTTTGTGTTTTTCTGAAAGATCGATATTGTGGCTTGACAATTAAGTAGATTTTGCTCCGTATGAAGTCACTCGCTTTTGTGTGCTAATTGCATTTTCAAATAAAATATCTGTTGGCTATTGCTTTACAATGGTGATTTGATGCAATGCTTAGTACTAATGACCCTGGAGAGTTTTGATTGTCTGCATTCTAGTGACAATAACGTGTCATTTGTAACAATGTGATGTGGAAAAAAACTATCACAGTCATCCTCTAAATAGAACATTTATTAAAATCGTTCTTGACTAATAACTTAAAGGGTATCATTAGTAGATGAAAAGAGTAATGTCGAAGTTTCCGGAGTCTTAAAGAGTGAATGCACTGTCAAAAACTTTTGACATGGGATAATGTTTTAGAAGTTTTGACTGGTGGGAGCCTGGGCTCTGAGACTCCCACTAATTGATAAAAGGAAAGGGAAAAAGCACTCAGTACAGCACTCCCTATTTTGGCATATGGCGTTAGCTGAAGACGATCTCATTGACTTTCTATTGAGTCTTCAGCAAACTCTGAGCTTCAGCACTCAGTGAACCATGGTCTGGGTGACAAGTCAAAAGTTTTTTGAAAGTACTGTTATAATTTGAAGGCGTTGTCCAATACATATAATGCACTGTATAAATATCTATTTTTAAGCCCTAACCACTTTGGTTATTAGCTTTATTATAAAACATCCTACTGTTTTCCCTATACAGCTAATCCCTACATCTGTTTTTTTTTTAATTTTCTTCCTCTGACTAGAGTTGAGCCACCCCCGTAGTGTTCGGGTTCGGTTCGGTTCGTCGAACACTGGTGTATTCGCCGAACTGTTCGTCGAACACCGTCGAACACCATTAAAACCAATGGCAGGCAAACAAAAACACAGAGAAACACATAGAAAACACCTTCAAAGGTGTCCAAAAGCTGACAAACTGCTCAGAAGACACAACTAACACATGGAAAAGTGACAAGTACTGTACATATAGTCATGTGAAAAGAAAAGAGGTGGAGGAGTAAAAGGAGGGGGAGACACAGATATAGGCATGTCATGCCCTTCTAAAATCAAGAAAGGCTGGAGTAAAAATCTAAAATCAGCCTACCAACACCCAGACGTCGTGACAAGAAAATTAAAAAAATAAATATCTTTAGGTAGAATGGCGGTTCCATTCAGAACACTTTCCTTACAAGACGTAGTGGTATCCCCGTTGTGAGTTGTGCCAAAAACGGAACCCAATACATTCGGACTAATCCACCATTTGTCATATCCAAGGGGCAGGTCAGTAAACGACAACATCGATGCGGAACCAAGTACAGTAGTATATACTGTACATCCTTTGACAAGGCAATCAGGCGGATCAAGAAGTTGGGAAGGGTCACCCTAATGGCCAAAACAGACATTGATGCGGCGCTCCGGTTACTTACTACCTGTGCCTCCGAATAGTGTCCACCTATTGGGCTGCTTCTGGGAAGGAGCATACTATATAGATCGCTGTTTGCCCATGGGGTGGTCCAGATCCTGCTCACTATTTGAGGCGTTTAGTTGCTTCCTCGAATGGGTTGTAATGGACGTTTCTAAGGGGGCACATATTATCCATTACCTCGACAACTTCTTATGCCTGGGCCCAAAAGATTCGCCACAGTGTGAATACACGCGGTAGTCCACCTGTGAGAAGGAGAGAGCTGGAGGGAGAGCGGACACCACAGAGCCGAGGGGCTAGATGGAGAACGGAAGAAGGAAAGAGGGCGAGGGAGGTAAGGGAGTACAGTGGAAGGCCGACCTGTGCTCCCCCACGTTCCTGCTGGGCGGGGAACAGCCCTGGGAAGAAAAGCCGCTTGCGCATCCCTTTGAGGTTACGGGCGCGAGCGGGCAGAGCGACTACGCTGGAGTGCGAAGCCTACACGGCCAGCCCATTCCTGCCCGTGCGACCTCCGTGTCACCAGGTTTGTGCCAGAGTCGCAGTGGACCCTGACGGCCAGCCTCCCTCTACCAATACTGGTGTCTGTCCGCCTTTTGGGTCGAAACACCTTCAAAGGTGTCCAAAAGCTGACAAACTGCTCAGAAGACACAACTAACACATGGAAAAGTGACAAGTGCATATAGTCATGCGAAAAGAAAAGAGGTGGAGGAGTAAAAAGAGGGGGAGACACAGATATAGGCATGTCATGCCCTTCTAAAATCCAAAAAGTGAGAAGCTGACACGGCCAGTCCGTTCCTGCCCGTGCCACCTCTGTGTCGCCGGGTTTGTGCCAGAGCCGCGGTGGACCCTGACGGCCAGCCCCCCTATCCCAATACTGGTGCCTGTCCGCCGGTGGGTCGAGGCCCCCCACGGTGGGGGGGGGGGGAGTAACATCTGCAGAAGAAAGACCATCTTCCAGCCAAACTAAAATGTCGACTTCTTTTCGTGGACAATGTGATACGATCCCATTCTTACGGACACGCCCATCGCTACAAATTCTAGATGAGGTACAAAAACAGCAGGTGCTTCTACGGATATCAAGTGCTCCTTCAAGTGGGCTCTCCATCACCTCAATTTCAACATCACAAATATTCCAGTCCTCAGTACTCATACTATAGCCTGGGAAACGGAGGTCTGCTCCAGAGCTTCTGTTAATCCAGATGAGGAAATGATCTGATCTGATGCCCAGAATCTTTATAAGTCAGATCCAGGACCAGATGAAGAAGGTTCTGAGCATAATGTAGACCCTTGTTCCCAAACTGTAACTGCTGTTGGTGGAGACAATGATGAAGACGATGATGAGACTCAAATACCTGATTGGAGCGACAACTTGACTTTTCGGTCAGGGCAGGAAGAGGTTGGCTCTGAGGACGACGGGTGTGATAACACACAGGGTGATGATGACGAGGTTGGAGATCCCACTTACTGTCAACCCACAGTCAGCCAGTCGATGAGGTCAGCAGAGGAGGTGGGGGAAGATGTGACTAGCCCTGGGGATGGGGATGACTCGGTACCCGGGCATTTGCCTGGCCTTGGGGATGTCGCGGTGGTCAGCTCCCTGGCCCGTACCCTGGGGTCACTCTTTAAAAGGGTGGATAATTGTTAATTTTATAAGAGTTCATGACGCCACCTGTGGTATCTGGTGACAAGCACCAGCGCTGCAGCAGTCCACTGAGGCCGGTGATAAGGCAGCTCGATGGTATAGCTCCCCACAGGTGGAGCTAGGTCTCAGGGCAGCGTATGCAGGTGGAATGCAGGACAGGCGAGACCCAGCTGGGTCAGAGCAAGAACGGGAACGGACACGGTAGTCACTTCAGTACCTTTTACTGGTGGAAATTCAGGCACATTCCGGAGCACTGTAGGGTGAAGGGTGCATATCAGGATCCTCCCCAATGAGCGGGTGTAGGGCCTCCTGTTTCTTGCCTCTGCGTAGTAAGTTTCTGACCTGCCTGGAGCTAGGCCTAACTTTGTCTCTGTCCTGTGCTGGCTGACCTTGTGGTAGGGCCTTCTCTTGGAGTTCATGCTCCCAGTATGCGGGGTCTAAGCGTCTCCTGGCTCTGTTACATATCAGCACCTTAGCGATCCTGGGACTTGTAGTTCTCCAGGGATTATGGTTATGCCTTACTGGGTCATAGAGATACCGGTAAGCTCAGATCCTGTGTCCGGTAAATGCTTCGGGGTGAGCTGGTTAAGCTCCTCTGCCCCTTATGCACTAACTTGCCACTCGCCTTCGGCCTACTCGGGCCCTCACTAGGCTACACACACTAACGGCAGCTTGCCGCGCTTCACTGATCTTACGGCACCGGCACACCTTAAGCTCTATCTGGGCTCCCTGAATCTAGCAAGCAGGAGCCTCGTGCTCCACTGCTGAACTATTAACTGCGTTCTCTAGACTAGACTGAGCTCCACTGCAGACTGACCTCTCTTAGGCTTCTCTACTGCAGGAACTCTTCAGAGGAACTGAACTGCCTAGCTCCACCTTCCCTATTTATATCCCTAACGGGCTCCCTCTGCTGGTCTGAGGTGGAAGGTGGAGATGTGTGAATGTTTATGGGGGCCTCTTGTGGAGGATTCCATCAATGCACTCTTCTAGGATCTGTGATACCAAGCGCAGCGGGGCATCACAGATGCTATTGATGACGAGGTTAGGTTGCGCCTTCCTGAACAGAGACGGAGTACTGGAAGCAAGTCAACAACTGCATCCTCAACCACAACTCTGCCTCTGACCACAAGTCGTAGTGGCTCTTCAGGTCACATGGGCTCTAAGCCTTGCATAGCCTGGGTATTTATTCAGATCGATAAGGATGACCCAACTCGTGTTATCTGTAATATTTGTCAGCAAAAGCTAAGAAGAGGCCAAAAAATCCATAGTTTGAGTACTTCATGCATGTACCGTCACATGGATATGAAGCATAAGTTGCAGTGGGAAGCTCACTGTGCTACAATGCGGCCTAGCCGGCTGGGCCAACCACCGTCTGCCCCATCTTGTGCATCCGCAGCCTCTTCATCCTCTGTGACTGGGGGGACAGCAGTCACACATGTTTTTGGACGCAGACCTGCCACCTCTTTACCCGCAACAGCCAGTGTGATTGGCAGGTCGTCAGTTCATTGGGAAGTGGAAACACCTGCTAGTGTTGAGCGCTCTCCGACATCGAGAGCACCACCTTTGGATCAAGGCAACCTAACATGTCCGCCTGCATCTTCCTCACAGACCGTCAGTTTGCCGGGGACACCCTACTCAACACCGTCTAAGCACAACAGCCAGCCCTCGGTCCCTCAGATGTGGAAAAGTAAAAGACCATTTCCTCCTAGCCATGAGAAAGCTAAGAGGTTGAATTTCACCATCTGCAAGCTGTTGGCTACAGAAATGCTGCCTTTCCACCTGGAGGACACAGAGGATTTTCAAGACCTTATGTCCGTCACAGTGCCCCAGTACCAGATGCCCAGTCGGCACTACTTCTCAAAGAAAGGTGTGCCTGCGCTCCACTAGCATGTCGCACACAACATCACCGCTTCTTTGAGAAACTCTGTGTGTGACAGGGTGCACTTCACCACAGACACTTGGACGAGAAGGCATGGACAGGGGCGTTACATGTCGCTGACTGGGCACTGGGTAACTATGGTGACAGCAGGACAAGGGGCTGCTGTCCAAGTCTTACCGTCCCCACGCATTGTGCGTCAATCCTCTTTATCTCGAAGTTCCTCCACTGCGTCTGCCACCTCAACCTCCTCTCGGTCCGCCACCTGCACCCAAAGCCTGTCTGGTAATGCCACCTGCTTTCTAACTGCGCAGAAGGAATCCTGCACACCTCCTTACTATGCTGGCAGCAGGGCTCAACGGCATCAGTGTTTACTTTGAAATGTCTGGGAAATGTGAGTCACACAGCTGAGGAGTTGTGGTCAGCTCTGGAGACCCAGTTTCATGAAAGGTTGTCTCCACTGGACCTGCAACCAGGGAAGGCCATGTGCGAAAATGCTGCAAACCTGGGTGCGGCACTTCGCCGGGGCAATGTCACACACGTGCCTTGTATGGCTCATGTGTTGAACCTGGTTGTCCAGCAATTTTTAGCCCACTATCCCGGACTAGATGGCCTTCTGCAGAGGGCACGGTCGCTGTGTGCTCACTTCCGCCGTTTGCATCCCGCAGTTCAACGACTTACATCTCTACAGAAGTCGTTGAGCCTGCCAGTTCACAGGTTGAAATGCGATGTGCCGATACGGTGGAATTCAACTCTGCACATGTTGCAGCGACTGTGGCAGCACCGACAAGCCCTGGTGCAATACGTTCTGACATATAGCCTGGGCCAACGAGATCCAGAAGTGGGGCAAATCACGCTGCAGGAGTGGTCTCAGATCAGGGACCTATGAAGTTGACGCGCCCCCTGGGCCATGGGGTACCCTGAGCCGGGTCGGTAGACGCTGGGGGTTGTAGTCACTGTGGCGGTGACCCAGTCCGTGACCCAGGGCGGTCAATCCAAGGGTAATTTGTATATATGGATTTTATAATGTCTGACTACGCCACCTGTGGAGTGCGGCCAAAGGGGCCGCCGCTGCGGAACAGTCCTCTGAAGCTGGTGGTTTTGCAGCAACGGTATTATTACTCACCACAGGAAGAGTGTAGCTTCAGGGCAGTGTGGGTGGATTATGGTGGTTATAGTGCAGGGAGTCAGTAATTAACACAGAGTCCGTGTGATGCCGTCTCAAGATATTACTCACAGTTGTTGTAGTCCAGATTACAGGTACCAGAGCAATCTCCCCCGTCGTGCTGTGCATACTCAGTGAGGGGCTCAGTCCACCCCCAGATAGCTCCGGAGTACTTAGCAGGACCCCCTTCTGTGTGTCCTTTCTCTGGCCTTCTCCCTGCACCTCACACCCAGTGACACTTCTATCCGGTATCCTCGGGCCTTGGCGGGTGACGTGTGTTCCGTCCCCTGGGTCCTATGTGGCTACCTTCTTAGTGAGACTGGTGTGGACTTTGGCCTGCAATACATGAAATGCAGCAGCCTCCGGTTTCTAGTTGAGCCTTGCTGTTTCTCCGCTAGTTGAGGGACCGGTTCCCCTTATCTGGCCTGACCCCTCTACCTCCTGGTAGCAGCGGGAGTACGGGTGGCCTTCTGCACGGCCCGTAGCCGTAGGGTCCCTTCGGTTCCTGGAGCCTTCCAGCTCCCACTCATCTCTTCTCTCCTTCAGTCCTGGGCCTCCCAGGCTAGGCCCGCCTCCGGAGCAGAGCTCATGCCTAGTCTCTGCTCCTGTCACTTTTCCTCCTCTGTCTGGCTTGCTCTTTCTAAGATGGCTTCCTATTTATACTCTCCTTGTCATGTGCTCCCCTAAGCTGCTCCCCTAAGCACCCACTACATAGGACCCTCAAACCAGCTAGGGACCTGGGACTGTGCTCTCCCTTAGGAGCAATCTCGCCCTACCCCCACTGCGGGTATGTGTTGGATGCAGGAGTTAGGGTCCCGAGCCATACGCCTTCCTTACCTGAGGGTGAGATACCACACCTCTGGGTGAGATGCAGTAACTCTGTGGCGACTGAACCCTCAGGGGCGCCACACACCCTTCTGCACAGTTTTGAAATGGCGACGAAGATGTTTAGTGCTGACGACGATGCCATTATCAGCATGACTATTCCGGTGATTTACATGCTGGAGCACACATTAAACAGAATTCAGAGTCAGGTGGTGGGACAAGAGGAGGTGGAGGAAGTAGAGGAGGAGTCATATGCGGAAGGGATAACATCTCCAAGGTCCAGACGGTTGGCAGCAGCAAGGTGGCAGGCATGGGAGGGTGGGGGAGAGGGATTAACCAGGGCGCATGGTAGCAGCCAAACTGTTGAGGAAGGTGCAGGAGCCGAGGAAGGAGTGGAGGACGAACTGGCGATGGGCATGGAAGACTCATCAGATGAGGGAGACCTTGATCACATTTTTGTTGTGCGAGGTTGGGGGGAGAGGGCAGAGGAAGGAAGCATGATTCTTACCTCGCTACCAACACAACAAGGACTTGGTCCTTCTGGATGCGCAGACACATGAGTGACTTCTTGCTGCACTACCTGCAACATGACCCCCGGATTGTCAGAATTCGAAGTAATCCCGACTACTGGGTTGCCACACTCTTAGATCCCCGGTACAAAAGTATATTTGCCGAAATAATTCCTGCCATAAAAAGGTATTGACGAATGCAGGAGTATCTGCAGACGCTGTTGCAGAATCTTACATGTGCTTTTCCACAAAACACCAGTGGTGCACGTAGTGAATCTCACAGTTCTAACTTGCCAACGGTGGGACTGTCGAGTCTTCATCACTCAAACAGTAACAGTAACACAGTATCTGCTGGTAACAGCAATTTTGTGGAATCGTTTCACCACTTTTTTAGACCATCCTTTGCAAGGCCACAGGAGACAAGAAGTCTGACACATAGTCAATGCCTAGAGAGGATGGTACAGGAGAATCTCCAAGTGAACATCGAAGCCATGACTGTGTCACTGGACCCTTGCTCATTTTGGTATTCCAATCTGGAAAAATCGCCGGAGCTCGCCACTCACGCCTTGGAGATCTTGTCATGCCATGCAGCCAGCGTTCTCTCTGAACGTGTGTTCAGCGCTGCTGGTGGTGTGCTGACAGATAAGCGCACGCGGCTGTCCACTGAGAATGTAGACAGACTCACGTTCATAAAGATGAACAAATCATGGATTCGCAAGGACATTTCTACCCCTGTGTCATCCTTGGGAGACTAAAAGCTTGGGGATTTGGTAAAATCACCTCACCAACCGTTTTAAGCTACAGTGGGGCAATTGATGCCACTTAACCCTAGAACGCATGACCATAAAAATCTACACTTTCACATACCTGGGGCCCTTTAGGCCCATGTGCAAATAACATGGAATAACTCAAACTCAAATGACAAACAACTATATACATGAAGAATACCTAGAGTTTCAAAATTCTAACTAAAGTAATCTTGCAGAAAATAGAAAACAATTAACTGGGCGGGCCTGCAAGGCCACAGGTATGCGTTCTAGGGTTAAGTGGTGTCTGTGTCACAATTTTGGGAGTCCCCTTGCTGTGTCTTACGTGACGTTGGCATCGTCAATTCCAGGTGGGTTGGGTCGCACCCCCCCTCCTTTTAACTGTAAGAAACTACATACACTATGGCTTGGGGTAACACAGATGGTTGAGTCTGAAGAGCTGTTTACTCAGCGGTCTGCTCCAAATCTTCAGTGTCTGCTAGTCAGTGTAGAATTTTTAACTGCATCTAGCCTAGGCAATACTTTGGGCGTAGTAGCCCAGCTGCGAAGCAAGCTGCACCGCCTGTGTATCTAATAAGAATTTTTAAATGAATCTAGCCTAGACCCCCAACCAAACCCAGACGCTCAGCCCCCCTACCGCCCCCCTTTCATGGACAATACAATAATGTAACTCTTACAACTGGATGGGTGAGGATCGGTCACAGCTTTATTAACTCTTTATACTCATTCCATTAGAAAGGCATCTTATTTCTAAAATAATTCAGCTTGTTGCAGCATGCCCTGGGTCCCCACTCCGGCAAGTTGGCCAACAAGTGTAACTCTCCAACATGTCCTTTCTATTTCCAGGCCACGGAGGATCCAGCGTACTCGTATGCAGGACTCTGACCCCCACCCATCACTCTTAACGCTTGTTCCACTCCGTCCTGGAGTCCTGGCAGGAATATGTCCAGTCCAATATCTATTAAGTGAACACCGTCGGGCCGTATGAGGCCTGCTTTATCTCCTTCCAGTTGTCGATGTCGTATCACTACACCGCCTCTGTCTCTTCTAAATTTTGCCATCCGAATATTTATTACCCGCCTTGTCCAATCGATGGCCGTGATGTCTCGCGCACCTTGCCATACCGCTATCGGCACAATCTCTGACCATACTATAGCTAATTTTGTGAAAAATTCTCTGAAGCGCTCAGTGTCTAGTTTCATTATTGCCATTAGTTATGCGCTCTTGTGATGACCTAGGTTATTTCCCCCGGCCTGTATAACTAAGATGACCGGACCTCTTGCCTCTCTCCCTACCTTGATTACCTCCATTAGTACCTGTGGCCATAGCAGGCCTCTAATACCTCTCCAGTTGAAATATGTGTTATGAAACTCTAATTTCCTCCCGCCTGGGCGGACTTTCGCCCTTTTTTGTGCCCAATATATATACGAGTGGCCTATCACTCACACTGTTGGCTTAGCGTCACCTGTAAAAGAAACAAACCACGTTAGGATAACAAGTCCGGTCTTATGTATCTCGCCAAACACGTGGATCGCCATCTCCCTATCCTCTGAACTTCAGTTTCTGACAGTCCTGCTCTTGCTGCTTCCGTGGCCGCACCTATGCGGAATGAGTGTGTCCCGTAATCTTTGGGGTGGTTCCCTGCCGATGTTATGCATTTATTAAATATAGCTTGGAACAGGTATCTTGATAATGGCGTTCCATCAATGTGTGATAGGAAGAAATTACTTTGTGATCTGATGGTTAGATATGTTTTTACTATTGTTACCTGACTCAGTGTACCGTTTGTGGGTTGTAGAAGTACCCAAGCACCCCTGCCCGCTGGAACCGTTTTCGATTGGTGTATGCGTAGACGTATTGCATTATTGCCTATGACTATGTCCTGGTGTAATAAGCCTCCACTGGTGGTAATTTTGGATTGAAGGACTAATTCGCTTATACATAGTGCCCCGAAGAAGGCGATCACAAATGCAGTAGACATTAGTGTTGCTTCAAATTGTGAGTGTCATGTTAATGGTGTTAGGGATAAGATGTGAGAAATCAGTTTTAGTGACACGGGACGGGACGTCTAGATTCCTGACTTGGCTGACCCCTTTTCCACCCTTTTATGGATTGTCTGATGATGAATCTTTGTCACATCTCCCCAATTCAGTAGTTGGAAGTGAAATGCTACTCCGGTCAGACACCGCTGCGCTGACGCCCCTGATATGCCCCTCATCATTAGCTGGTGGAGAAATTCTATGGTGACTTGTGATCTGGCTTGTTCACATTGGTCAACCGGTCTGCCTGCTACTAGTCGTGTCCACTCTTCCCATGCCTTACCGTATGCTTGCCACGTTGACGGGGCAACTGACGCTCTGATTAATGGCATCAACTATTCGCCACTAGATCCCATAGGGAGGGTGGGCAACTGTTGCCCGATGGGTGGGTGTTGTGGAAGAGCTCTGTGAAAATCTGCCAATTGAATTGTTATAAAGCGTTAGCAGCAGCTTTATACCCCTAGCATAGTGGCTAGCGCGGACCCATACATTGTGTTTTAGGCACAGGAATGCTAGCCTGCGTAGTAGGCCTAGCACTGGGAGAGACGATGATGCCATCTTATTAATGCATTGCGCTAGGCTGGTGTTTTGTGTTATGAAGCGTATATTTTTGTTAGCCAGGCGCGTGCCCCATATTTCTATTGCTACCACTAGTGGGAAAAATTATTTTCAGGGCTAGATGCAGCTAAAAATTATTATTAATTTCAAAGCTGGTGGAGCTTGGTATAGATGGCCTAATACAATGGGTCCCACACACTGCTAGAAGCCCAAATATTTTTTCAGAGCTAGATGCAGATAAAAATTATTTTTAATTTGCAGCCTGATGGAGGTCAGTATAGATGGACTAATAGAACAAGTCCCACACACAGCTAGAAGCCCAAATATTTTTTCAGAGGTAGATGCAGATAAAAATTATTTTTAATTTGCAACCTGATGGAGGTCAGTATAGATGGACTAATAGAGAAAGTCCCACACACTGCTAGAAGGCCAAATATTTTTTCAGAGCTAGATGCAGATAAAAATTATATTCAATTTGCAACCTGATGGAGGTCAGTATAGATGGACTAATAAAACAAGTCCCACACACAGCTAGAAGCCCAAATATTTTTTCAGAGGTACTGTAGATGCAGATAAAAATTATTTTTAATTTGCAACCTGATGGAGGTCAGTATAGATGGACTAATACAACAAGTCCCACACACAGCTAGAAGCCCAATATTTTTTCAGAGGTAGATGCAGAAAAAAATATATTCAGTTTGCAACCTGATGGAGGTCTGTATAGATGGATTAATAGAACAAGTCCCACACACAGCTAGAAGCCCAATATTTTTTCAGAGGTAGATGCAGAAAAAAATATATTCAGTTTGCAACCTGATGGAGGTCAGTATAGATGGACTAATACAACAAGTCCCACACACAGCTAGAAGCCCAATATTTTTTCAGAGCTAGATGCATTAAAAAATTATATTCAATTTGCAACCTGATGGAGGTCAGTATAAATGGACTAATAGAATGATGCTATGCCCAAAAGATTTTACTTCACTAGGTGCAGTAAAAAAATTGGTATTCTATACACAGGTGGTATATCTTGCAACACAGATAGGCTACTCCACTGACTAACACACTCTGCAATAGGCCAAAAAGGATTAGCTTTGCTAGATTCAGCCAAATGCTGTGAAAAAAACTTGCACAGCACTGGCACAGACCTGCCTGGCAAAAACTGATAGGAACTGATGTAACCTAGTCCTGAAAAGGACTCCAATTACAATTAGTCTTTACTCCCACAACCTATCTATTTAAGAGCACAGACCTGCCTGATAAAAGTCATAGGAAATGCTGTAACCTAGTCCTTAAAAGGACTGCAATCACAACTATTCCCTACTCCCAAGCTATCTGTAGATTTGTGCGAGAATTGGCTTGAAATTAACAAGGTATAGCGCACACAGCAACAGCGGTGCCGTCTAACACGCAGCTGCAGCAGTGAGAAAATGGTGGCGACGGGGAAAATGGCTTGGTCTTATAGGGCAAGGACATGTGACATACACTGCCAATCACACATGCCCTTGCTTGTGTGAAAAAAAGCACTTTGCTCCGTGTGTGCGCTGCTGATAGATTGCACCTCCCCACTGTAAATGCGGGAAAGAGAAAAAAAAAATGGAGATCTTCATTGTTCCTGCAGAGATCCATCCCCTGCCCCTCCCCCCACCCCGCTGTACACTCAAACTGCGTATTAACATTAATTTTCATCATTACTGAGAAAAAATCCAGTTATGATTTTGGTGCACGAACAGTTATCGAACATAACCTCGAACAGCCGAATTTTTCTCAAATTGTTCGTGTTCGCCGAACGGCTCGAACACCGCCCAAAACAGCTCGAATTTGAGATTGGCGAACAGTTCGAGTAGAACAACGCTCATCTCTAGTTCTGAGCATAATGTAGACCCTCGTTCCCAAACTGTAACTCCTGTTGGTGGAGACAATGATGAAGACGGTGATGAGACTCAAATACCTGATTGGAGCGACAACTTGACTTTTCGGTCAGGGCAGGAAGACTTTGGCTGTGAGGATGACGGGTGTGAGAACACACAGGGTGATGATGACGAGGATGGAAATCCCACTTACTGTCAACCCACAGTCAGCCAAGAGATGAGGTCAGCAGAGGAGGTGGAGGAGGATGCTATTGACGACGAGGTTAGGTTGCGCCTTCCTGGACAGAGACGGAGTACTGGAATCACGTCAACTACTGCATCCTCAACCACAACTCTTCCTCTGACCACAAGTCGTGGTGGCTCTTCAGGTCGCATGGGCTCTAAGCCTTGCATAGCCTGGGCATTTTTTCAGATCGATAATGATGTCCCAACTCGTGTTATCTGTAATATTTGTCACTAAAAGCTAAATAGAGGCCAAAAAATCCATAGTTTGAGTACTTCATGCATGAACCGTCACATGAATATGAAGCATAAGTTGCAGTGGGAAGCTCACTGTGCTACAATGCGGCCTAGCGGGCCGGACCATCCACCGTCTGCCCTATCTTGTGCATCCGTGGCCTCTTCATCCTCTGTGACTGGGGGGACAGCAGTCACACATGTTTTTGGATGCAGACCTGCCACCTCTTTACCCGCAACAGCCAGTGTGATTGGCAGGTCATCATTTCATTTGGAAGTGGAAACACCAGCTGGTGTTGAGCGCTCTCCGACATCGAGAGCACCACCTTTGGATCAAGGCAACCTAACTTTTCCACCTGCATCTTCCTCACAGACCGGCAGTTTGCCGGGGACACCCTACTCAACCCCGTCTAAGCACAACAACCAGCCCTCGGTCCCTCAGATGTGGACAAGTAAAAGACCATTTCCTCCTAGCCATTACAAAGCTAACTGGTTGAATTTCACCATCTGCAAGCTGTTGGCTACAGAAATGCTGCCTTTTCGCCTGGTGGACACAGAAGATTTTTGAGACCTTATGTCCGTCACAGTGCCCCAGTACCAGATGCCCAGTCGGCACTACTTCTCAAAGAAAGGTGTGCCTGCGCTACACCAGCATGTCGCACACAACATCACCACTTCTTTGAGAAACTCTGTGTGTGACAGGGTGCATTTCACCACAGACACTTGGACGAGTAGGCATGGACAGGGGCGTTACATGTCGCTGACTGGGCACTGGGTTACTATGGTGACAGCAGGACAAGGGGCTGCTGTCCAAGTCTTGCCATCCCCACGAGTTGTGTGTCAATCCTCTTTATCTAGAAGTTCCTCCACTGCTTCTGCCTCCTCAACCTCCTCTCAGTCCTCCACCTGCACCAACTGCCTGTCTGGTAATGCCACCCACTTTCTACCTGCGCAGAAGGAATCCTGCACACCTCCTTACTATGCTGGCAGCAGGGCTCAATGGCATCAGGCGGTGTTTACTTTGAAATGTCTGGGAAATGTGAGTCACACAGCTGAGGAGTTGTGGTCAGCTCTGGAGACCCAGTTTCATGAATGGTTGTCTCCACTGGACCTGCAACCAGGGAAGGCCGTGTGCGACAATGCTGCAAACCTGGGTGCGGCCCTTTGCCGGGGCAATGTCACACACGTGCCTTGTATGGCTCACGTGTTGAAACTGGTTGTCCAGCAATTTTTAGCCCACTATCCCGGACTAGATGACTTTCTACAGAGGGCACGGTCGCTGTGTGCTCACTTCCGCCGTTCGCATCCCGCAGCTCAACGACTTACATCTCTACAGAAGTCGTTGAGCCTGCCAGTTCACCGGCTGAAATGCGATGTGCCGACACGGTGGAATTCAACTCTGCACATGTTGCAGCGACTGTGGCAGCACCGACAAGCCCTGGTGCTATACGTTCTGACGTATAGCCTGGGCCAACGAGATCCAGAGGTGGGGCAAATCACGCTGGAGGCGTGGTCTCAGATCAGGGACCTATGCACCCTTCTGCACAGTTTTGAAATGGCGACGAAGATGTTTAGTGCTGACGATGCCATTATCAGCATGACTATTCCAGTGATTTACATGCTGGAGCACACGTTAAACAGAATTCGGAGTCAGGTGGTGGGACAAGAGGAGGTGGAGGAAGTAGAGGAGGAGTCGTATGCGGAAGGGATAACATCTCCAAGGTCCAGACGGTCGGCAGTACCAAGGTGGCAGGCATGGGAGGGTGGGGGAGAGGGATTAGCCAGGGCGTATGGTAGCAGCCAAACTGTTGAGGAAGGTGCAGGAGCTGAGGAAGAAGTGGAGGACGAACTTGCGATGGGCATGGAAGGCTCATCAGATGAGGGAGACCTTGATCACATTTCTGTTGTGCGAGGTTGGGGGGAGAGGGCAGAGGAAGGAAGCATGATTCTTACCTCGCTACCAACACAACAAGGACTTGGTCCTCTTGGATGCACAAGACACATGAGTGCCTTCTTGCTGCACTACCTGCAACATGACCCTCGGATTGTCAGAATTCGAAGTAATCTCGACTACTGGATTGCCACACTCTTAGATCCCCGATACAAAAGTAAATTTGCCAAAATAATTCCTGCCATAGAAAGGGATTCACGCATGCAGGAGTATCAGCAGAGGCTGTTGCAGAATCTTACATGTGCTTTTCCACAAAACACCAGTGGTGCACGTAGTGAATCTCACAGTTCTAACTTGCCAACCGTAGGACTGTCGAGTCTTCATCACTCAAACCGTAACAGTAACACAGTATCTGCTGGTAACAGCAATTTTGTGGAATCGTTTCACCACTTTTTTAGACCATCCTTTGCAAGGCCACAGGAGACAAGAAGTCTGACACATAGTCAACGCCTAGAGAGGATGGTACAGGAGTATCTCCAAGTGAACATCGAAGCCATGACTGTGTCACTGGACCCTTGCTCATTTTGGGCTTCTAATCTGAAAAAATGTCCGGAGCTCGCCACTCATGCCTTGGAGATCTTGTCAAGCCCTGCAGCCAGCGTTCTCTCTGAACGTGTGTTCAGCGCTGCTGGTGGTGTGCTGACAGATAAGAGCACGTGGCTGTCCACTGAGAATGTAGACAGACTCATGTTCATAAAGATGAACAAATCATGGATCCGCAAGGACTTTTCTACCCCTGTGTCATCCTGGAGAGACTAAAACCTTGAGGATTTGGTAAAATCACCTCACCAACCGTTTTAAGCAACTCTGGGGCAATTGATGCCACTTAAGTGGTGTCTGAGCCACAATTTTTGGAAAAAATGGAGACTCTTTTTGGAGACCCCTTGCTGTGTTTTACGTTGGCATCGTCAATTCCAGGTGGGTTGGGTCGCTCCCCCCCCCCTTCTAACCGTAAGAAACTACATACACTATGGCTTGGGGTAACAAAGATGGTTTAGTCTGAAGAGCTGTTTACTCAGAGGTCTGCTCCAAAGCTTCAGTGTCTGCTGGTCAGCGTAGTAACCCTGCTCTGAAGCAAGCTACACCGCCTGTGTATCTAATAAGAATTTTTAACTGCATCTAGACTAGGCAGACTGTGGGGACCCCCAACCAAACCCAGACGCTCAGTCCCCCTACTGCCCTCCTTTCCTTGATAATACCATAATGTAACTCTTACAACTGGATGGGTGTGGATCGGTCACAGCTTTATTAACTCTTTATACTCATTCCATTAGAAAGGCATTTTGCTTCTTAAATAATTCAGCTTGCTGCAGCATGCCCTGTGTGTCCACACCGGCAAGTTGGCCAACAAGTGTAACTCTCCAACATGTCCTTTCTATTTCCAGGCCACGGAGGATCCTGCGTACTCGTATGCAGGACTCTGACCCCCACCCATCACTCTTAACGCTTGTTCCACTCCATCCTGGAGTCCTGACAGGAATATGTCCAGTCCAATATCCATTAAGTGAACACCGTCGGGCCGTATGAGGCCTGCTTTATCTCCTTCCAGTTGTCGGTGTCGTATCACTACACCGCCTCTGTCTCTTCTAAATTTTGCCATCCGAATATTTATTACCCGCTTTGTCCGTTCGATGGCCGTGTTGTCTAGCGCACCTTGCCATACCGCTATCGGCACAATCTCTGACCATACTATAGTTCGTTTTGTGAAAAATTCTCTGAAGCGCTCAGTGTCTAGCTTCATTATTGCCATTAGTTATGCGCTCTTGTGATGACCTAGGTCATTTCCCCCGGCCTGTAAAACTAAGATGACCGGACCTCTTGCCTCTCTCCCTATCTTGATTACCTCCATTAGTACCTGTGGCCATTGCAGGCCTCTAATACCTCTCCAGTTGAAATATGTGTTATGAAACTCTAATTTCCTCCCGCCTGGGCGGACTTTCACCCTTTTTTCTGCCCAATATATATACGAGTGGCCTATCACCCACACTGTTGGCTTAGCGTCACCTGTAAAAGAAACAAACCATGTTAGGATAACATGTCCGGTCTTATGTAACTCGCAAAACACGTGGATCGCCATCTCCCTATCCTCTGAACTTCCGTTTCTTACAGTCCTGCTCTTGCTGCTTCCGTGGCCGTGCCTATGCGGAATGAGTGTGTCCCGTAATCTTTGGGGTGGTTCCCTGCCGATGTTAGGCATTTATTAAATATAGCTTGGAACTGGTATCTTGATAATGGCGTTCCATCAATGTGTGATAGGAAGAAATTACTTTGTGATCTGATGGTTATATATGTTTTTACTATTGTTACCCGACTCAGTGTACCGTTTGTGGGTTGTAGAAGTACCCAAGTGCCCCTGCCTGCTGGAACCGTTTTCAATTTGCGTATGCGTAGACGTATTGCATTATTGCCTATGACTGCGTCCTGGTGTAGTAAGCCTCCACTGGTGGTAATTTTGGATTGAGGGACTAATTCGCTTATGCATAGCGCCCCGAAGAAGGCGATCGCAAATGCAGTAGACAGTAGTGTTGCTTCAAATTGTGAGTGTCATGTTAATGGTGTTAGGGATATGATGTGAAAAATCAGTTTTAGTGACACGAGATGGGACGTCTACACTCCTGACTTGGCTGACCCCTTTTCCACCCTTTTATGGATTGTCTGATGATGAATCTCTTTGTCACATCTCCCCAATTCAGTAGTTGGAAGTGAAATGCTACTCCGGTCAGACACCGCTGCGCTGATGCCCCTGATATGCCCCTCATCATTAGCTGGTGGAGAAATTCTATGGTGACTTGTAATCTGGCTTGTTCACATTGGTCAACCCGTCTGCCTGCTACTAGTCGTGTCCACTCTTCCCATGCCTTACCGTATGCTTGTCACGTCGACGGGGCAACTGACGCTCTGATTAATGGCATCAACTATTCGCCACTAGATCCCATAGGGAGGGTGGGCAACTGTTGCCCGATGGGTAGGCGTTGGGGAGGAGCTCTGTGAAAATCTGCCAATTGAATTGTGATAAAGCGTTAGCAGCAGCGTTAGACCCCTCAGCATCGTGGCTAGGGCGGACCCATACATTGTGTTTTAGGCACAGGAATGCTAGCCGGCGTAGTAGGCCTAGCACTGGGAGAGAAGATGATGCCATCTTATTAATGCAGTGCGCTAGCCTGGTGTTTTTTTGTTATGAAGCGTATATTTTTGTTAGCCAGGCGCGCGCCCCATATTTCTAATGCTACCACTATTGGGAAGAGTTCCAGGAGTGTCTGTTTTTTTGTCAGCACTTGTTCTGCCCAATACGGAGGCCATAAGCTTGGGCACCATTGGTTATTTAGTATCGCTGCATATCCGTACAGATGGGCTACTCCAATGAGTAACAGACACTGCTACAGGCCCAAAAGGTTTTACTTGGCTAGATGCAGTAAAAAAATTGTTATTAAGTACAAAGGTGGTGTAGCTTGGTACAGATGGGCTACTACAATGAGTAACAGACACTGCTACTATGCCCAAAAGGTTTTACTTGGCTAAATGCAGTAAAAAATTGGTATTAAATGCAAAGGTGGTGTAGCTTGGTACAGATGGGCTACTACAATGCATAACAGACACTGCTACAGGCCCAAAAGTATTTACTGGGCTAGATGCAGTAAAAAATTGTTATTATATACAAAGGTGGTTTAGCTTGGTACAGATGGGCTACTCCACTGACTACCAGACACTGCTACTATGCCCAAAAGGTTTTACTTGGCTAGATGCAGTAAAAAAATGTTGTTAAATACAAAGGTGGTGTAGCTTGGTACAAATGGGCTACTACAATGCGTAACAGACACTGCTACAGGCCCAAAAGTATTTACCGGGCTAGATGCAGTAAAAAATTGTTATGAAATACAAAGGTGGTGTAGCTTGGTACAGATGGGCTACTCCACTGACTGCCAGACACTGCTACTGTGCCCAAAAGGTTTTACTTGGCTAGATGCAGTAAAAAATTGTTATTAAATACAAAGGTGGTGTAGCTTGGTACAGATGGGCTACTACAATGAGTAACAGACACTGCTACAGGCCCAAAAGTATTTACTTGGCTAGATGCAGTAAAAAATTGTTATTAAATACAAAGGTGGTGTAGCTTGGTACAGATGGGCTACTCCACTGACTACCAGACACTGCTACTATGCCCTAAAGGTTTTACTTGGCTAGATGCAGTAAAAAATTGTTAATAAATACAAAGGTGGTTTAGCTTGGTACAGATGGGCTACTACAATGAGTAACAGACACTGCTACAGGCCCAAAAGTATTTACTTGGCTAAATGCAGTAAAAAATTGTTAATAAATACAAAGGTGGTGTAGCTTGGTACAGATGGGCTACTACAATGAGTAACAGACACTGCTTAAGGCCCAAAAGGTTTTACTTTGCTAGGTGCAGTAAAAAATTGGTATTAGATACATGGGTGGTGTAGCTTGCAACACAGATAGGCTACTCCACTGACTAACACACACTGCTAGAGGCCCAAAAGGATTGGCTTAGCTAGATTTAGCCAAATGCTGTGAAAAACACTTGCACAGCACTAGCACAGACCTGCCTGGCAAAAAGTGCTAGGAACTGCTGTAACCTAGCCCTCAAAAGGGCTGCAATTCCAACTAGTCCCTAGTCCCTAAACCTATCTGTCTATTTAAGAGCAAATTCGCTTGCAATTCACACAGTTACAAAGTATAGCGCCCACAGCAGCAGCGGTGCCGTCTAACACTCAGCTGCAGCAGTGAGAAAATGGTGGCGACGGGGAAAATGGCTGGGTCTTATAGGGCAAGGACATGTGACATACACAGCCAATGACACATGCCCTTGCTTGTGTGAAAAAAAGCACTTCGCTGCGCGTGTGCGCTACTGATAGGCTGACAGACTGCACCTCCCCACTGTAAATGCGGGAAAAAAAAAAAATGGAGATTGGCATTATTTCTGCAGAGATCCATCCCCTGCTCCTCCTCCCGCCCACTCTACACTGAAACTGTCTATTAACATGGATTAACAGTATTACTGTGAAAAAATCCAGTTACGATTTTGGTGCACGAACAGTTATCGAACATAACCTCGAACAGCCGGATTTTTTGCAAATCGTTCGGGTTCGTCGAACGGCTCGAACACCGCCCAAAACAGCTCGAATTTGAGATTGGCGAACAGTTCGAGTCAAACACCGCTCATCTCTACCTCTGACATTTAGTTCAAGGGAATTATTTAACGGTACATCACAGGAAGATGGCCCTGCAATAACTTCCCTGCAGCTTCTATCACTCCTCCGTAAAACATAATGTCATCAGTGGGTGGCACTGTGTTCTCACCACTGCCCCCTGATGACATCCTGAATCAATCATGGTGATAGTGATGGAGGCAGGGTGAAGTGATGGCACCTTCTTTCACTGAAGCCAGAATTCTTCTGTCCCCACCATCCCACATCTTCAGACCCCACTGCCACACATCTTTGGTTCCTGATGCCCCGCATTTTCCATCCCCACTGCCATACTTCTGTCACCACCGCCTTGTCACTGAAACAAATTGTCATTAGGAGGCGATGATAGAAGCAATATCAGTGTCAGTAGCACCGCCGCACAGCTGCTATCTCTGCCCTAAAATTAATTGTCATCAGGAGCAGTGCTGCTGTCACTCACCCTGCTTCTATCACGAGTACCTAAAAACAATTCATTTCAGTGAACAAGGCATTGGTGCCAGATGAAGTATAGCAGTGGGAACAGAAGATGCAGGGAGGCAAGGATATAAGCTTTGCGGCAGTAGGGACTAAAGGTGCAGATTGGTGGGGGCAGAAGAAGTGTGGGGGCAGTGATAGAAGCTGTGGTTACTCCTCCCTACCTCCATAACAATCACTAAGATTTATTCGGGACATCATAAGTGGCGGTGGTGAAAGAAGTAGTGGAAGTGACTGTTCACCATCCCCTAATGACAATTCATCTCAAAGAGGTGACAGAGGCTGTGTGGTGATGCTGAGGTCATTAACACTGCTGCTATCACCACTCTCCAATGACATCTTGTTTCAGTGAACGAGGTGGTGACAGAAGATGCAGGGTGGCGGTAACAGAAGAAGTGTGGCAGCAGTTAAAGAAACTGCAGTCACTACCTCAGTCCTTATCATATAAGAAAAAATGTGTGGACAACCTCAAGAAGATAATTTAATTCTGTCAAATTTTATTTAGAAATAATTAAAACATCAATCAGTCAACCAATGATTGGCATCAACTAGCAGCAAGGATAACAATATGCACAATAAATATGTACATCATTTCTCTCTCTCTCTCTGTATATATATACAGGGTGGTCCAAAAGTAGGTGGACAGAAAATAATAACATTTATTTTGATTTATATATAAAATTATATTTACTAACACAAGCATAACATTGACAATTAAATTTTATTCTGAACAATAATAAAAAAGCCCTTAAATTTTATCAATGCAGGTGCTCAAACTGTTTTCCATTACAATTTGCCCAACTTTGAAGTCTTTACAAAAAACTGCAACAAATCCCTGGTATATATATAAGGTGTCCTGGAGGGCATTATTACCTATAAATACATCCAACGAAGAAAGAAACCAACTTTGAAGTCTGCCTCTTACGCTTCGACAAACTTTTTTGCAAAGTCTCTTTGGGTATTAATTTCTTGAAATGCATCTCTTATGTAATTTTTCAAATCACTGACACTTTTTGGTTTTCAACTATAAACTTTGTCCTTGAGTACTCCCCAAAAGAAAAAATCCATTGGGGTCATGTCTGGTGAACGTGCCGGCCAATCAAGTGGGCCTCTTCGGTCAATCCATTTATTAGGAAATGTTTCATCATGATACTCGCGGACTACTCTTGAATAATGTGGAGGGGCCCCATCTTGTTGGAATTAAAGGTCATTTGAATTAGGCTGTTGCTGTAACTGGGGAACAACTTGATTCATTAGAATTTTGAGATACTTATCTTCTGTGACTGTTCCATAACCTTCATAAACTTATTACACTTTCTGTCCACCTACTTTTGGACCACCCTGTATATATATATACAGTACAGACCAAAAGTTTGGACACACCTTCTCATTTAAAGATTTTTCTGTATTTTCATGACTATGAAAATTGTACATTCACACTGAAGGCAGCAACACTATGAATTAACACATGTGGAATTATATACTTAACAAAAAAGTGTGAAACAACTGAAAATATGTCTTATATTCTAGGTTCTTCAAAGTAGCCACCTTTTGCTTTGATGACTGCTTTGCACACTCTTGGCATTCTCTTGATGAGCTTCAAGAGGTAGTCACCGGAAATGGTCTTCCAACAATCTTGAAGGAGTTCCCAGAGATGTTTAGCACTTGTTGGCCCTTTTGCCTTCACTCTGCGGTCCAGCTCACCCCAAACCATCTTGATTGGGTTCAGGTCTGCTGACTGTGGAGGCCAGGTCATCTGGCGTAGCACCCCATCTCTCTCCTTCTTGGTCAAATAGCCCTTACACAGCCTGGAGGTGTGTTTGGGGTCATTGTCCTGTTGAAAAATAAATGATGGTTCAACTAAACGCAAACCGGATAGAATAGCATGCCGGTGCAAGATGCTGTGGTAGTCATGCTGGTTCAGTATGCCTTCAATTTTGAATAAATCCCCAACAGTGTCACCAGCAAAGCACCCCCACACCATCACACCTCCTCCTCCATGCTTCACGGTGGGAACCAGGCATGTTGAGTTCATCCGTTCACTTTTCTGCGTCGCACAAAGACACAGTGGTTGGAACCAAAGATCTCAAATTTGGACACATCAGACCAAAGCACAGATTTCCACTGGTCTAATGTCCATCCCTTGTGTTCTTTAGCCCAAACAAGTCTCTTCTGCTTGTTGCCTGTCCTTAGCAGTGGCTTCCTAGCAGCTATTTTACCATGAAGGCCTGCTGCACAAAGTCTCCTCTTAACAGTTGTTGTAGAGAGGTGTCTGCTGCTTGAACTCTGTGTGGCATTGACCTGGTCTCTAATCTGAGCTGCTGTTAACCTGTGATTTCTGAGGCTGGTGACTCGGATAAACTTATCCTCAGAAGCAGTTGTGACTCTTGGTCTTCCTTTCCTGGGGCGGTCCTCATGTGAGCCAGTTTCTTTGTAGCGCTTGATGGTTTTTGCAACTGCACTTGGGGACACTTTCAAAGTTTGCCCAATTTTTTGGACTGACTGACCTTCATTTCTTAAAGTAATGATGGCCACTCGTTTTTCTTTACTTAGAATTTGTATTATGGCAAGAAAAAAGCAGCTAACAGTCTATTCAGTAGGACTATTGTAGCATCGGCGTCTCTGCCACGTTCTAGGCAGAGACGCCGTCCCTCTCACCTCCCCGCTCCTGGCGCGGCGTCCTCCAGCGCTGCTCTCCCCGCTGCTTCTGGCGCGCGCTCCTTCCCTGGCAGTGTGCTTAGGGCGCGCGCGCTCCCCCTCTCTTAAAGGGACCGCGCGCGCTGTCCTAAGGAGTCCCCGGCCAATTGCCGGAGGACCTCCCATATAAAGGGCACCTCCTCCAAAATGGAGGTGCCCGAGCAATGTTGTTTGCACCTGTGTCTCACCTGTGCTTCAGCCCTCAGGTCCCGTTGCCAGTTACCTGCCAGTTACCTGCCAGATTCCTGCCAGCTTGCTGCCTTTGTCCTGCCTGATATCCAGTCACCTGCCTGCTAGCCTGAGGTCCGACGGTCTGCCTTCCAACTCCTGTCAGTCTGTCTATGGACCAGCTTGCCCGCTCACCTGGGAGCGCACACCTGTTACCTGCCTGCTAGCCTACCTGGAGGCTCCGCCGTCACGTGCTGTGACCATCTGCCTTTTCAGAGACTCCTGCCCGCTCACCTGGGAGCGCACACCTGTTACCTGCCTGCTAGCCTACCTGGAGGCTCCGCCGTCACGTGCTGTGACCATCTGCCTTTCCAGAGACTCCTGCCCGCTCACCTGGGAGCGCCCACCTGTTACCTGCCTGCTAGCCTACCTGGAGGCTTCGCCGTCACGTGCTGTGACCACCTACCATTCCAGAGACTCTCGCTTGCTCACCTGGGAGCACACATCTACCATCTGCCTGCTAGCCTACCCGGAGGCTCTGCCATCACAGGTCGTACCTACCCTTTACCCAGAGACTGCCCCGGTCACTTGCCGTAACTCCCTGCCCGTTCATCCAGAGACTGCCCCGGTCACTTGCCGTAACTCCCTGCCCGTTCTTCCAGAGACTGCCCCGGTCACTTGCCGTGACCTCCTGCCCGTTCTTCCAGAGACTGCCCCGGTCACTTGCCGTGACCTCCAGCCCGTCCACTCAGAGACTGTCCCGGTCACCTGCTGTGACTGCCTGCCCGTCATCCCTGATTGCCACCCGCTCCCTTACAAGGACCGCCCCCTTGTATAGTAGCTCAGAGGTTCCGCCTCCCAGACCCGTTACAGTTTGCTCGGGCCATGGAACCCGGTGGCACCCAAGCTCCCTCGCTCTCGGACCTGTGTCATGAACTGTCCCGCCAGAGGTCCCAACAGGAGTCCATCCTGGGTCACCTGCGGAATGTCAATTCTCGCCTGGACACTCTGACTGCTCCGCCAGCAACCTCCGCCAGCGCCATGATTCGCAATCCGACAGCTCCGCTGTCCACCAACACTATGGTATCCTACCCCGGACCCCGGCTTTCTGCACCTCCTCACTTCGGAGGCGACTCCGCTCAGGCTCGGGGCTTCATAAATCAGTGCACCCTGCACTTTGAACTCCTGTCCCACCAGTTTAACTCCGACCGGGCCAAAATTGCCTTCATCATGTCCCATCTCACCGGAGAGGCTCTGGCCTGGCTAAATCCTCTATGGGAGAGAGGAGACCCCCTGGTGTCCAACTTGCCTGCCTTTCTCACGGCCTTCCGGAAAGTCTTCGACGAACCCGGACGGAAGACCTCATCCGCATCGTCACTGCTACGCCTCCGTCAGGGAAGCCTCACCGTGGGCCAATATGCCATACGGTTCCGTACCCTTGCCTCGGAGCTGGCCTGGGATAATGACGCTCTGGTTTCAGTCTTCTGGGAGGGTCTGTCCGGCCGTATTAAAGATGAACTTGCCGGTCGGGACATTCCTACCACCCTCGATGACCTGATAGCTCTTGCCACCCGGATTGACCTGCGGTTCCAGGAGCGTGCCAAAGAGGTCACCCGTGAGAGGAGGTTTCCACGCCTAGCTCCTACTTTTCAGGAACCCGTCACTCCCTCCGTCTCTCTCCTGAGCCTATGCAGGTCGACCAGACCAAGATGGTCGGTTCTCGCCAAGAATCTCGCCGAGCCGAGGGAAGCTGTTTCTATTGTGGCAGTAAGAAGCACTTCATCCGTTCCTGCCCGGAAAAGCCGGGAAACGCCAGTGTCTAGGACCACTCGGAGAGGTCGTCCTAGACAAAAGTAAGTCCTCTCCGTCTCTGACCTTACCGGTCTCTATTGCTTGGGGAGAAAACCGTCTCTTCGAACTCGCCCATCTGGATTCTGGAGCTGCTGGAAACCTCATCGCCCAGTCTCTGGTAGAGAGATACCATATTCCCACCAAGTCCCTGGCGGAGCCATTGTCAGTTGCTTCCGTGGATGGAAGACTTCTCTCGGAGATCATCCTGCTCGTCACCGAACCTATAACCCTACAGGTGGGAATGCTGCACTCTGAGGAGATCTCATTCCATGTGCTGTCCGGACTTTCTCACTCCTTGTTGCTAGGTCTACCTTGGCTCCAGACACATGAACCCGTATTGAACTGGCGGTCCGGTGAAGTACTCCGATGGGGTCCTGACTGCCATAGGACCTGCCTGGTTCCGGTCCGTCCACTTCGCCCTCAGCCTACTCCAGCTAATTTACCTGGTCTCCCGGCTCCCTACTGGCCCTATGCGGACGTCTTCGGTAAGAAGGAAGCTGAGAAGTTGCCGCCCCATAGGCCATACGATTGCCCGATCGACCTGGTACCTGGCACCACTCCTCCCCGTGGGCGTATCTACCCGTTATCTGCAGCCGAGACCCGAGCCATGTCTGAGTACATTGAAGAGAATCTGGCTAGGGGATTTATCCGAAAATCTACCTCCCCGGCTGGAGCCGGATTCTTCTTTGTCAAAAAGAAAGACGGCTCGCTACGTCCCTGTTTTGACTACAGAGGACTCAATCTCATCACGGTAAAAAACAAATATCCCCTGCCACTCATCTCCGAATTGTTTGACCGGCTCAAGGGCGCCAGGATCTTCTCCAAGCTGGATCTTCGAGGAGCGTATAATCTGGTCCGTATCCGTCAAGGAGACGAGTGGAAGACGGCATTCAATACCCGGGACGGTCACTACGAGTACCTTGTGATGCCCTTCGGTCTCTGTAATGCTCCCGCGGTCTTTCAGGAACTAGTCAATGACATCTTCCGTGACCTCCTGTACTCCTGCGTAGTGGTATACCTGGACGATATCTTGGTCTTCTCTCCGGATCTCCCCACACACCGGAGGGATGTTCGTCAGGTCCTGCTTAGGCTTCGGCAGAACCACCTTTACGCCAAATACGAGAAGTGCCTCTTCGATCAGACCTCCCTTCCGTTCTTGGGCTATGTCATCTCCCAAACAGGTCTGCAAATGGATCCCGAGAAGCTCTCTTCCGTTCTAAAATGGCCTCGTCCTGAAGGTTTGAAGGCGATACAGCGATTCCTGGGCTTCGCTAATTATTATCGTCTTTTCATCCCACACTTCTCGTCTCGGACTTCTCCCATATCTGCACTTACCCGTAAGGGGGCTAACCCCAGGATATGGTCGCCTGAAGCCGAGGAGGCCTTCCTTTCCCTAAAGAAAGCCTTCGCCTCTGCTCCCGTCCTGCACCGTCCGGACTGTAATAAACAATTCTACCTGGAGGTTGATGCTTCCTCCTCCGGAGCCGGAGCGGTGCTCACCCAGAAGTCTTCTACCGGGAGAATGGTAACGTGCGGCTTCTTCTCCAAAATCTTCTCCTCGTCGGAGCGCAACTACTCCATTGGAGACCGGGAATTGCTAGCCATCAAATTGGCACTAGGAGAGTGGCGCTATCTGCTTGAAGGGGCTATCTACCCGGTAATTATCTACACGGATAACAAAAACCTGGCATATCTCCAAAATGCCCAGAGGCTCAATCCTCGCCAGGCCCGGTGGTCGTTGTTTTTTGCCCGCTTCGACTTCACTCTTCATTTCCGTCCGGCGGACAAGAACGTCAAAGCTGATGCCTTGTCTCGGTCTTTCCTGTCCTCCGATCAAGAGGAGGAACCTACGCACATCATCGACTCCTCCAAGGTGATGAATGTCGCTCCCTTGGATCTAACTCGTCTTCCACCCGGTAAGACGTTCATAGCTGTGCCAGATCGGGAGAGGGTTCTTCGCTGGGGACATTCTTCTAAACTAGCTGGCCATGCTGGCCAAAAAAAGACCTTTCAACTTATTGCCCGGCATTACTGGTGGCCTACCCTACGTAAGGACGTGGTAGACTTCGTCGCGGCCTGTTCATCCTGTGCTCGTAACAAAGTTCCCCGACATCTACCTGCCGGCCATCTCCTGCCCCTTCCCGTACCTGCTGCTCCTTGGCAACACATCGCTATGGACTTTATCACCGACCTTCCAGTTTCTGCCGGTTGTACCATCATTTGGGTTGTCGCTGACCGTTTTTCTAAGATGGCCCACTTCATTCCCCTGCCTGGTCTTCCGTCTGCACCCGAGTTGGCTAAAGACTTTATCCGCCACATCTTCCGTCTCCATGGTCTGCCCCTCCACATCGTGTCGGATCGTGGGGTTCAGTTCACCTCTCGTTTCTGGAGAGCCACTTGTAAGCTGCTGGACATTACCCTGGATTTCTCCTCCGCTTACCACCCTCAGTCCAATGGTCAAGTGGAGCGGATCAATCAGATCTTGTCCAGCTACCTCCGGCACTTCGTGGATGCTCACCACTCGGACTGGGTGGATCTTCTACCGTGGGCCGAGTTCTCTTATAACAACCATGAGAGCGAGTCCTCTTCCAAATCCCCGTTCTTTATAGTTGGTGGCCAACATCCCCGGATTCCACTTCCTGTCTCCGTTTCTGTGGACAACCCTGCTGCGGAGTCTCTTGTCAGCGAATTTTCTACTATTTGGGAGAGCACCAGGTCCGCTCTTCTTCTCTCCTCTGAGCGGATGAAGAGATATGCTGATAAGAGACGTCTGGATCCGCCCCAATTCCGTCCGGGAGACAAGGTTTGGCTCTCATCCAAACATGTGCGGCTCAAAATACCCTCCTACAAATTGGGTCCTCGATTCATCAGCCCCTTCGAAGTCCTCAGGCAAATTAACCCTGTGGCCTACAAATTAAAACTCCCGGCCACCCTACGGATCCCCAACTCCTTCCACGTATCTCTCCTCAAACCCGTTGTCTTTAACTCTTTTTCCAAAAATCCAGGTGCCCCTCCTGCTCCGGTTTCCGCTGATGACATCTTTGAGGTAGAGAGTATTCTGGCCTCCAAGAGGGTAAGAGGAAAAACCTTTTTTCTGGTAGATTGGAAGGGGTTTGGTCCTGAGGAGAGAACTTGGGAACCCAGGGAGAACATCAACGCCCCGCTTCTCCTTGAAAAATTTCTTTCTGGCCTAAAAAAGAGGGGGCCTAAAGGGGGGGGTACTGTAGCATCAGCGTCTCTGCCCCGTTCTAGGCAGAGACGCCGTCCCTCTCACCTCCCCGCTCCTGGCGCGGCGTCCTCCAGCGCTGCTCTCCCCGCTGCTTCCGGCGCGCGCTCCTTCCCCGGCAGTGTGCTTAGGGCGCGCGCGCGCTCCCCCTCTCTTAAAGGGACCGCGCGCGCCGTCCTAAGGAGTCCCCGGCCAATTGCCGGAGGACCTCCCATATAAAGGGCACCTCCTCCAAAATGGAGGTGCCCGAGCAATGTTGTTTGCACCTGTGTCTCACCTGTGCTTCAGTCCTCAGGTCCCGTTGCCAGTTACCTGCCAGTTACCTGCCAGATTCCTGCCAGCTTGCTGCCTTTGTCCTGCCTGATATCCAGTCACCTGCCTGCTAGCCTGAGGTCCGACGGTCTGCCTTCCAACTCCTGTCAGTCTGTCTATGGACCAGCTTGCCCGCTCACCTGGGAGCGCACACCTGTTACCTGCCTGCTAGCCTACCTGGAGGCTCCGCCGTCACGTGCTGTGACCATCTGCCTTTTCAGAGACTCCTGCCCGCTCACCTGGGAGCGCACACCTGTTACCTGCCTGCTAGCCTACCTGGAGGCTCCGCCGTCACGTGCTGTGACCATCTGCCTTTCCAGAGACTCCTGCCCGCTCACCTGGGAGCGCCCACCTGTTACCTGCCTGCTAGCCTACCTGGAGGCTTCGCCGTCACGTGCTGTGACCACCTACCATTCCAGAGACTCTCGCTTGCTCACCTGGGAGCACACATCTACCATCTGCCTGCTAGCCTACCCGGAGGCTCTGCCATCACAGGTCGTACCTACCCTTTACCCAGAGACTGCCCCGGTCACTTGCCGTAACTCCCTGCCCGTTCTTCCAGAGACTGCCCCGGTCACTTGCCGTGACCTCCAGCCCGTCCACTCAGAGACTGTCCCGGTCACCTGCTGTGACTGCCTGCCCGTCATCCCTGATTGCCACCCGCTCCCTTACAAGGACCACCCCCTTGTATAGTAGCTCAGAGGTTCCGCCTCCCAGACCCGTTACAACTATCAGCTGTGTATCCACCTGACTTCTGCACAACACAACTGATGGTCCCAACCCCATTTATAAGTCAAGAAATCCCACTTATTAAACCTGACAGGGCACAGCTGTGAAGTGAAAATAATTTCCGGTGACTACCTCTTGAAGCTCATCAAGAGAATGCCAAGAGTGTGCAAAGCAGTCATCAAAGCAAAAGGTGGCTACTTTGAAGAACCTAGAATATAAGACATATTTTCAGTTGTTTTACACTTTTTTTGTTAAATATATAATTCCACATGTGTTAATTCATAGTTTTGATGCCTTCATTGTGAATGTACAATTTTCATAGTCATCAAAATACAGAAAAGTCTTTAAATGAGAAGGTGTGTTCAAACTTTTGGTCTGTACTGTATATATATATACACAGTTGAAACCAGACGTTTACATACACTATATATAAAGACACATATCCATGTTTTTCTCAATATCTGATATGAAAGCAGAATAAACCTTTCCCGTTTTAGGTCAATTAGGATTACCATAATTTTTAATATTTGCCAAATGCCAGAATAATGAGAGAGAGAGAGAGAGAGAATGTTTTAAGGCATTTTTATTACTTACTGCAAAGTCAAAAGTTTACATACACTAAGACTACTATGCCTTTAAACAATTCTGGACTGCCCATATTATGATGTCATGGGTTTGGAAGCTTCTGATAGTTTTTTTGGTAACATCTGAGTTAATTGGAGACTCAAATGTAGATGTATTTTAATGCACACCTGAAACACACTGCTTCTTTGTGTAGCATCATGGGAAAGTCTAAAGAAATCAGCCAAGATATCAGGAAGAGAATTGTGGGCTTCAACATGTCTGGCTCATCCTTGGGTACAATTTTAAGATACCTGAAGGTGCCTCGTTCATCTTTACAAACAATTATACGCAAGTACAAACAAGATGGGAATGTCCAGCCATCATACCACTCAGGAAGGAGACGGGTTCTGTGTCCCAGAGATGAAAGTGCTTTGGTCCGACATGTGCATATCAACCCAAGGACAAAAGCAATAGACCTTGTGAAGACGATGGCGGAAGCTGGTAAGAATGTGTCAATATCCACAGTGAAACAAGTACTGTATCAACATGGGCTGAAAGGCCACTTTGCCAGGAAGAAGCCATTACTCCAAAAGAAACCTTAAAAAGCCAGATTAATGTTTGTAAATGCACACAGGAACAAAAACCTTAATTTTTGGAGACATGTCCTGTGGTCTGATTAAACTAAAATTGAACTTTTTGGGCATAATGACCATCGCTACGTTTGGAGGAAAAAGGGAGAAGCTTGGGAGCCTAAGAACAACATCCCAACTGTGAAACACGGGGGTTGCAGCATCATGTTGTGGGGTTGTTTTGCTGCAGGAGGGACTGGTGCACTTCACAAAATAGATGGCATCAAGAGAAAAGAAGATTATGTGGCAATACTGAAGCTACGTCTCAAGACATCAGCCAGAAAGTTAAAGAAGTTGTCCACAACTTTTTATTATACCCCCAACCTTTCAGCCGGTGCCCATAAGGGTCTTTGTAGATACCTTTAGTTGCCCTTTTTGCCTATGAGCGGAGGTACCGCGGGCCGCTCACAGGCATCATGTGACCCCCCGCTGATGACACGTCAAGTGAGGCGCAACATCAGTTACTCGGTCCCCGCAGTGCCTGCTGGGTTGTGGGCAGGGTTACCCCGCGCGTCACACCCAGCATCCACCGCGCGCTTTCCCAATGACTGAGGAGAGGTGTTGCTAGAAACTTTGTTGTTTTACTTTTTGGCCATCTTTTTGTGGTTTGCTGGCTTCTAGTCTTTTCCTCTGGTGCTGGGTGTCTTGGTCACGTGATCTCCACACTCTTTACTACTCAGCACCTGTCTCCATTTCCTCGCTGGAAATCAGTGTTGTTTCGCTTGTGCTCTGGCTAGTTGCCTTGTTAGTTCTTTGTGCTTAAGACAATTGATATGCTGGGACTTCTAGTTCCACCAGTTTTGTTTCCTTTAATTTTCGTTTCTGCAACTAACTTTTCCTTTAGGAGGTCACCTGTATTTGCTCCCAGTCCTTAGATCTTTTAGGGACACCCTTTCCCCCTCCTTTAGGTCTTCATTTGAGTTCAGTGTAGGATCGTCGGTTGGGCTATTCACAAGGAATAGGGCACCCACCCCAGTGTAGGGTTTAAGCTGAGTCTCAGTGCAGGGACAGCTTTTCCCTCCTATTCCTTAGTTCTTAATTGCAGAACATAACAGTATGTCCAGCCCTATTTAAAAAAAAAAAAAAAGAAAAGTGTTTTTTTTTTTTTTTTTCCTCTTCCTGGATTTTCTTCAGTATGTGTAGCATCCAGGAGCTTGCTCAACGCTTGCAAGGGTTGACTATGGAGGTTGCCGGTCTTCAGCAGTACGTGAGTAAATGCCCTGCAGAACGCTATGAAGAACCTAAGGTAGGATTATCTGAGTGTTTCTTGGGGAAACAACAGGATTTTTTTTCATTTAAAAATGCTTGTTTGCTGTATTTTCGGCTCAGACCTAGATCTTTTGGGAATGAACTACAGTGTGTAGAGATTATTATGTCTCTATTGCGTAAAGAACCTCAAATCTGGGTGTTTTCCTTGTCTCCTGATGATCATTGTTTGAGGTCTCTGGAGGCATTTTTTGATGCCATGGGTTTGCTGTATGATGATCCTGATCATGATACATCAGCTGAGGCAGAGCTCAGTCATCTCAAACAGGGTTCTCTTGATGCTGAGAGTTATTGCACCCTGTTCAGACGATGGTCTGCAGAGGTCAGGTGGCACGACCCTGCTCTCAAGTTTCAGTTTCTGGCAGGCTTGAGTGAAAGGGTTAAAGATTTACTCATTGCATTTCCTGCACCTGATACTTTGCACGTTGCCATGCAGTTAGCTATCCGTGTGGATAGAAGGTTGAGGTCCAGACAGAATGAGGAGAAGTTTCCTATATTGCTCTGTTTCTCACGATAATCCTGCTGACACTGGGGAACCTATGCAGGTGGGGGCAATGTCATCCCGTTCCAAGGAGAGGGACAGGAGGTTCTCTGAGGGACTTTGCTTGTATTGCGGTAAGGCTGATCATTATTTAAAGCAATGCGAGATTCGCTTAAGGAAAGAAAAAAAAATGGTCAGTAGAAATAACACTCCCGTTCGCATTGCATTTTTACGTTCTGCTGGGGTGTTTTTTCCTGGTAATACCACCTGTCAGGGTCATTCGATTGAGTTTCAGGTAATGGTGGATTGTGGTTCTGCACTTAATTTGATTGATCAACAATTTCTTGAAAAGTATAAGTTTGGTTCTGAACCTTTGTCGTCTCCTTTTCCTGTGGTGGCGATTGATAATACTCCCCTGGAGCATGGGAGCATTCTTTGAAAGGTCACTGGGTTTCCACTTACTATGAATATGGAGCATCAGGAGCAGATTGACTAATTTGTACTTGCTAAATTGCCTTCTCCGGTCGTCCTGGGGTTGCCCTGGTTAAAAGTGCATAATCCTTTGCTGGACTGGTCGTCTGGTTCCATAAGATCCTGGGGTCAGGGGTGTTATGGTAAGTGTTGTAATGTTCACATTGCAGCTGTTGTGAAGGGGGAGTTACCTGAACCCATTCAGGATTTTTGGAGGGTTTTTTCGGAGGTGGAGTCAAAAGTTTTACCACCTCATAGAGATTACGATTGCGCTATTGAGTTCATCCCTGATGCTAAGCTCCCAAAGAGTCGGTTGTTTAATCTGACAATTCCCGAGAGGGAGGCTTTGAAAGAATACCTTCAGACTAGTTTAGCTGCAGTTCACATAAGACCCTCTAAGTCTCCTGTGGCGGTTGGGTTCTTTTTTGTTAAAAAGAAGGATGGGGGTCTTAGGCCATGTTTGGATTTTCGGGAGATTAATAAGATCACTGTGCGCAATCCTTACCCGTTACCACTTATTCTGGATTTGTTTAACCAATTGACCTTCGTGGGGCATATAATTTGCTGTGGGTGAAGAACGGAGATGAATGGAAGACAGCTTTTAACACCCCGGAAGGTCATTTTGAGTGTTTGGTGATGCCTTTTGGGCTTACTAATGCTCCTGCATTTTTTAAAAATTTCATCAATGACATTCTGAGACCCTTGATCGGTAGGAGTGTTATTGTTTATTTGGATGATATTTTGATTTATTCATCAGATCTTGGGTCTCATTGGCAGAGAGTCCGCGAAGTTCTTCAGATACTGAGAGATAACACACTCTTTGCTAAATTGGAGAAGTGTCAGTTTGCTGTCCATAAAATTAGATTTTTGGGTTACTTTGTCTCTTGTGATGGTTTTGAGATGGACCCGGTGAAAGTTCAGGCTGTGCTGGAGTGGCCGAGGCCTGAAGGTTTGAAGTCCATACAGAGGTTTTTGGGTTTTGCCAATTATTAAAGGAAATTCATAAAGAATTTCTCTGTCATCGCTAAACCCATTACTGATCTCACCAAGAAGGGTACTAATACAGTCCAATGGTCCACTGAGGCTATTGAAGCTTTTGAGTGTCTCAAGGAGAGGTTCAGCTCTGCTCCTGTTCTTATCCAGACAGATGAGACCAAGCCATTTTTGGTTGAGGTGGAGAAGGGAGAGGATGGGGTGCATCCCTGTGCTTTCTTTTCAAAAAAAAATTCTGAGACAGAGCTCAATTATGATTTTGGGAGTAGTGAGTTGTTGTCTATTAAACTCGCGTTCGAGCATTGGCGACATTTTTTGGAGGGGGCTCGACATCCTATACAGGTTTTCACTGATCATAAGAATTTGATTTATCTGGATGCAGCTAAACGTTTGAATGCCCGTCAGGCTAGGTGGGCACTGTTTTTTGCCCGGTTCAATTTTTTCGTAACCTTTGTCCCTGGGACAAAGAATGTTAAGGCTGACGCTTTGTCTCGTAGTTTCTCTCCAGCGGTGAATCCTGAGAGGGAGGAGTGTATTTTGCAGAGAGGGGTGGTGGTGGCCGCATTGGATCCTGAGTTGGAGAATAGCATCTTAGGAGCTCAGAGTGCGGCACCAACTAGCACTCCGTGTGGTAAATTGTTTGTGCCTAGAGCCTTGAGGAGAGCATTGTTTGTTGAATGTCATGAGTCTCGGTTGACGGGTCACCCAGGGATTTCGGAAACTAGGAAGTCTATTGGTCAGAGTTTCTGGTGGCCAGGGTGGCAAAGAGAAGTCATTAAGTGGGTGCGTCAGTGTTCTGTGTGCGGTAAGGTTGAAGGCCTCTCACGCTCCGGCTGCGGGGTTGCTGTGCCTCTTGGAAGTTCCTAGTTCGCCATGGACACACCTCGCCATGGATTTTATTACCGATCTGCCTGTATCGGAGGGTTTTTCTGTCATCTGGGTTGTTGTGGACCGGTTTAGTAAAATGTGTCATCTGGTTCCATTCAACAAGTTACCTTGCACCAATACTATTGCTAAGGCTTTTGTGAAGAAGATTGTCAGGCTTTATGGTGTTCCCACGGACATTGTTTCCGATAGAGGACCACAGTTTGTGGCTCGCTTTTGGCGTGCTTTTTGTGACAGATTGAAAATTCATTTGTCATTCTCGTCGGGTTATCATCCAGAGTCCAATGGACAGACTGAAAGGAAGAACCAGGATGTCGAGCAGTTTTTGAGATGTTTTGTGGCAGACAATCAGGAAATGTGGTCGGAATTTCTTCCACTTGTGGAGTTTGCCCTTAATAATCATACTTCTTCCTCGGCTGGGTGTTCTCCTTTTTTTTGTTGTACTGGCAGGTATCCATCTTTTGGTCCATTTTCCAAAGTTGGGGCTGCTGTACCGGAGGAGGACAATTTTTCTGTTGATTTGGAGAGGGTTTGGACCAGTGTATGCCTGAATCTTAACCCCTTTACAACCCAAGGTGGTTTGCACGTCAATGACCAGGCCAATTTTTACAATTCTGACCACTGTCACTTTATGAGGTAATTACTCAGGAACGCTTCAACGGATCCCACTGATTCTGAGAATGTTTTTTCATGATATATTGTACTTTATGATTGTGGTAAAATTTCTTCGATATCACTTGTGTTTATTTGTGAAAAAAATGGAAATTTGGTGAAAATTTTGCAATCTTCAAAATTTGATTTTTTATGCCCTGAAATCAGAGAGATATTTCACACAAAATAGTTAATAAATAACATTTCCCACATGTCTACTTTACATCAGCACAATTTTGGCACCAACTTTTTTTTATTAGGGAGCTATAAGGGTTAAAAGTTGACCAGCGATTTCTCATTTTTCCAACAAAATTTACAAAACCATTTTTTTAGGGACCACATCATATTTGAAGTCACTTTGAGGGGTCTTTATGACAAAAAATACCCCAAAATGACATCATTCTAAAAACTGCACATCTCAAGGTGCTCAAAACCACATTCAAGAACTTTATTAACCCTTCAGGTGCTTCACAGGAATTTCTGGAATGTGGAAGAAAAAAATTAACATTTAACTTTTTTCACAAAAATGTTACTTTAGACCCAATTTTTTTTATTTTCGCAAGGGTAACAGGAAAAAATGGACCCCAAAATTTTTTGTGCAATTTCCCCTGGGCACGCACATACCCCATATGTGGGGAAAAACTACTGTTTGGGCGCATGGCAGGGCTCGGAAGGGAAGGAGTGCCATTTGACTGTTTGAATGTAAAATTTGCTTGAATAATTAGCCGATGCCATGTTGCATTTGGGGAGCCCCTGATGTGCCTAAACAGTGGAAACCCCTCACAAGTGACCCCATTTTGGAAGCTATACCCCTCATGGAACTTATCTAGATGTGTGGTGAGCACCTTGAACCCCCAGGTGATTCACAGAAGTTTATAACATTGAGCCGTAAAAATAAAATTTTCACATTTTTCCCACAAAAATGTTTTTCAGCCCCTAATTTTACATTTTCATACGAGTAACAGGAGAAATTGCACCATGCAGTTTGTTGTGCATTTTCTCCTGAGTAAGCAGATACCCTATATGTGGGGGAAAACCACTGTTTGGGTGCACGGCAGGGTTCGGAAGGGAAGGAGCGCCATTTGACTTATTGATTGTAAAATTTGCTTGAATAATTAGCGGACGCCATGTTGCGTTTGGAGAGACCCTGATGTGCCTAAACAGTGGAAACCCCCCACAAGTGACACCATTCTGGAAACTAGACCCCTCAGGGAACTTATCTAGATGTGTGGTGAGCACCTTGAACCCCCAGGTGCTTCACAGACGTTTATAACATTGAACCGTAAAAATAAAATTTTCACACAAAAATGTTTTTCAGCCCCTAATTTTGCATTTTCATAAGGGAAACAGGAGAAATTGCACCATGCAGTTTGTTGTGCAATTTCTCCTGAGTAAGCAGATACCCCATATTTGGGGGAAAACCACTGTTTGGGTGCACCGCAGGGTTTGCAAGGGAAGGAGGGCCATTTGACTTTTTGATTGTAAAATTTGTTTGAATAATTAGCGGACACCATGTTGCGCTTGGAGAGCCCCTGATGTGCCTAAACAGTGGAAACCCCCCACAAGTGACACAATTCTGGAAACTAGACCACTCAGGGAACTTATCTAGATGTGTGGTGAGCACCTTGAACCCCCAGGTGCTTCACAGAAGTTTATAACATTGAGCCATAAAAATACAATTTTCACATTTGTCCCACAAAAATGTTTTTCTGCCCCCACTTTTGCATTTTCATAAGGGTAACAGGAGAAATTGCACCATGCAGTTTGTTGTGCAATTTCTCCTGAGTAAGCAGATACCCCATATGTGGGAGATAACCACTGCTTGGGCATATGGCAGGGTTCGGAAGGGCGGAAGGGAAGGAGCACCATTTGACTTTTTGAATGTAAAATTTACTTGAATAATTAGCGGATGTGCCCTTGATGTGCCTAAACAGTGGAAACCCCCCACAAGTGACACCATTTTGGAAACTAGACCCCTCAGGGAACTTATCTAGATGTGTGGTGAGCACCCTGAACCCCCAAGTCCTTTACAGAAGTTTATAACATGGAGCCGTGAAAATAAAAAAATCAAACTTTTTCCACAAAAATTATGTTTTAGCGCCAATTTTTTTATTTTCACAAGGGTAAGAGGAGAAAATTGACCCCAAAAACTTTCGTGCAATTTCTCCTGAGTACGCCAATACCTCATATGTGGGGAAAATACAGTGTTTGGGCGCATGGCAGAGTTCACAAGGGAAGGAGCACTGTGTGACTTTTTGAACGCAAAATTGGCTGGAATCGAGAGCGGACGCCATGTCGCATTTGGAGAGCCCCTGATGCACCTAAATAGTGGAAACCCCCCACAAGTGGCCTCATTTTGGAAACTACACCCCTCAAGGATTTTATCAAGGGGTATAATGAACATTTTGAACCCAGAGGTACAACACAGAATTTGATAACATTAGGTCATCATATTGAATAAGTTGTCATCAGTCTTGAGCGCAAGTGCTCGCTACTTGAGTTTGCATCGGGTACTCGCGAATGAACCATGTATCAAGGCTGCTCGAGTGACATGCTCGAGTCCCCGCCCGCATGTTTCACGGTTATTGGACACCCAAAAAAAACATGCGGGGATCGCTTGTACATGGCAGGCAATCCCCTCGAGGTGTTTTGGCAGCGAAGAATATGGGGCGGAGACTCGAGCATGTCACTCGAGCACCCACGATACTCAATGCATACCTGAGCACCCGATGCAACTCAAGTAGCGAGCACTTGCACTCAACACTAGTTGCCATATCGTCATCTTTTTTTTTTTTAACTTTTGAAAAAAATCCCAACCCTAACCCTAGCCCAACCCTAACCCCAACCCCAAACCCAACCCTAACCCCAACCCTAGCCCAAACCTAGCCCAACCCTAGCCCCAACCCTAGCCCTAGCCCCAACCCCAACCCTAACCCCAATTCTAACCCCAACCCTAACCCCAATCCTAATCCCAACCCTAACCCCAAACCTAACCCTAGACACTTTTTTTTGTAAAATATAGTTTTTGCACCGCCATATATTGAGAGCTATAATTTTTCCATATTTTGGCCGACAGAGTCATGTGATGGCTTCTTTTTGCGGGATGAGTTGACGTTTTTATTGGTGCCATTTTCAGGCATGTGACATTTTTTGCTCGCTTTCTATTCCGATTTTTGGGAGGCAGAAAGAACAAAAACCAACAATTCAGGAATTGTTTTTTTTTTATTTTTTTATTCTGCTCCGCGTGTTGTAAAATTTATAAGGTAGCTTTATTCTTCGGGTCAGTACGTTTACAGCGGTACCACATTTATATTGTTTTTCTATGTTTTGGCGCTTTTACATAATAAAAGCAATTTTATAGAAAGAAATATTTTTTTGCATCGCTTTATTCTGAGAGGTATAACTTTTTTATTTTTCTGCTGATGGAGCTATATGGTGACTTGTTTTTTTGCGGGACAAGATGACGTTTTCAGCGGTACCATTTTTATTTATATTCGTCTTTTTCATCGCGTGTTATTCCATTTTTTGTTTGGCTGTATGATGATAAAGCATTGTTTTTTTTTTATTTTTTACCGTGTTCACTGAAGGGGTTAACTAGTGGGACAATTTTATAGGTCAGGTCATTCTGGACGTGGCAATACCAAATATGTGTACTTTTATTGTTTTTTTTTTTTTTTTATAATAATATTTATTGATGGGTACATTATATTTTTATTTTTGGTGGATTATTGTTTTTATTTATTTTTAAATATTTTTATCATTTTTTTTTTTTTTTTTTTCACTTTCTGACAGGTTTTTACTTTTATACTTTGTCCCACAATGGGACATTCACTTTTTTTCATTCTTTTCGCCTTCATAGCACAGGAATGGAGCACCATACCTGTGATATACAGGGTGTCAGCGCTGCACAGGGAGAAGATAGTTTAGTCATGCACTGCGCATGACCAAAAAATCTTCTTGCTGTCTGGTGACCTGGATGTTGTCATGACGACATCGGGTCATCATGGCAACATCTGGGAAGCCGCTGCAGACAGCGCTGGAGGCCAGAAGAGGAGGTGAGTATTGCGATCACCTCCCCTTAGCCACCGCAATGCTGCGATCGACTTCGATCGCAGCATTGCGGGGGTTAATGTGCTGGGAGCGGTGTGGGACCACTTCCTGCACATAGCACTGGGTGTCAGCTGTGACAATCAGCTGACACCCGGCGGCGATCGCGCCCACACAGCCTGTGTGCGGGCGTGATTGTAAAGACTTACTAATACATATCTGGCTCTTAAAGCCCAGGGCGCAGATACATATTAATACATCTTTGGCTTTAAAGGGGTTAAAGAGGCTAACAGGAGATCAAAAAGGTATTTTGACAAAAAAAGAAAGGAGTCCTTGTTTGCTCTTGGGGACATGGTTTGGTTGTCCTCTAGGAATCTTGTTTGGAAATTCCTTCTAAAAAACTGGGGCCTAAATTTGTGGGTCCTTTCAAAGTGGTTCAGATTGTCAACTCGGCAGTGGTGAGGTTGGGCATTCCCTCGTCCTGGAGGATTAATTCTGTGTTTCATGTGTCGTTACTTAAGAAGGCGGACACGCCTGATAAGCAGGCGAAGCCTACTGTTCCTCCTGTTGATGAGGACAGTGAATTTGAGCTTTCTCGCATTTTGGATTCCAGGTGGCATAGAGTGAGATTACAGTATCTTGTGTCTTGGAGAGGTTTCGGCCCAGAGGATAATTCTTGGGAGAAGGCCGAGGACGTCTCAGCCTCAATGTTAATTAAGGCTTTTCACAGGAGATTTCCTGGTAAGGCTTGGCCTAGAGGATCCAGAGGATCCTCGTAAAAGGGGAGGCACTATTAGAATCTATGTTGTTTTACTTTTTGGCCATCTTTTTGTGGTTTGCTGGCTTCTAGTCTTTTCCTCTGGTGCTGGGTGTCTTGGTCACGTGATCTCCTCACTCTTTATTACTCAGCACCTGTCTCCATTTCCTCGCTGGACATCAGTGTTTCGCTTGTGTTCTGGCTAGTTGCCTTGTTAGTTCTTTGTGCTTAGGACAATTGATATCTAGGACTGCTAGTTCCACCAGTTTTGTTTCCTTTAATTATTGTTTCTGCAACTAACTTTTCCTTTAGGAGGTCACCTGTATTTTCTCCCAGTCCTTAGATCTTTTAGGGACACCCTTTCCCCCTCCTTTAGGTCTTCGTTTGAGTTCAGTACAGGATCGTCGGTGGGGCTATTCACAAGAAATAGGGCACTCACCCCAGAGTAGGGTTTATGCTGAGTCTCAGTGCAGGGACAGCTTTTCCCTCCTATTCCTTAGTTCTTATTTGCAGAACATAACAGGTGTGACGCGCGGGGTAACCCACAGCCCAGCATCCACCGTGGAACGCAGAAGTAAGTCACCCCCGGCTGCAGCCGGAACTTGACGTGACATCAGCAGATGTCAGAGCCGGCTGCAGCCGGGGGTCACGTGATGCCTGTGAGCAGCCGGTGATATCGCCACTGACAGGCAATAAGGACAGCAGAAGGAAATTATAAAAACACTTATGGGCACTGGCTGAATACTTTGGGGGGGGGGGAATAAAAAGTAGTGGACAATTCCTTTAAAGCTTGGGCGGAAATGGGTCTTCCAAATGGACAATGACCCAAAGCATACTGCCAAAATGGTATCAAAGTGGCTTAAGGATAACAAAGTCAATGTTTTGGAGTGGCCATCACAAAGCCCTGATCTCAATCCTATTAAAAATTTGTGGGCAAAGCTGAAAAGGCAGGTGCGATCAAGGCGACCTACAAACCTGGATCAGTACACCAGTTTTGTCAGGAGGAATGGGCCCAAATTCCGACCAACTATTGTGAGAAGCTTGTGGAAGGATATCCCAAATGTTTGACCCAAGTCATTCAGTTTATGGGCAATGGTACCAAATACTAATGAAATGTATGTAAACTTTTGACTTTGCAGTAAGTAATAAATGCCTTAAAGTGCACCTGTCAGCAGGATTGTGCTCAGTAAACTACATACACTGTCAGGTGGGCAACATTACACTGATTAAAATGATACCTTGGTTGATGAAATCTGTGCTGTGGTTCTTGTGTAATTTTTACTTTCAGTTTGGAGATAATGGCATGCCCGTGCTTCGGAGCAGCCTGTGGGGGGCACTATTTCTGGTGCTCTGCTTACATATTCATCTTTATGCTCTTATGACAGCTCACTGTGCCTCCACTGACCTGCCTCCTATTTTACCTAGCCCCGCACTACTAGATGCATTTTGTAAAATAGGAGGCAGGTCAGTGAAGGCACAGTGAGCTGTCATAACAGCATAACTCCAGATAGAGCCCCCCACAGGCCGCCCCGGAGCATGAGCATATCATTATTAGTGTTGAGCCACCCCCGTAGTGTTCGAGTTCGGTTCGGTTCGTCGAACACCCGTGTGTTCGCCGAACTGTTCGTCGAACACCTTCGAACACCGTTAAAACCAATGGCAGGCAAACAAAAACACATAGAAACACATAGAAAACACCTTCAAAGGTGTCCAAAAGCTGACAAACTGCTCAGAAGACACAACTAACACATGGAAAAGTGACAAGTACATATAGTCATGCGAAAAGAAAAGAGGTGGAGGAGTAAAAGGAGGGGGAGACACAGATATAGGCATGTCATGTCCTTCTAAAATCCAAAAAGTGAGAAGCCGAGACGGCCAGTCCGCTCCTGCCCGTGCCACCTCCGTGTCGCCGGGTTTGTGCCAGAGCCGCGGTGAACCCTGACGGCCAGCCCCCCTCTCCCAATACTGGTGCCTGTCCGCTGGTGGGTCGAGAGAGCCCCCCTGTGGTGGAGGCAGCTCTAAGCTTTTTAATTTAAATTGTCCCTCTAATTTGAATGAATACACTTTAAATCCATTTACAAGGATCTATTGGAGGGCAAGTCTCATGCCAGCAGCCGCGTAATTCCAGCTCCAGTAGCGTCCACTAAAGCTGCTGCAGTTAAAAAGCTTTTATAAGGATCGAGCTCGGCTGTCCACCGCAAGGCATCCTAGTGCCAGTCCCAGCCCCTATGCCTTGGGGTGCCTCCTGATGCTCTTCACTAAGTATCCCGTGGTCCCGAAGCATTTCCTTTGAAAAAATTAAGTGTCCAAACTACAGGTGGTGTAGCTTGCTTAACAGCCGGGATAATCCGCTGACTAGCAGACACTGCTACTAGGCACAAAGTATTTCCTGGGCTAGATGCAGTTAAAAATTTGTAAGTAGATACTCTCGTTGGATGCTGAGAAAGCATTCCATAGAGTCTCCTGGCACGCCATATATGATTCTCTTAAAAAGCTTGGGGTAGGGGTCTAGGGGACCCTTTTATAGCCAAAATCACGGCCCTGTATCACAATACGTCACCTAGGCTGAAGATAAATGGAACTGTAGCACCGAGGGCTCGGTTGCTACAGACGTATTGCACCTCACCCAGAGGTGTGATATCTCACTCTCAGATAAGGATGGAGTGTGGATCAGGACCCGACACCTGCATGCATTACACCACATTGCCGTGGGGCAGGGCGACCAATATGCCCCTGAGATGGGCACGACAGTCCCTGTCCCTGGCTGGAGTGGGGGGAGGGAACACTGAGGAAGGGGAACCCTGCAGTGCAGGAGCAGGGAGGAAGCAGTTCCTGGGTGCATTGAGAAGGGAGTATAAAAGGTGGGCACCATCTTAGTTCAGTGCAGAGAAGTCTGAGCAGAAGTGGCAGGGAGCAGGGGCTCTGCATGAGCTCTGCTCCGGAGGCGGGCCTAGTAACAGAGGCCCAGGCCTGCAAGAGGGAGAAGGAAGGAAGAGGAGCGGAGAAGGCTCCAGGAACGAGGAATGAAGGGATCCCAGGGGTGCGGACGGGCGAGTCGCCACCGCACGCCCGAATCCACCTGCGTGGAGGGGTCAGGCCAAAGGGGGAGACCGGTCCCCGAACTAGTGGAGGCAGGAAACGACCCTCAGCTAGAAACCGGAGGCTCTGACATTTTATGTGGCGCAGCCCCTTGCTCCACCCGCTAGGAAGGCACCACATAGGGTCAGGGAAACTGGCGCCAAGTTTACCAAGAGGAGGCCCGAGGCAGCCGGACAGAAGTGTTGGTAAGAAAGGCCAGACAAAGGACACACAAAGGGGGTCCTGTGAAGCGCTCCAAAGTTATCTGGGAGTTGTCTGAGCCCCTCACCTGGTGAGCACAGTACGACGTGGGCAGCCGTTACCTGCAGACGTGGTCTGGATAATAAGAACTGTGAGTAAAGGCCCTGAACTGCATCACTGACTCCGTGTCGTTACTGCTGCTGCCCTGCACCATCACCCCCATCCTCCGCATACACTGCCCTGAGGCTATACTCCTCCCGTGGGGAGTTATGCTACGCTCTGCTGCACCCACAACACCAGCCTTAGCGGTCTGCCCTGTAGCGGCGGTTCACTCTGACCGCAATCCACGGGTGGCGTAGTCGGACATTTAAACATCAAAACCACATAAATAGTTCCGCCACTGGTTTGACCGCCCTGAGCCACGGAACCGGATCGCCGCCACGAAGACTACAACCACCAGCATCCACCAAAAAGTGTCCGGCTCCGGGTGTCCCAAGGCCCAGGGGGTGCGTCAGAACATTTTCATCACCTTTCACAATCACCAATGGGACAAGGCAGGGATGTCCTCTGTCCCCTCTCTTATACATCCTAGTGACGGAGCACCTGCTCTCATCAATAGAGATGAGCGTTGTTCTACTCGAACTGTTCGCCAATCTCAAATTCGAGCTGTTTTGGGCGGTGTTCGAGCCGGTCGGCGAACACGAACAATTTGAGAAAAATTCGGCTGTTCGAGGTTATGTTCGATAACTGTTCGTGCACCAAAATCATAACTGGATTTTTTCTCAGTAATGATGAAAATTAATGTTAATACGCAGTTTGAGTGTACAGCGGGGCGGGGGGAGGGGCAGGGGATGGATCTCTGCAGGAACAATGAAGATCTCCATTTTTTTTTCTCTTTCCCGCATTTGCAGTGGGGAGGTGCAATCTGTCAGCCTATCAGCAGCGCACACACGGAGCGAAGTGCTTTTTTTCACACAATCAAGGGCATGTGTGATTGGCAGTGTATGTCACATGTCCTTGCCCTATAAGACCAAGCCATTTTCCCCGTCGCCACCATTTTCTCACTGCTGCAGCTGCGTGTTAGACGGCACCGCTGTTGCTGTGTGCGCTATACCTTGTTAATTTCAAGCCAATTTTTGCACAAATATACAGATAGCTTGGGAGTAGGGAATAGTTGTGATTGCAGTCCTTTTAAGGACTAGGTTACAGCATTTCCTACGACTTTTATCAGGCAGGTCTGTGCTCTTAAATAGATAGGTTGTGGGAGTAAAGACTAATTGTAATTGGAGTCCTTTTCAGGACTAGGTTACATCAGTTCCTATCAGTTTTTGCCAGGCAGGTCTGTGCCAGTGCTGTGCAAGTTTTTTTCACAGCATTTGGCTGAATCTAGCAAAGCTAATCCTTTTTGGCCTATTGCAGAGTGTGTTAGTCAGTGGAGTAGCCTATCTGTGTTGCAAGATATACCACCTGTGTATAGAATACCAATTTTTTTACTGCACCTAGTGAAGTAAAATCTTTTGGGCATAGCATCATTCTATTAGTCCATCTATACTGACCTCCATCAGGTTGCAAACTGAATATAATTTTTTTCTGCATCTAGCTCTGAAAAAATATTTGGGCTTCTAGCGGTGTGTGGGAATTGGTCTATTAGTCGATCTATACTGACCTCCATCAGGTTGCAAATTAAAAATAATTTTTTTCTGCATCTAGCTCTGAAAAAATATTTGGGCTTCTAGCAGTGTGTGGGACTTGGTCTATTAGTCCATCTATACTGACCTCCATCAGGTTGCAAATTAAAAATAATTTTTTTCTGCATCTAGCTCTGAAAAAATATTTGGGCTTCTAGCAGTGTGTGGGACTTGGTCTATTAGTCCATCTATACTGACCTCCATCAGGTTGCAAATTAAAAATAATTTTTTTCTTCATTTATCTCTGAAAAAATATTTGGGCTTCTAGCAGCGTGTGGGACTTGTTCTAGTAGTCCATCTATACTGACCTCCATCAGGTTGCAAATTAAAAATAATTTTTTTCTGCATCTAGCTCTGAAAAAATATTTGGGCTTCTAGCAGAGTGTGGGACTTGGTCTATTAGTCCATCTATACTGACCTCCATCAGGTTGCAAATTAAAAATAATTTTTTTCTGCATCTAGCTCTGAAAAAATATTTGGGCTTCTAGCGGTGTGTGGGACTTGGTCTATTAGTCCATCTATACTGACCTCCATCAGGTTGCAAATTAAAAATAATTTTTTTCTGCATCTAACTCTGAAAAAATATTTGGGCTTCTAGCAGTGTGTGGGACTTGGTCTATTAGTCCATCTATACTGACCTCCATCAGGTTGCAAATTAAAAATAATTTTTTTCTGCATCTAGCTCTGAAAAAATATTTGGGCTTTTAGCAGTGTGTGGGACTTGGTCTATTAGACCATCTATACTGACCTCCATCAGGTTGCAAATTAAAAATAATTTTTTTCTGCATCTAGCTCGGAAAAAATATTTGGGCTTCTAGCGGTGTGTGGGACTTGGTCTATTAGTCCATCTATACTGACCTCCATCAGGTTGCAAATTAAAAATAATTTTTTTCTGCATCTAGCTCTGAAAAAATATTTGGGCTTCTAGCAGTGTGTGGGACTTGGTCTATTAGTCCATCTATACTGACCTCCATCAGGTTGCAAATTGAATAAAAAAATTTTCTGCATCTAGCTCTGAAAAAATATTTGGGCTTCTAGCAGTGTGTGGGACTTGGTCTATTAGTCCATCTATACTGACCTCCATCAGGTTGCAAATTGAATAAAAAAGTTTTCTGCATCTAGCTCTGAAAAAATATTTGGGCTTCTAGCGGTGTGTGGGACTTGGTCTATTAGTCCATCTATACTGACCTCCATCAGGTTGCAAATTAAAAATAATTTTTTTCTGCATCTAGCTCTGAAAAAATATTTGGGCTTCTAGCAGTGTGTGGGACTTGTTCTATTAGTCCATCTATACTGACCTCCATCAGGTTGCAAATTAAAAATAATTTTTTTCTTCATTTATCTCTGAAAAAATATTTGGGCTTCTAGCAGCGTGTGGGACTTGTTCTAGTAGTCCATCTATACTGACCTCCATCAGGTTGCAAATTAAAAATAATTTTTTTCTGCATCTAGCTCTGAAAAAATATTTGGGCTTCTAGCAGTATGTGGGACTTGGTCTATTAGTCCATCTATACTGACCTCCATCAGGTTGCAAATTAAAAATAATTTTTTTCTGCATCTAGCTCTGAAAAAATATTTGGGCTTCTAGCGGTGTGTGGGACTTGGTCTATTAGTCCATCTATACTGACCTCCATCAGGTTGCAAATTAAAAATAATTTTTTTCTGCATCTAGCTCTGAAAAAATATTTGGGCTTCTAGCAGTGTGTGGGACTTGGTCTATTAGTCCATCTATACTGACCTCCATCAGGTTGCAAATTAAAAATAATTTTTTTCTGCATCTAACTCTGAAAAAATATTTGGGCTTCTAGCAGTGTGTGGGACTTGGTCTATTAGTCCATCTATACTGACCTCCATCAGGTTGCAAATTAAAAATAATTTTTTTCTGCATCTAGCTCTGAAAAAATATTTGGGCTTTTAGCAGTGTGTGGGACTTGGTCTATTAGACCATCTATACTGACTTCCATCAGGTTGCAAATTAAAAATAATTTTTTTCTGCATCTAGCTCGGAAAAAATATTTGGGCTTCTAGCGGTGTGTGGGACTTAGTCTATTAGTCCATCTATACTGACCTCCATCAGGTTGCAAATTAAAAATAATTTTTTTCTGCATCTAGCTCTGAAAAAATATTTGGGCTTCTAGCAGTGTGTGGGACTTGGTCTATTAGTCCATCTATACTGACCTCCATCAGGTTGCAAATTAAAAATAATTTTTTTCTGCATCTAGCTCTGAAAAAATATTTGGGCTTCTAGCAGTGTGTGGGACTTGGTCTATTAGTCCATCTATACTGACCTCCATCAGGTTGCAAATTGAATAAAAAAAATTTCTGCATCTAGCTCTGAAAAAATATTTGGGCTTCTAGCAGTGTGTGGGACTTGGTCTATTAGTCCATCTATACTGACCTCCATCAGGTTGCAAATTGAATAAAAAAGTTTTCTGCATCTAGCTCTGAAAAAATATTTGGGCTTCTAGCGGTGTGTGGGACTTGGTCTATTAGTCCATCTATACTGACCTCCATCAGGTTGCAAATTAAAAATAATTTTTTTCTGCATCTAGCTCTGAAAAAATATTTGGGCTTCTAGCAGTGTGTGGGACTTGGTCTATTAGTCCATCTACACTGACCTCCATCAGGTTGCAAATTAAAAATAATTTTTTTCTGCATCTAGCTCTGAAAAAATATTTGGGCTTCTAGCAGTGTGTGGGACTTGGTCTATTAGTCCATCTATACTGACCTCCATCAGGTTGCAAATTAAAAATAATTTTTTTCTTCATTTATCTCTGAAAAAATATTTGGGCTTCTAGCAGCGTGTGGGACTTGTTCTATTAGTCCATCTATACTGACCTCCATCAGGTTGCAAATTAAAAATAATTTTTTTCTTCATTTATCTCTGAAAAAATATTTGGGCTTCTAGCAGCGTGTGGGACTTGTTCTATTAGTCCATCTATACTGACCTCCATCAGGTTGCAAATTAAAAATAATTTTTTTCTGCATCTAGCCCAGCCAATAGTTTTGGCCTAATACCACAGTTTGGCCACTCAGCTCTGCTCGGTTACCATCCATTGTTTTTTTGTGCAAACAACTCCAGAGTTGTGAATTAGTTAACCACCAAAATGAGTGGAAAAAGGCCTGCTGCTGGTGGAAAGGGGAATAGGCGTGTTGGGAAGGGGAAAAAAGGTTGTGTCCGTGGGGTAGGTGCAGAAGAAAGACTATCTTCCAGCCAAACTAAAATGTCTACTTCTTTTAGCGGACAATGTGATAAGATCCCTTTCTTACGGCCACGCCAATCGCTACAAATTCCAGATGAGGCACAAAAACAGCAGGTGCTTCAACGGATATCAAGTGCTCCTTTAAGTGGGCTCTCCTCCACATCAACTTCAACATCACAAATACTCCAGTCCTCAAAGGTGTCACCCAAATCGCACTTGCTTCCTCACAGCTCCCAAATCTCCAGCTGCCCGTCTGAGTATGAGGTAGAACAGATGGTTGAGTCTGCAGAGCTGTTTACTCATACTATAGCCTGGGAATCAGAGGTCGACTCCAGCGCTTCTGTGAATCCAGACGAGGAAATGATCTGCACTGATGCCCAGAATCTTTATGAGTCGGATCCAGGACCAGACGCAGAAGGTTCTGACCATAATGTATGCCCTCATTCCCAAACTGTAACTCCTGTTGGTGGAGACAATGAGGAAGACGATGATAAGACTCAAATACCTGATTGGAGCGACAACTTTAGTTTTTTGTCAGGGCAGGAACAGGTTGGCTCTGAGGACGACGGGTGTGATAACGCACAGGGTGATGATGATGAGGTCGGAGATCCCACTTACTGTCAACCCACAGTCAGCCAAGAGATGAGGTCAGCAGAGGAGGTGGAGGAAGATGCTAGTGACGACGAGGTCAGGTTGCGCCTTCCTGGACAGAGACGTAGTACTGGAAGCACGTCAACAACTGCATCCTCAAACACAACTCTGCCTCTCACCACAAGTCGTGGTGGCTCTTCAGGTCGCATGGGTGCTAAGCCTTGCATAGCCTGGGCATTTTTTCAGATCGATAAAGATGACCCAACTCGTGTTATCTGTAACATTTGTCAGCAAAAGCTAAGTAGAGGCCAAAAAATACATAGTTTGAGTACTTCATGCATGAACCGGCACATGGACATGAAGCATAAGTTGCAGTGGGAAGCTCAGTGTGCTACAATGCGGCCTAGCCGGCCGAGCCAATCACCGTCTGCCATATCTTGTGCATCCAAGGCCTCTTCATCCTCTGTGACTGGGGGGACAGCAGTCACACCTGTTTTGGGGCGCAGACCTGCCACCTCTTTACCCGCAACAGCCAGCGTGATTGGCAGGTCATCATTTTCTTTGGAGGTGGTAACACCAGCTGGTGTTGAGCGCTGTCCGACATCGATAGCACCACCTTTGGATCAAGGCAACCTAACATGTCCGCCTGCATCTTCCTCACAGACCGGCAGTTTGCCGGGGACACCCTTATCAACCCCGTCTAAGCACAATAGCCAGCCCTCGGTCCCTCAGATGTGGACAAGTAAAAGACCATTTCCTCCTAGCCATGAGAAAGCTAAGAGGTTGAATTTCACCATCTGCAAGCTCTTGGCTACAGAAATGCTGCCTTTCCGCCTGGTGGACACAGAGGATTTTCGAGACCTTATGTCCGTCGCAGTGCCCCAGTACCAGATGCCCAGTCGGCACTACTTCTCAAAGAAAGGTGTGCCTGCGCTCCACCAGCATGTCGCACACAACATCACCGCTTCTTTGAGAAACTCTGTGTGTGACAGGGTGCATTTCACCACAGACACTTGGACGAGTAGGCATGGACAGGGGCGTTACATGTCGCTGACTGGGCACTGGGTAACTATGGTGACAGCAGGACAAGGGGCTGCTGTCCAAGTCTTGCCATCCCCACGAGTTGTGCGTCAATCCTCTTTATGTCAAAGTTCCTCCACTGCTTCTGCCTCCTCAACCTCCTCTCGGTCTTCCACCTGCACCCAAAGCCTGTCTGGTCATGCCACAAGCTTTCTAACTGCGCAGAAGGGATCCTGCACACCTCCTTACTATGCTGGCAGTAGGGCTCAACGTCATCAGGCGGTTTTTACATTGAAATGTCTGGAAAATGTGAGTCACACAGCTGAGGAGTTGTGGTCAGCTCTGGAGAACCAATTTCATGAATGGTTGTCTCCACTGGACCTGAAACCAGGGAAGGCCGTGTGCGACAATGCTGCAAACCTGGGTGCGGCCCTTCGCCGGGGCAATGTCACACACGTGCCTTGTATGGCTCACGTGTTGAACCTGGTTGTCCAGCAATTTTTAGCCCACTATCCCAGACTAGATGGCCTTCTGCAGAGGGCACGGTCGCTGTGTGCTCACTTCCGCCGTTCGCATCCCGCAGCTCAGCGACTTACATCTCTACAGAAGTCGTTGGGCCTGCCACTTCACCGGCTAAAATGCGATGTGCCTACCCGGGGGAATTCAACTCTGCACATGTTGCAGCGACTGTGGCAGCACCGACAAGCCCTGGTGCAATACGTTCTGACGTATAGCCTGGGCCAACGAGATTCAGAAGTGGGGCAAATCACGCTGGAGGAGTGGTCTCAGATCAGAAACCTATGCACCCTTCTGCACAGTTTTGAAATGGCGACGAAGATGTTTAGTGCTGACGATGCCATTATCAGCATTACTATTCCGGTGATTTACATGCTGGAGCACATGTTAAACAGAATTCGGAGTCAGGTGGTGGCACAAGAGGAGGTGGAGGAAGTAGAGGAGGAGGAGTTGTATGCGGAAGGGCTAACATCTGCAAGGTCCAGAAGGTCGGCAGCACCAAGGCGGCAGGCATGTGAGGGTGGGGGAGATGGTTTTACCAGGGCGCATGGTAGCAGCCAAACTAGTGAGGAAGGTGCAGGAGCCCAGGAAGAAGTGGAGGACGAACTGATGGAAGACTCATCAGATGAGGGAGACCTTGATCACATTTCTGTTGTGCGAGGTTGGGGGGAGAGGACAGAGGAAGGAAGCATGATTGTTACCTCGCCACCAACACAACAGGGACTTGGTGCTCCTGGATGCGCAACACACATGAGTGCCTTCTTGCTGCACTGCCTGCAACATGACCCTCGAATTGTGAGAATTAGAAATAATCCTGACTACTGGGTTGCCACACTGTTAGATCCCCGGTACAAAAGTAAATTTGCAGAAATTATTCCTGCCATAGAAAGGGATGCACGCATGCAGGAGTATCAGCAGAGACTGTTGCAGAATCTTACATGTGCTTTTCCACAAAATACCAGTGGTGCACGTAGTGAATCTCACAGTTCCAACTTGCCAACCGTGGGACCGTCAAGTGTTCAGCACTCAAACCGTAACAGAACCACAGTATCTGCTGGTAACATCAATTTTGCGGAATCATTTCACCACTTTTTTAGCCCATCCTTTGCAAGGCCACAGGAGACAAGAAGTCTGACACATAGTCAACGCCTAGAGACGATGGTACAGGAGTATCTCCAAGTAAACATTGAAGCCACGACTGTGTCACTGGACCCTTGCTCTTTTTGGGCTTCCAATCTGGATAAATGGCCGGAGCTAGCCACTTACGCCTTGGAGATCTTGTCATGCCCCGCAGCCAGCGTTCTGTCTGAACGTGTGTTCAGCGCTGCTGGTGGTGTGCTGACAGATAAGCGCACGCGGCTCTCCACTGATAATGTAGACAGACTCACGTTCATAAAGATGAACAAATCATGGATCCGAAACGACTTTTCTACCCCTGTGTCATCCTGGGGAGAGTAAAAGCTTGATGATTGGTTAAAATCACCCTACCAACCGTTTTAAGCTTTCAAATTACTAATCATGTTTATCTGTATCTTGACTGGAAAATAATTTGGGCTTTGTAGCAGTGTGCAGCACTGATCCTATTAGGCCATCTATAATAAGCTTCACCAGATTTAAAATTAAAAATAATTTTTAGCTGCATCTAGCCCGGAAAATAATTTTGGGGCTCCGAGATGCGCAAGACACATAAGTGCCTTCTTGCTGCACTACCTGCAGCATGACCCTCATATTGTCAGAATTCAAAGTAGTCATGACTACTGGGTTGCCACACTCTTAGATCCCCCAAACTTTTCGATTAACCTTTTCATTTTAATAAAGACCAAAAAAATGGTCATTTTTGAAATTATAAGCATTAGCAGGTTGTTAGAAACTGAAATCAAACAGTTTTCAACTCAAAACTTTATTCTAGGTGATGTTACATTTTCACATAGGACCCCTTGTTCAAAAGGAGCTTCTGAACTCTCTCGTCCATTGAATTTGTCAGGTTTTGGATGGTTTCTGCTTCAATTGTTTTGCATGAGGACAGAATACCCTCCCAGAGCTGTTGCTTAGATGTGAACTGCCTCCCGCCATCATAGACACTCCTTTTAATGATGCTCCAAAGGTTCTGAATGGGGTAGAGGTCAGGGGAGCATGGGGGTCACACCATAAGTTTGTCCCCTTTTATGCCCATATCAGCCAGAGATGCAGATGTTTTATGTGCAGCATGAGATGGTGCATTATCATGCAGAAAAATGATCTTGCTGTGAAATACACGGTTCTTCTTCTTGAACCATGGCAGGAAGTGCTGTTTGAGAAAATCCACATACATTATGGAGTTCATCTTTAGCGCCTTCAGGGATCCTAAAGGGGCCGACAATCTCTCTCCCCATGATTCCAGCCCAAAACATTACTCCACCTCCTCCTTGTTGGCGCTGTAGCCGTGTTTGCGTGGGGTGTCCATCAACCAGCCATCCTCCACTCCATTCATCTGGACCATCGAGCGCTGCACGGCACTCATCCGTGAACAAAACAGTTTTGAAATCAGTCTTCATGTAATGTTTGGCCCACTGGAGCCGTTTCTGCTTGTGTGAAGTGGATAGAGGAGGTCGACAGGATGGCATATGCACAGCTGCAAACCTCTGAAGGACCCTGCATCTTGTTGTTTGGGGGACGTTGGAGGCACAAGCAGCTTCAAAAACTTGTCTGCTGCTATGACAAGGCTTTTTTGCCGCTGCTGTTTCAACCTGACGTAATTGCCTGTAGGAAAGAGTCCTCAATTTGCCCTTATCAGCACGCACACGTGTGTACTGTGAATCAGCTACATACTTCTTGATTGCCAAGACACTTCATCCTGATCATCGCACAATGTTGATTGTAGTCATGCCTTGACCTAAACACTCCACAATTTGTTGCTTCTCAGCAGCCGACACATCCTTTTTCTTTCCCATTTTGGCAGAAAATGTAGGCTGCTTAATAATCTGAGAGAGCCTTCTTAAGTAGTCTTGCCTTTCATTGGACACACCTGCCAAACTAATTAGCACAGGTGTCTGCAATTGCTTACAGTGATATAAAGAGCCCTGACACACATCACCATCAATGAGTTTAACTGACAAACAAACAAATTCTTCCCTTATCACTCCTAAACACTTTTTGCATAATAATTTGGAACGCGGTGTACATGTGCTTTTCCACAAAACACCAGTGGTTCACATAGTGAATCTTACAGTTCTAACTTGCCAACCGTGGTCTGTATGGAATTGTTCAATAAAGGGCCCAAAATTAAGATAACATAGATGGGAGAGGTCTCTATGAATAGGAATTCCTAAGTATTTGATACCCTGTGAGGGCCAGGCAAAGGGAAAGTTGGACTGGATGGAATCCTATATGGATTTAGGGAGGGAGACATCGAGGGCCTCAGACTTCGCTGCATTGATTTTAAAATTTTACCATGTAACAAAGTGATCTATTTCAGCCATAACAGCAGGGATGGATATATGTGATTGAGTGATATATACTAGGACATCATCAGCAAATAGAGAGCACTTGTACTCGGTGCCTCCCACCTCAATCCACCTAATATTGGGGTTATGGCGAATTGATGAGTAGTGTTGAGCCACCCCCGTAGTGTTCGAGTTCGGTTCGGTTCGTCGAACACCCGTGTGTTCGCCGAACTGTTCGTCGAACTGTTCGTCGAACACCTTCGAACACCGTTAAAACCAATGGCAGGCAAACAAAAACACATAGAAACACATAGAAAACACCATCAAAGGTGTCCAAAAGCTGACAAACTGCTCAGAAGACACAACTAACACATGGAAAAGTGACAAGTACATATAGTCATGCGAAAAGAAAAGAGGTGGAGGAGTAAAAGGAGGGGGAGACACAGATATAGGCATGTCATGCCCTTCTAAAATCCAAAAAGTGAGAAGCCGAGACGGCCAGTCCGCTCCTGCCCGTGCCACCTCCGTGTCGCCGGGTTTGTGCCAGAGCCGCGGTGAACCCTGACGGCCAGCCCCCCTCTCCCAATACTGGTGCCTGTCCGCTGGTGGGTCGAGAGAGCCCCCCTGTGGTGGAGGCAGCTCTAAGCTTTTTAATTTAAATTGTCCCTCTAATTTGAATGAATACACTTTAAATCCATTTACAAGGATCTATTGGAGGGCAAGTCTCATGCCAGCAGCCGCGTAATTCCAGCTCCAGTAGCGTCCACTAAAGCTGCTGCAGTTAAAAAGCTTTTATAAGGATCGAGCTCGGCTGTCCACCGCAAGGCATCCTAGTGCCAGTCCCAGCCCCTATGCCTTGGGGTGCCTCCTGATGCTCTTCACTAAGTATCCCGTGGTCCCGAAGCATTTCCTTTGAAAAAATTAAGTGTCCAAACTACAGGTGGTGTAGCTTGCTTAACAGCCGGGATAATCCGCTGACTAGCAGACACTGCTACTAGGCACAAAGTATTTCCTGGGCTAGATGCAGTTAAAAATTTGTAAGTAGATACTCTCGTTGGATGCTGAGAAAGCATTCCATAGAGTCTCCTGGCACGCCATATATGATTCTCTTAAAAAGCTTGGGGTAGGGGTCTAGGGGACCCTTTTATAGCCAAAATCACGGCCCTGTATCACAATACGTCACCTAGGCTGAAGATAAATGGAACTGTAGCACCGAGGGCTCGGTTGCTACAGACGTATTGCACCTCACCCAGAGGTGTGATATCTCACTCTCAGATAAGGATGGAGTGTGGATCAGGACCCGACACCTGCATGCATTACACCACATTGCCGTGGGGCAGGGCGACCAATATGCCCCTGAAATGGGCACGACAGTCCCTGTCCCTGGCTGGAGTGGGGGGAGGGAACACTGAGGAAGGGGAACCCTGCAGTGCAGGAGCAGGGAGGAAGCAGTTCCTGGGTGCATTGAGAAGGGAGTATAAAAGGTGGGCACCATCTTAGTTCAGTGCAGAGAAGTCTGAGCAGAAGTGGCAGGGAGCAGGGGCTCTGCATGAGCTCTGCTCCGGAGGCGGGCCTAGTAACAGAGGCCCAGGCCTGCAAGAGGGAGAAGGAAGGAAGAGGAGCGGAGAAGGCTCCAGGAACGAGGAATGAAGGGATCCCAGGGGTGCGGACGGGCGAGTCGCCACCGCACGCCCGAATCCACCTGCGTGGAGGGGTCAGGCCAAAGGGGGAGACCGGTCCCCGAACTAGTGGAGGCAGGAAACGACCCTCAGCTAGAAACCGGAGGCTCTGACATTTTATGTGGCGCAGCCCCTTGCTCCACCCGCTAGGAAGGCACCACATAGGGTCAGGGAAACTGGCGCCAAGTTTACCAAGAGGAGGCCCGAGGCAGCCGGACAGAAGTGTTGGTAAGAAAGGCCAGACAAAGGACACACAAAGGGGGTCCTGTGAAGCGCTCCAAAGTTATCTGGGAGTTGTCTGAGCCCCTCACCTGGTGAGCACAGTACGACGTGGGCAGCCGTTACCTGCAGACGTGGTCTGGATAATAAGAACTGTGAGTAAAGGCCCTGAACTGCATCACTGACTCCGTGTCGTTACTGCTGCTGCCCTGCACCATCACCCCCATCCTCCGCATACACTGCCCTGAGGCTATACTCCTCCCGTGGGGAGTTATGCTACGCTCTGCTGCACCCACAACACCAGCCTTAGCGGTCTGCCCTGTAGCGGCGGTTCACTCTGACCGCAATCCACAGGTGGCGTAGTCGGACATTTAAACATCAAAACCACATAAATAGTTCCGCCACTGGTTTGACCGCCCTGAGCCACGGAACCGGATCGCCGCCACGAAGACTACAACCACCAGCATCCACCAAAAAGGGTCCGGCTCCGGGTGTCCCAAGGCCCAGGGGGTGCGTCAGAACATTTTCATCACCTTTCACAATCACCAATGGGACAAGGCAGGGATGTCCTCTGTCCCCTCTCTTATACATCCTAGTGACGGAGCACCTGCTCTCATCAATTCGCCATAACCCCAATATTAGGTGGATTGAGGTGGGAGGCACCGAGTACAAGTGCTCTCTATTTGCTGATGATGTCCTAGTATATATCACTCAATCACATATATCCATCCCTGCTGTTATGGCTGAAATAGATCACTTTGTTACATGGTAAAATTTTAAAATCAATGCAGCGAAGTCTGAGGCCCTCGATGTCTCCCTCCCTAAATCCATATAGGATTCCATCCAGTCCAACTTTCCCTTTGCCTGGCCCTCACAGGGTATCAAATACTTAGGAATTCCTATTCATAGAGACCTCTCCCATCTATGTTATCTTAATTTTGGGCCCTTTATTGAACAATTCCATACAGACCACGGTTGGCAAGTTAGAACTGTAAGATTCACTACGTGAACCACTGGTGTTTTGTGGAAAAGCACATGTACACCGCGTTCCAAATTATTATGCAAAAAGTGTTTAGGAGTGATAAGGGAAGAATTTGTTTGTTTGTCAGTTAAACTCATTGATGGTGATGCGTGTCAGGGCTCTTTATATCACTGTAAGCAATTGCAGACACCTGTGCTAATTAGTTTGGCAGGTGTGTCCAATGAAAGGCAAGACTACTTAAGAAGGCTCTCTCACATTATTAAGCAGCCTACATTTTCTGCCAAAATGGGAAAGAAAAAGGATGTGTCGGCTGCTGAGAAGCAACAAATTGTGGAGTGTTTAGGTCAAGGCATGACTACAATCAACATTGTGCGATGATCAGGATGAAGTGTCTTGGCAATCAAGAAGTATGTAGCTGATTCACAGTACACACGTGTGCGTGCTGATAAGGGCAAATTGAGGACTCTTTCCTACAGGCAATTACGTCAGGTTGAAACAGCAGCGGCAAAAAAGCCTTGTCATAGCAGCAGACAAGTTTTTGAAGCTGCTTGTGCCTCCAACGTCCCCCGAACAACAAGATGCAGGGTCCTTCAGAGGTTTGCAGCTGTGCATATGCCATCCTGTCGACCTCCTCTATCCAGTTCACACAAGCAGAAACGGCTCCAGTGGGCCAAACATTACATGAAGACTGATTTCAAAACTGTTTTGTTCACGGATGAGTGCCGTGCAGCGCTCGATGGTCCAGATGAATGGAGTGGAGGATGGCTGGTTGATGGACACCCCACGCAAACACGGCTACAGCGCCAACAAGGAGGAGGTGGAGTAATGTTTTGGGCTGGAATCATGGGGAGAGAGATTGTCGGCCCCTTTAGGATCCCTGAAGGCGCTAAAGATGAACTCCATAATGTATGTGGATTTTCTCAAACAGCACTTCCTGCCATGGTTCAAGAAGAAGAACCGTGTATTTCACAGCAAGATCATTTTTCTGCATGATAATGCACCATCTCATGCTGCACATAAAACATCTGCATCTCTGGCTGATATGGGCATAAAAGGGGACAAACTTATGGTGTGACCCCCATGCTCCCCTGACCTCTACCCCATTCAGAACCTTTGGAGCATCATTAAAAGGAGTGTCTATGATGGCGGGAGGCAGTTCACATCTAAGCAACAGCTCTGGGAGGGTATTCTGTCCTCATGCAAAACAATTGAAGCAGAAACCATCCAAAACCTGACAAATTCAATGGACGAGAGAGTTCAGAAGCTCCTTTCGAACAAGGGGTCCTATGTGAAAATGTAACATCACCTAGAATAAAGTTTTGAGTTGAAAACTGTTTGATTTCAGTTTCTAACAACCTGCTAATGCTTATAATTTCAAAAATGACCATTTTTTTGGTCTTTATTAAAATGAAAAGGTTGATCGAAAAGTTTGGGGGATCTAAGAGTGTGGCAACCCAGTAGTCATGATTACTTCGAATTCTGACAATATGAGGGTCATGCTGCAGGTAGTGCAGCAAGAAGGCACTTATGTGTCTTGCGCATCTCGGAGCCCCAAAATTATTTTCCGGGCTAGATGCAGCTAAAAATTATTTTTAATTTTAAATCTGGTGAAGCTTATTATAGATGGCCTAATAGGATCAGTGCTGCACACTGCTACAAAGCCCAAATTATTTTCCAGTCAAGATACAGATAAACATGATTAGTAATTTGAAAGCTTAAAACGGTTGGTAGGGTGATTTTAACCAATCATCAAGCTTTTACTCTCCCCAGGATGACACAGGGGTAGAAAAGTCGTTTCGGATCCATGATTTGTTCATCTTTATGAACGTGAGTCTGTCTACATTATCAGTGGAGAGCCGCGTGCGCTTATCTGTCAGCACACCACCAGCAGCACTGAACACACGTTCAGACAGAACGCTGGCTGCGGGGCATGACAAGATCTCCAAGGCGTAAGTGGCTAGCTCCAGCCATTTATCCAGATTGGAAGCCCAAAAAGAGCAAGGGTCCAGTGACACAGTCGTGGCTTCAATGTTTACTTGGAGATACTCCTGTACCATCGTCTCTAGGCGTTGACTATGTGTCAGACTTCTTGTCTCCTGTGGCCTTGCAAAGGATGGGCTAAAAAAGTGGTGAAATGATTCCGCAAAATTGATGTTACCAGCAGATACTGTGGTTCTGTTACGGTTTGAGTGCTGAACACTTGACGGTCCCACGGTTGGCAAGTTGGAACTGTGAGATTCACTACGTGCACCACTGGTATTTTGTGGAAAAGCACATGTAAGATTCTGCAACAGTCTCTGCTGATACTCCTGCATGCGTGCATCCCTTTCTATGGCAGGAATAATTTCTGCAAATTTACTTTTGTACCGGGGATCTAACAGTGTGGCAACCCAGTAGTCAGGATTATTTCTAATTCTCACAATTCGAGGGTCATGTTGCAGGCAGTGAAGCAAGAAGGCACTCATGTGTGTTGCGCATCCAGGAGCACCAAGTCCCTGTTGTGTTGGTGGCGAGGTAACAATCATGCTTCCTTCCTCTGTCCTCTCCCCCCAACCTCGCACAACAGAAATGTGATCAAGGTCTCCCTCATCTGATGAGTCTTCCATCAGTTCGTCCTCCACTTCTTCCTGGGCTCCTGCACCTTCCTCACTAGTTTGGCTGCTACCATGCGCCCTGGTAAAACCATCTCCCCCACCCTCACATGCCTGCCGCCTTGGTGCTGCCGACCTTCTGGACCTTGCAGATGTTAGCCCTTCCGCATACAACTCCTCCTCCTCTACTTCCTCCACCTCCTCTTGTGCCACCACCTGACTCCGAATTCTGTTTAACATGTGCTCCAGCATGTAAATCACCGGAATAGTCATGCTGATAATGGCATCGTCAGCACTAAACATCTTCGTCGCCATTTCAAAACTGTGCAGAAGGGTGCATAGGTTCCTGATCTGAGACCACTCCTCCAGCGTGATTTGCCCCACCTCTGAATCTCGTTGGCCCAGGCTATACGTCAGAACGTATTGCACCAGGGCTTGTCGGTGCTGCCACAGTCGCTGCAACATGTGCAGAGTTGAATTCCACCGGGTAGGCACATCGCATTTTAGCCGGTGAAGTGGCAGGCCCAACGACTTCTGTAGAGATGTAAGTCGCTGAGCTGCGGGATGCGAACGGCGGAAGTGAGCACACAGCGACCGTGCCCTCTGCAGAAGGCCATCTAGTCTGGGATAGTGGGCTAAAAATTGCTGGACAACCAGGTTCAACACGTGAGCCATACAAGGCACGTGTGTGACATTGCCCCGGCGAAGGGCCGCACCCAGGTTTGCAGCATTGTTGCACACGGCCTTCCCTGGTTTCAGGTCCAGTGGAGACAACCATTCATGAAATTGGTTCTCCAGAGCTGACCACAACTCCTCAGCTGTGTGTCTCACATTTCCCAGACATTTCAATGTAAAAACCGCCTGATGACGTTGAGCCCTACTGCCAGCATAGTAAGGAGGTGTGCAGGATCCCTTCTGCGCAGTTAGAAAGCTTGTGGCATGACCAGACAGGCTTTGGGTGCAGGTGGAAGACCGAGAGGAGGTTGAGGAGGCAGAAGCAGTGGAGGAACTTTGACATAAAGAGGATTGACGCACAACTCGTGGGGACGGCAAGACTTGGACAGCAGCCCCTTGTCCTGCTGTCACCATAGTTACCCAGTGCCCAGTCAGCGACATGTAACGCCCCTGTCCATGCCTACTCGTCCAAGTGTCTGTGGTGAAATGCACCCTGTCACACACAGAGTTTCTCAAAGAAGCGGTGATGTTGTGTGCGACATGCTGGTGGAGCGCAGGCACACCTTTCTTTGAGAAGTAGTGCCGACTGGGCATCTGGTACTGGGGCACTGCGACGGACATAAGGTCTCGAAAATCCTCTGTGTCCACCAGGCGGAAAGGCAGCATTTCTGTAGCCAAGAGCTTGCAGATGGTGAAATTCAACCTCTTAGCTTTCTCATGGCTAGGAGGAAATGGTCTTTTACTTGTCCACATCTGAGGGACCGAGGGCTGGCTATTGTGCTTAGACGGGGTTGATAAGGGTGTCCCCGGCAAACTGCCGGTCTGTGAGGAAGATGCAGGCGGACATGTTAGGTTGCCTTGATCCAAAGGTGGTGCTATCGATGTCGGACAGCGCTCAACACCAGCTGGTGTTACCACCTCCAAAGAAAATGATGACCTGCCAATCACGCTGGCTGTTGCGGGTAAAGAGGTGGCAGGTCTGCGCCCCAAAACAGGTGTGACTGCTGTACCCCCAGTCACAGAGGATGAAGAGGCCTTGGATGCACAAGATATGGCAGACGGTGATTGGCCCGGCCGGCTAGGCCGCATTGTAGCACACTGAGCTTCCCACTGCAACTTATGCTTCATGTCCATGTGCCGGTTCATGCATGAAGTACTCAAACTATGTATTTTTTGGCCTCTACTTAGCTTTTGCTGACAAATGTTACAGATAACACGAGTTGGGTCATCTTTATCGATCTGAAAAAATGCCCAGGCTATGCAAGGCTTAGCACCCATGCGACCTGGAGAGCCACCACGACTTGTGGTGAGAGGCAGAGTTGTGTTTGAGGATGCAGTTGTTGACGTACTTCCAGTACTACATCTCTGTCCAGGAAGGCGCAACCTGACCTCGTCGTCACTAGCATCTTCCTCCACCTCCTCTGCTGACCTCATCTCTTGGCTGACTGTGGGTTGACAGTAAGTGGGATCTCCGACCTCATCATCATCACCCTGTGCGTTATCACACCCATCGTCCTCAGAGCCAACCTGTTCCTGCCCTGACAAAAAACTAAAGTTGTCGCTTCAATCAGGTATTTGAGTCTTATCATCGTCTTCCTCATTGTCTCCACCAACAGGAGTTACAGTTTGGGAATGAGGGTCTACATTATGGTCAGAACCTTCTGCGTCTGGTCCTGGATCCGACTCAAAGATTCTGGGCATCAGTGCAGATCATTTCCTCGTCTGGATTCACAGAAGCGCTGGAGTCGACCTCTGATTCCCAGGCTATAGTATGAGTAAACAGCTCTGCAGACTCAACCATCTGTTCTACCTCATACTCAGACGGGCAGCTGGAGATTTGGGAGCTGTGAGGAAGCAAGTGCGATTTGGGTGACACCTTTGAGGACTGGAGTATTTGTGATGTTGAAGTTGATGTGGAGGAGAGCCCACTTAAAGGAGCACTTGATATCCGTTGAAGCACCTGCTGTTTTTGTGCCTCATCTGGAATTTGTAGCGATTGGCGTGGCCGTAAGAAAGGGATCTTATCACATTGTCCGCTAAAAGAAGTAGACATTTTAGTTTGGCTGGAAGATGGTCTTTCTTCTGCACCTACCCCACGGACACAACCTTTTTTCCCCTTCCCAACACGCCTATTCCCCTTTCCACCAGCAGCAGGCCTTTTTCCACTCATTTTGGTGGTTAACTAATTCACAACTCTGGAGTTGTTTGCACAAAAAAACAATGGATGGTAACCGAGCAGGGCTGAGTGGCCAAACTGTGGTATTAGGCCAAAACTATTGGCTGGGCTAGATGCAGAAAAAAATTATTTTTAATTTGCAACCTGATGGAGGTCAGTATAGATGGACTAATAGAACAAGTCCCACACGCTGCTAGAAGCCCAAATATTTTTTCAGAGATAAATGAAGAAAAAAATTATTTTTAATTTGCAACCTGATGGAGGTCAGTATAGATGGACTAATAGACCAAGTCCCACACACTGCTAGAAGCCCAAATATTTTTTCAGAGCTAGATGCAGAAAAAAATTATTTTTAATTTGCAACCTGATGGAGGTCAGTATAGATGGACTAATAGACCAAGTCCCACACACTGCTAGAAGCCCAAATATTTTTTCAGAGCTAGATGCAGAAAAAAATTATTTTTAATTTGCAACCTGATGGAGGTCAGTATAGATGGACTAATAGACCAAGTCCCACACACCGCTGGAAGCCCAAATATTTTTTCAGAGCTAGATGCAGAAAAAAATTATTTTTAATTTGCAACCTGATGGAGGTCAGTATAGATGGACTAATAGAACAAGTCCCACACGCTGCTAGAAGCCCAAATATTTTTTCAGAGACAAATGAAGAAAAAAATTATTTTTAATTTGCAACCTGATGGAGGTCAGTATAGATGGACTAATAGACCAAGTCCCACACACCGCTAGAAGCCCAAATATTTTTTCAGAGCTAGATGCAGAAAAAAATTATTTTTAATTTGCAACCTGATGGAGGTCAGTATAGATGGACTAATAGACCAAGTCCCACACACTTCTAGAAGCCCAAATATTTTTTCAGAGCTAGATGCAGAAAAAAATTATTTTTAATTTGCAACCTGATGGAGGTCAGTATAGATGGACTAATAGAACAAGTCCCACACGCTGCTAGAAGCCCAAATATTTTTTCAGAGATAAATGAAGAAAAAAATTATTTTTAATTTGCAACCTGATGGAGGTCAGTATAGATGGACTAATAGACCAAGTCCCACACACTGCTAGAAGCCCAAATATTTTTTCAGAGCTAGATGCAGAAAAAAATTATTTTTAATTTGCAACCTGATGGAGGTCAGTATAGATGGACTAATAGACCAAGTCCCACACACCGCTAGAAGCCCAAATATTTTTTCAGAGCTAGATGCAGAAAAAAATTATTTTTAATTTGCAACCTGATGGAGGTCAGTATAGATGGACTAATAGACCAAGTCCCACACACTGCTAGAAGCCCAAATATTTTTTCAGAGCTAGATGCAGAAAAAAATTATTTTTAATTTGCAACCTGATGGAGGTCAGTATAGATGGCCTAATAGAACAAGTCCCACACGCTGCTAGAAGCCCAAATATTTTTTCAGAGATAAATGAAGAAAAAAATTATTTTTAATTTGCAACCTGATGGAGGTCAGTATAGATGGACTAATAGACCAAGTCCCACACACTGCTAGAAGCCCAAATATTTTTTCAGAGCTAGATGCAGAAAAAAATTATTTTTAATTTGCAACCTGATGGAGGTCAGTATAGATGGACTAATAGAACAAGTCCCACACGCTGCTAGAAGCCCAAATATTTTTTCAGAGATAAATGAAGAAAAAAAATATTTTTAATTTGCAACCTGATGGAGGTCAGTATAGATGGACTAATAGACCAAGTCCCACACACTGCTAGAAGCCCAAATATTTTTTCAGAGCTAGATGCAGAAAAAAATTATTTTTAATTTGCAACCTGATGTACATCAGTATAGATGGACTAATAGACCAAGTCCCACACACCGCTAGAAGCCCAAATATTTTTTCAGAGCTAGATGCAGAAAAAAATTATTTTTAATTTGCAACCTGATGTACGTCAGTATAGATGGACTAATAGACCAAGTCCCACACACTGCTAGAAGCCCAAATATTTTTTCAGAGCTAGATGCAGAAAAAAATTATTTTTAATTTGCAACCTGATGGAGGTCAGTATAGATGGACTAATAGACCAAGTCCCACACACTGCTAGAAGCCCAAATATTTTTTCAGAGCTAGATGCAGAAAAAAATTATTTTTAATTTGCAACCTGATGTACGTCAGTATAGATGGACTAATAGACCAAGTCCCACACACCGCTAGAAGCCCAAATATTTTTTCAGAGCTAGATGCAGAAAAAAATTATTTTTAATTTGCAACCTGATGGAGGTCAGTATAGATGGACTAATAGACCAAGTCCCACACACTGCTAGAAGCCCAAATATTTTTTCAGAGCTAGATGCAGAAAAAAATTATTTTTAATTTGCAACCTGATGGAGGTCAGTATAGATGGACTAATAGAACAAGTCCCACACGCTGCTAGAAGCCCAAATATTTTTTCAGAGATAAATGAAGAAAAAAATTATTTTTAATTTGCAACCTGATGGAGGTCAGTATAGATGGACTAATAGACCAAGTCCCACACACTGCTAGAAGCCCAAATATTTTTTCAGAGCTAGATGCAGAAAAAAATTATTTTTAATTTGCAACCTGATGGAGGTCAGTATAGATGGACTAATAGACCAAGTCCCACACACTGCTAGAAGCCCAAATATTTTTTCAGAGCTAGATGCAGAAAAAAATTATTTTTAATTTGCAACCTGATGGAGGTCAGTATAGATGGACTAATAGGCCAAGTCCCACACACCGCTAGAAGCCCAAATATTTTTTCAGAGCTAGATGCAGAAAAAAATTATTTTTAATTTGCAACCTGATGGAGGTCAGTATAGATGGACTAATAGACCAAGTCCCACACACTGCTAGAAGCCCAAATATTTTTTCAGAGCTAGATGCAGAAAAAAATTATTTTTAATTTGCAACCTGATGGAGGTCAGTATAGATGGACTAATAGACCAAGTCCCACACACCGCTAGAAGCCCAAATATTTTTTCAGAGCTAGATGCAGAAATTTTTTTTATTCAATTTGCAAGCTGATGGAGGTCAGTATAGATGGACTAATAGACCAAGTCCCACACACTGCTAGAAGCCCAAATATTTTTTCAGAGCTCGATGCAGAAAATTTTTTTATTCAATTTGCAACCTGATGGAGGTCAGTATAGATGGACTAATAGACCAAGTCCCACACACTGCTAGAAGCCCAAATATTTTTTCAGAGCTAGATGCAGAAAAAAATTATTTTTAATTTGCAACCTGATGGAGGTCAGTATAGATGGACTAATAGACCAAGTCCCACACACTGCTAGAAGCCCAAATATTTTTTCAGAGCTACATGCAGAAAAAAATCATTTTTAATTTGCAACCTGATGGAGGTCAGTATAGATGGACTAATAGACCAAGTCCCACACACTGCTAGAAGCCCAAATATTTTTTCAGAGCTAGATGCAGAAAAAAATTATTTTTAATTTGCAACCTGATGGAGGTCAGTATAGATGGACTAATAGACCAAGTCCCACACACTGCTAGAAGCCCAAATATTTTTTCAGAGCTAGATGCAGAAAAAAATCATTTTTAATTTGCAACCTGATGGAGGTCAGTATAGATGGACTAATAGACCAAGTCCCACACACTGCTAGAAGCCCAAATATTTTTTCAGAGCTAGATGCAGAAAAAAATTATTTTTAATTTGCAACCTGATGGAGGTCAGTATAGATGGACTAATAGACCAAGTCCCACACACTGCTAGAAGCCCAAATATTTTTTCAGAGCTAGATGCAGAAAAAAATTATTTTTAATTTGCAACCTGATGGAGGTCAGTATAGATGGACTAATAGACCAAGTCCCACTCACCGCTAGAAGCCCAAATATTTTTTCAGAGCTAGATGCAGAAAAAAATTATATTCAGTTTGCAACCTGATGGAGGTCAGTATAGATGGACTAATAGAATGATGCTATGCCCAAAAGATTTTACTTCACTAGGTGCAGTAAAAAAATTGGTATTCTATACACAGGTGGTATATCTTGCAACACAGATAGGCTACTCCACTGACTAACACACTCTGCAATAGGCCAAAAAGGATTAGCTTTGCTAGATTCAGCCAAATGCTGTGAAAAAAACTTGCACAGCACTGGCACAGACCTGCCTGGCAAAAACTGATAGGAACTGATGTAACCTAGTCCTGAAAAGGACTCCAATTACAATTAGTCTTTACTCCCACAATCTATCTATTTAAGAGCACAGACCTGCCTGATAAAAGTCGTAGGAAATGCTGTAACCTAGTCCTTAAAAGGACTGCAATCACAACTATTCCCTACTCCCAAGCTATCTGTATATTTGTGCGAAAATTGGCTTGAAATTAACAAGGTATAGCGCACACAGCAACAGCGGTGCCGTCTAACACGCAGCTGCAGCAGTGAGAAAATGGTGGCGACGGGGAAAATGGCTTGGTCTTATAGGGCAAGGACATGTGACATACACTGCCAATCACACATGCCCTTGCTTGTGTGAAAAAAAGCACTTCGCTCCGTGTGTGCGCTGCTGATAGGCTGACAGATTGCACCTCCCCACTGCAAATGCGGGAAAGAGAAAAAAAAATGGAGATCTTCATTGTTCCTGCAGAGATCCATCCCCTTGCCCTCCCCCCGCCCCGCTGTACACTCAAACTGCGTATTAACATTAATTTTCATCATTACTGAGAAAAAATCCAGTTATGATTTTGGTGCACGAACAGTTATCGAACATAACCTCGAACAGCCGAATTTTTCTCAAATTGTTCGTGTTCGCCGACCGGCTCGAACACCGCCCAAAACAGCTCGAATTTGAGATTGGCGAACAGTTCGAGTAGAACAACGCTCATCTCTAATCATTATCTCCAAACTGAAAGTAAATGTTACACAAGAACCACAGGTTGGATTTCATCAACCAATGTATCATTTTAATCAGTGTAATGTCATCCAACTGACAGTGTATGAAGTTTACTGAGCACAATCCTGCTGACCGGTGCGCTTTAAAACATTCTCTCTCTCTCTTATTCTGGCATTTGGAAAATATTAAAAATAATGCTAATCCTAATTGACCTAAAACTGGAAAGGTTTATTCTGATTTCATGTCAGATATTGAGAAACACATGCATATGTGTCTTTTTTATATAGTGTATGTAAACTTCCGGTTTCAACTGTATACAGAAATCATGGACATATTTATTGAGCATATTGTTATCTTTGCTGCTAGTTGATGCCAATCATCATTGGTTGACTGATTGTGATGTTTTTAATTATTTCTAAATAAAATTTGACAGAATTAAATTATCTTCTTGTGGTTGTTCACACGTTTTTTCTTATATGATTAGTGCTAGTATAGTGTGAAGCCATGCACCACAGTCCTGATCTTTTGAGTATTATAGTTCTACTTTGATATTACTACTATATACTAATATACTCATTCAAGCAGCTAAATCATGTTCTAACTACCTCAGTCCTTGTCTGCATCACCATCACCACAATTCTTTCGGAATGTCATGATGGGGCAGTGGTGAAAGAAACTGTGGTAAGTGACAGCAGTACCGACCCATAGCCTCTATCACCATCCTGAAACAAACTGTCATCGTGGAGGAGGGGACAATGCTGTCACTAATCCTACTTCTATCACCGCCCCCTGACAATGTCTCGTTTCAGTGAATAAGGTGTCGGTGACAGAAGCTGTGGAGAGTTGGGGACAGAAGTGTGGGGGGTGTAGAGATTTGTAGATTGTGAGCCCTCGCGGGCCGGGTCCTCTCTCCTCCTGTACCAGTTGCCCACTAATTTTTGTTCAAATTATTGTACTTGTTGTTTGCTATGTATGCCCCTTTTAAACATGTAAAGCGCCATGGAATTAATGGCGCTATAAAAATTAATAATAATAATAATAAGTAGTGTTGAGCCACCCCCGTAGTGTTCGGGTTCGGTTCGGTTCGTCGAACACCGGGATGTTCGAGGAACTGTTCGTCGAACTGTTCGTCGAACACCTTAGAACACCGTCGAACACTGTTAAAACCAATGGCAGGCAAACAAAAACACATAGAAACACATAGAAAACACCTGCAAAGGTGTCCAAAAGCTGACAAACTGCTCAGAAGACACTCTCTTTAAAAAAGCCGGCCGGCAAATTCAGCAGCGGCATACACCGGTACCCGACAATTTAGACAAGAAGGAATAGAGAATCACACATAGATTAGATAGATAGAAACATGTCAGTCACACATATAAGAAGCACAGTGACAGTGTTGGTTACTGCACTTGTCATTTAGTGTAAAGGATTTATTAAAAAAAATATTAGTGTTTTCATGCACCGTCTCTTTAAAAAAGCCGGCCGGCAATTCAGCATCTGTACCCGACAATTTAGAACAGAAAGAATAGAGCTTCACACATAGATTAGATAGATAGAAACATGTCAGTCACATATATAATAAGTACAGTGACAGTGTTGGTTACTGTACTTGTCATTTAGTGTTAAAATAAAGGATTTATTAAAATAAAAATTGGCGTGGGGGTCCCCCATAATTTTAGGCTCTAGCGGAGGTTAAGCAGACGGCTGGGGCAGATGTTTGAAGCCTCGGAAGGGGGTAATACCCACGGAGCTTCCCAGGCTACTAATATCAGCCCCCAGCTGAATACCTAGTCTTTACTAGCTATTAAAATGGGGGACCCCCTCAAAAAAATGACGTGGGGTCCCCCCTATTTTAATAGCTAGCAAAGGCTAGGCAGACAGCTGGGGGCTGATATTAATAGCTCAGGAAGGGTGCCATGAATATTGGCCCCCTCCCAGGCTAGAAACACCAGCCGTCAGCCGCCCCAGAAATGGCGCATTCATAGGATGCGCCAATTCTGGCACTTAGCCTCGCTCTTCCACGCTGCCCTGGTGCGGTGGCAGTGGGGTAATAGGGCTGGGGTTGATGTCAGCTTATAATGCCAGCTGACATCAAGCCCAGGTTAGTAATGGAGAGGCGTCTATAAGACACCCCCATTACTAACCCCATAGTCAAAGTTAAAAAAAAACACAAACACCCAGAATAAAGTCCACCGCACCAGGGCCCTGGATGAGTTGGGTACAGCGCCAGAAGATGGCGCTTCTATGAACGCGCCATTTTCCGGGGTGGCTGCGGACTGCAATTTGCAAATACCATCACGCCCATTCCAGCTGAAGCCAACGATCTCCTGAAATAAAAGAAAAATAATAAAGCAACATCATCCTTATCTTTCCATGGTTCCCATGACAGCTTCAGCTCTGCTACATCGAGATGACAGGCTGGACCGCAGCAGAACACTGCCATCCAGCCTGTCATCCCGCAGACACTGAGAAGCGCAGGCTTGCTTGCGCTCCACAGTGTCTCTCTGTGAGGGCATCCAGATGAGCCGAGTTAATGTCCAATGAACTCGGCTCACCTCATGCACGTCACTGACAGCGTTGGAAAATTCTCCTGCACTCAGCGCTTCAGCGTGGGAGAATTCTCACACTGAAGCGCTGAGTGCAGGAGAATTCTCCCACGCTGTCAGTGACGTGCAGGAGGTGAGCTGAGTTCATTGGACATGAGCTCACCTTATGCACGTCACTGACAGCGTGGGAAAATTCTCCTGCACTCAGCGCTTCAGCGTGGGAAAATTCTCACGCTGAAGCGCTGAGTGCAGAAGAATTCTCCCACGCTGTCAGTGACGTGCAGGAGGTGAGCTGAGTTCATTGGACATGAGCTCACCTTATGCACGTCACTGACAGCGTGGGAGAATTCTCCTGCACTCACCGCTTCAGCGTGAGAATTTTCCCACGCTGTCAGTGACGTGCATGAGGTGAGCCGAGTTCATTGGACATGAACTCGGCTCATCTGGATGTCGTCACAGAGAGACGCTGAGCAGCGCAAGCAAGCCCGCGCTTCTCAGTGTCTGCGGGATGACAGGCTGGATGGCAGCGTTCTGCTGCGGTCCAGCCTGTCATCTCGATGTAGCAGAGCTGAAGCTGTCGTGGGAACCATGGAAAGGTAAGGATGAGGTTGCTTTATTATTTTTCTTTTATTGCAGGAGATCGTTGGCTTCAGCTGGAATGGGCGTGACGGTAAGTATGGTTTAATTTAGAACAATAAAGGATTGTGTCTTTATTTCAATTAAAGGACTTTATTCTGGGTGTTTGTGTTTTTTTTAACTTTGACTATGGGGTTAGTAATGGGGGTGTCTTATAGACGCCTCTCCATTACTAACCTGGGCTTGATGTCAGCTGGCATTATAAGCTGACATCAACCCCAACCCTATTACCCCCTGCCACCGCACCAGGGCAGCGTGGAAGAGCGAGGCTAAGTGCCAGAATTGGCGCATCCTATGAATGCGCCATTTCTGGGGCGGCTGACGGCTGGTGTTTCTAGCCTGGGAGGGGGCCAATATTCATGGCTCCCTTCCTGGGCTATTAATATCAGCCCCCAGCTGTCTGCCTAGCCTTTGCTAGCTATTAAATTAGGGGGGACCCCACGTCATTTTTTTGGGGGGGTCCCCCATTTTAATAGCTAGTAAAGGCTATGTATTCAGCTGGGGGCTGATATTAGTAGCCTGGGAAGCTCCGTGGGTATTACCCCCTTCCCAGGCTTCAAACATCTGCCCCAGCCGTCTGCTTAACCTCCGCTAGAGCCTAAAATTAAGGGGAACCCCACGCCAATTTTTTTAATAATAAATCCTTTATTTTAATACTAAATGACAAGTACAGTAACCAACACTATCACTGTACTTCATATATATGTGACTGACATGTTTCTATCTATCTAATCTATGTGTGATTCTCTATTCCTTCTATTCTAAATTGTCGGGTACAGATGCTGAATTGCCGGCCGGCTTTTTTAAAGAGACGGTGCATGAAAACACTATTATATTTTTTAATAAATCCTTTACACTAAATGGCAAGTACAGTAATCAACACTGTCACTGTACTTCATATATATGTGACTGACATGTTTCTATCTATCTAATCTATGTATGATTCTCTATTCCTTCTATTCTAAATTGTCGGGTACAGATGCTGAATTGCCGGCCGGCTTTTTTAAAGAGACAGTGCATGAAAACACTATTATTTTTTTTGATAAATCCTTTACGCTAAATGACAAGTACAGTAAGCAGCACTTTCACTGTACTTCGTATATATGTGGCTGACATGTTTATATCTATCTAATCTATGTGTGAAGCTCTATTCTTTCGGTTCTAAATTGTCGGGTACCGGTGTATGCCGCTGCTGAATTGCCGCTTTTCATGTTTCACTGTTGGCACTGTTCCCATCGATTTGGGCAATCACTGTAATGCCACAACCACCATGGCTGCGACATTACAGTGAGTGGCAGACAATCCCTGCATGATTGGTGCTCTAAATAGCGCCAGACATGCAGGACAAGCTTTTGGTGCACCAACAGTTATCGAACATAACTTCGAACAGCCGAATTTTTTGCAAATCGTTCGGGTTCGTCGAACAACTCGAACACCGCCCAAAACAGCTCGAATTTGAGATTGGCGAACAGTTCTAGTCGAACACCGCTCATCTCTAATAATAAGTGATTGCAGATTTAGCCTCTAATGACATCCTGTTCCAGGGGAGGTGATATAATTTCAATTCATTTTACAGTACATTTTTGTCACATACCATATATAATATATATATATATATATATATATATATATATATATATATATATATATATATATATATATATATATATATATATATATATATATATATATACACATATACAGTACAGACCAAAAGTTTGGACACACCTTATCATTTAAAGAGTTTTCTGTATTTTCATGACTATGAAAATTGTACATTCACACTGAAGGCATCAAAACTATGAATTAACACATGTGGAATTGTATACTTAACAAAAAAGTGTGAAACAACTGAAAATATGTCTTATATTCTAGGTTCTTCAAAGTAGCCACCTTTTGCTTTGATGACTGCTTTGCACACTCTTGGCATTCTCTTGATGAGCTTCAAGAGGTAGTCACCGGAAATGGTCTTCCAACAATCTTGAAGGAGTTCCCAGAGATGCTTAGCACTTGTTGGCCCTTTTGCATTCACTCTGCGGTCCAGCTCACCCCAAACCATCTCGATTGGGTTCAGGTCTGTTGACTGTGGTGGCAAGATCATCTGGCGTAGCACCCCATCACTCTCCTTCTTGGTCAAATAGCCCTTACACAGCCTGGAGGTGTGTTTGGGGTCATTGTCCTGTCGAAAAATAAATGATGGTCCAACCAAACGCAAAGCGGATGGAATAGCATGACGCTGCAAGATGCTGTGGTAGTCATGCTGGTTCAGTATGCCTTCAATTTTGAATAAATCCCCAACAGTGTCACCAGCAAAGCACCCCAACACCATCACACCTCCTCCTCCATGCTTCACGGTGGGAACCAGGCATGTAGAGTCCATCTGTTCACCTTTTCTGCGTCACCAAAGACACAGTGGTTGGAACCAAAGATCTCAAATTTGGACTCATCAGACCAAAGCACAGATTTCCACTGGTCTAATGTCCATTCCTTGTGTTGTTTAGCCCAAACAAGTCTCTTCTGCTCGTTGCCTGTCCTTAGCAGTGGTTTCCTAGCAGCTATTTTACCATGAAGACCTGCTGCACAAAGTCTCCTCTTAACAGTTGTTGTAGAGATGTGTCTGCTGCTTGAACTCTGTGTGGCATTGACCTGGTCTCTAATCTGAGCTGCTGTTAACCTGTGATTTCTGAGGCTGGTGACTCGGATAAACTTATCCTCAGAAGCAGTTGTGACTCTTGGTCTTCCTTTCCTGGGGCGGTCCTCATGTGAGCCAGTTTCTTTGTAGCGCTTGATGGTTTTTGCAACTGCAGTTGGGGACACTTTCAAAGTTTGCCCAATTTTTCGGACTGACTGACCTTCATTTCTTAACGTAATGATGGTCACTCGTTTTTCTTTACTTAGCTGCTTTTTTCTTGCCATAATACAAATTCTAACAGTCTATTCAGTCGGACTATCAGCTGTGTATCCACCTGACTTCTGCACAACACAACTGATGGTCCCAACCCCATTTATAAGGCAAGAAATCCCACTTATTAAGCCTGACAGGGCACACCTGTGAAGTGAAAACCATTTCCGGTGACTACCTCTTGAAGCTCATCAAGAGAATGCCAAGTGTGTGCAAAGCAGTCATTAAAGCAAAAGGTGGCTACTTTGAAGAACCTAGAATATAAGACATATTTTCAGTTGTTTCACACTTTTTTGTTAAGTATATAATTCCACATGTGTTAATTCATAGTTTTGATGCCTTCAGTGTGAATGTACAATTTTCATAGTCAGGAAAATACAGAAAAATCTTTCAAATGAGAAGAGGTGTCCAAACTTTTGGTCTGTACTGTATATATATATACATATACACCTTATATACTTATCATTGGGAAGGTAAAAAGATATGATGGCCACATACTGCTCCCCACACAGAAATAGTGTCCAATAAATTAATAAAACTGATTTTCATCTAGCCCACCATAAAGGTAGCAATATTCAGCATGTTTCTTTTAGCCTGTGGTAGCAGTTCAGTGCAGCCAGGTACAATCATGACATTACATTGTTGCAGACTGTACTGAGGTTCCAATGTAGGGGGTCGTGGAGTGAGTTGAGCAGGGTGCTGACGACTCCTCTCCTTCATTGTATTCAAATGTATCTGCGTCCTAAGGATGCAGATATCATAGAATCATAGAATGGTAGAGTTGGAAGGGACCTCCTGGGTCATCTGGTCCAACCACCTGCTCAAAGCAGGATTCACTAGATCATCTCAGACAGATGTCTGTCCAGCCTCTGTTTGAAGACGTCCATTGAAGGGGAACTCACCACCTCTCGTGGCAGCCTGTTCCACTCATTAATCACCCTAACTGTCAAAAAGTTTTTTCTAATATCTAATCTGTGTCTCCTCCCATTTAGTTTCATCCCATTGCTTCTAGTCTTTCCTTGTGCAAATGAGAATAAAGATGATCCTTCTACAATGTGACAGCCCTTGACATATTTGTAGACAGCTATTAAGTCTCCTCTCAGTCTTCTTTTTTGCAAGCTAAACATTCCCAAATCCTGCAACCGTTCCTCATAGGACATGGTTTGCAGACCAGTTACCATTCTGGTCGCTCTTCTCTGAACTTGCTCCAGTTTGTCTATGTCTTTTTTAAAATGTGGTGCCCAAAACTGTACACAGTATTCCAGATGAGGTCTGAGGAGTAAAGACCGATAATGACTTCACGTGATCTAGACTGTATGCTTCTGTTAATACATCCCAGAATTGTATTTGCCTTTTTTGCTGCTGCATCACACTGTTGACTCATGTTCAGTCTATGATCTATTAGTATACCTAAGTCTTTTTCACATGTACTGTTGCTTAGCTCTATTCCTCCCATTCTGTATATGCTTTTTTCATTTTTATTGCCCAGATGTAGTACTTTGCATTTTTCCCTGTTAAAAACCATTCTGTTGGTTGCTGCCCACTGCTCCAGTTTATTTAGGTCTTTTTGAATCCTCTCTCTCTCTTCTCTAGTATTAGCTATCCCTCCTAGCTTTGTGTCATCAGCAAATTTAATCAGTTTACCCTCACTTCCTTCATCTAAATCATTGATAAAGATGTTGAACAATACAGGTCCCAGGACGGAGCCCTGTGGTACCCCACTTGAGACATTCATCCACCTGGATGTGAAGCCATTTACAACCACCCTTTGAGTCCGATCACTAAGCCAGTTATGAATCCACCTAACAGTTGCCTGGTCCATTGCATACTTGGTCATTTTTTCAATAAGGATGGTGTGAGATACTTTGTCAAATGCTTTGCTGAAGTCAAGATATACTATATCTACAGCATTTCCCTGATCCACCCAGTCAGTGATTCTGTCATAGAAGGAAATTAAGTTAGTCTGACATGACTTGTTAGTTACAAACCCATGCTGACTCTGGTTAATCACTTCATTCTTATCCATGTACTTACATACATGTTGTTTAATAATTTGTTCAAAGATCTTTCCTGGTATAGAAGTCAGACTCACTGGCCTATAGTTCCCTGGGTCCACCTTCTTCCCCTTTTTGAAGATAGGAACAACATTTGCTCTTCTCCAGTCTTCTGGGACTTCTCCTGTTCTCCAAGAATTTTCAAAGATTATGGAGAGTGGTTCTAAAATTTCTTCTACGATCTCCTTCAGTACTCTGGGGTGTAATTCATCTGGACCTGGAGACTTGAACTCATTCATGTTAGCTAAATATTCCCTCACAATCTTTCTGTTTACAGATAACTTGGATTCCTCTATTCCTTTAAAAGGACAGTGAAGATCAGTTGATGTTACATTTTCTTTCTGAGAGAAAACAGATGCAAAATAGGAATTAAAAAGTTCGGCCTTCTCAACATCCTCTCTTACCATTTCTCCATTTTCATCCTGTAAAAATCCTATAGCATCTTTGACTTTTCTTTTACTTTTGACATACCCCCAAAATCCTTTTTTATTGCTTTTGACATCTCTTGCAAGCCTTAATTCATTGTCAGCTTTAGCTAACCTGATACGTGCCCTACAGGATCTGCAGACTGCATTATAATCTTCTTTAGATATGCCTCCCTCTTTCCATTTAATAAACATTTCTTTCTTTCTTTTTAGCATGTGTTTAAGTTCTGTATTCATCCATCCTGGTTTCCTTAAATGCTTCCCATTCTTCCTACTTTTCGGGATTGTTAACGATTGTGCTTTGAGAATCTCATTTTTAAAAATTTCCCATCCTTCCTGGACATTTTTGTCCTTAAGGACATCCAGCCATTGGATCCCTCCTATTCTCTTTCTGAGTCTCTTAAAATCTGCCTTTCTAAAATCTAACCTTGAAGTTTGAGTCTTCACATGTCTTCCTCCTCTAGTTATCCAAAATTCTATAATAGCATGATCGCTGCCTCCTAGGGTCCCAGCCACCTTTACCTCCTCAACCATTTCCTCCCTGTTTATAAGGATTAGATCCAAAGTAGCAGATCCCCTTGTTTTCTCCCCTACCTTTTGGAAGATAAAGTTGTCAGCAAGAGAGGATAAGAATTTGCTTGACCTGTTAGTTTTTCTTGAGAGAGATTCCCAACAAATGTCTGGATAGTTGAAATCTCCCATGACCACTACGTCATATTTTTTGGAGAACTTGGTCATTTGATACATAAAGAGTTCATCCATATCTTCAGCTTGCCCAGGTGGCCTGTAGTAAATGCCTACAATGGTGTCCTTTCCGTTGTTCTCTCCTTGTATTCTTACCCAAACAGTTTCCACAGAACTCCCAGTCTCTGAAGCTTCAATCTCTGTGCAGATATACGCTTTTCTAACATACAATGCAACACCTCCTCCTCGTTTATCAAGTCTGTTTCTTGCAAATAAGTTGTATCCTTTTAGCCTTTTATTCCAATCATGTGTATCGTCCCACCAAGTTTCAGTGATTCCAATGACATCATATTCCTTTTCCTGCATTAGTAGTTCCAATTCTCCTTGTTTGTTGCCCATGCTTTGTGCATTTGTATAAAAACATTTTAGTTTGTGATTGGTTTCTCTTCCTCCCATATTTTTATTATTTAAATTGTTTTGTCTTTGTTCTTCTTTTCCACTTCCAGTAGCAGAGATCTCAATAGTATTTGTCAGCTGTATGGCTTTTTCTGGCCTTTTGCTTCCCTTCCCACATTGTTCTAGTTTAAAGCTCTTCTGATGAGTGTAGCAAGGCGACTTCCAAATACATGTTTTCCAGTCTTCGTTAGGTGCACCCCATCTCTAGCAAGTAGTCCATCGTATAGGTAATTCATTCCGTGATCCAGAAATCCAAATCCTTGTTGACGGCACCATCGACGTAGCCAGTTGTTCACCTGTAGAATCTTATTCCACCTCATTATTCCATGGCCATCCACTGGGAGGATGGATGAGAAGACCACCTGCGCTCCCAATTCTTTCACTTTCTTGCCTAAGTCTTCAAAGTCACTGCAGATGGTTTCCAGGTCCTTTCTTGCGGTGTCATTTGTCCCCACATGTATTAGCAGGAATGGGTAGTGATCTGTAGGTCTGAAGAGTCTTGATATCCTGTCAGACACATCTTTAATTTTTGCTCCTGGAAGACAGCACATTTCTCTTGAGGTTATGTCTGGTCTGCAGATAGTGGCCTCTGTTCCTCTTAATAGGGAATCCCCCATGACCACCACTCTCCGTTTTTTCTTCACAACATTCTTCTTTCTCCATCCAGGAGGATTCTGAGGGCTTACAAGGTTATTCATTGCTGGCAAAGTCTTATTTTGCTGTATTTCTTCATGGTTCTCCTGCGTGAGAGCCTGGTACTGGTTCCTGAGCAGTATGGGTGCTGACTGCCTCTCGATCCTCCTGCTTCTGTGGGTCACATGCTTCCATTCCTCTGTTTCGTCAGGTGCAGTTCGAATTTCTTCTCTTTCTGAATCATGAAGAGATAATTCTGCTCTGTCTAAGAACTCTTCACCTTCCTTAATGATTTTCAAGGTAGTTAACCTCTCTTCTAGATTTCGCAACTTTTCCTCCAACAGGGACACAAGCTTGCATTTCTGGCATGTGAAGTTTGGCTTTTCCACTGGAAAGTCTGTGAACATGTAGCAGGATATGCAGCTCACCAAATGGCTCCTGGACTCTTCCATGTTCTTATTGTTAATGTTCTGAAAACAGTGAAAAAAGCTTAAAAAAAAGCTTCAAAATGCGCACGCCGGTAGGCGCGCGGTTTACCGATGTCCTCTTTTCAGCTCCAACAGCCAAAATCCAGTGTTCTTTGAGCTCGCGGAGACTCTTCACTTACCCCAAAATGCAGTGGGAATATGCAAATTATCTCCTCAGGACTCCTCCCCTGGTATAATTAAAGGTGATGCTAGGTGTACTGGATCATGTACAGTAGCAGCTGCTATGGTGTTAGGTGTGCTAGTGTTGTTACATAGTCACAATTAAAGACCTATAAAATAATACAGAAAGCATTCTGACATCATAACAATAGAAAAAAGCTAAAGGATAAAGACAATCATTATTGTCATTTCTCACTGCTTGGGAATTATACAATATTGTATTGGATTTTTTCTATTGTGTTGCTATGCAATAAGGTTTGCCTATTAGAACCCTCCTGTTTGTTTTTTCCATCTTGTGTTTTGCGGTCACGTGACCATCTGCCTTTATATTCCAGCTCCGCCCTTGTGGCTGTGCTGGACTTCAGTGTTTGACTGTTTCTCTAGCCTGGTGCTTCGGTGCCTTTCTCTGTCAAGTTCGCTTGGTCCTCTGGGACCTCTAGTACATTTTTGTCAGTTTGTCTTTTGTGTTCTGCAGCAACTTCTCTGTTTAGGAGGTGTCCCATTGTGGCGCCCCTGAGGGTTCGGTCGCCACAGGGGTACTACATCTCTTTAATGAGGTGTGGTATCTCTCCTTCGAGGTAAGGATGGTGCAGCTGTCAGGACCCCACCTCTGCATTCAACACTACATCTCTCCCACCTGTAAGGGGAGGCTAATATGCACTATCGTGCTGCCCCAGCCGGGATAAGTGGAGAGGGGGGGAACCAAAGATAGGGGGAACCTAGTAGTGGGTGAGGGTGGAGGACACACTTAGAGGTTACACGTACTAAATTCATATTTAATAGTCAGCCATCTTAAGTTCTAGGTCTTTTGATTGTGATCTTCATCACTGAACGTGGCTTTCTGTGTGAACCTTCAGTTGATGGGGACACGGTCCTTGTACTCTGGCCTTGAGTCGAGGAGCGGGCAAGAGTTAACGGCTGTCTCTACCCGGTCAAGGTCCCTACTTAAGAAGGCCTGGAGGGGAGCGGAGGAGTAAAGCTCCACAGGCAAAAGGATCCCGGAGAATACGGACGGAGTGGTATACGCCACCTGTACTCTTTATTCTGGCCTGGTCAGAGGGACTCCTGCTGCAAAAGGGGTACCGGCCCCCGATACCTGACTTTGCCACTTCACGTCCTAGTCAGGAAAGCCCAGAAGGCTCAGTGGATCCCATCGAGTAACGGAAGGAGCGGAGTCGCCACTCGTACCCTTGTTCTGTGCATAGTCCAGAGGGAGACCCGGCCTTACCACACGTAGTACACCCGGACAGGAGAGGACTTAGTAAGAAGTCTAGGAACACTCTGGTGCGGGGTCCTGACCAAAGCACCTGAACTACCCGGAGGTTTTCGGACCCCCGACCCTGGTGGCCGCAGAGCACCGTGAGGAGCAGGGAGAAGCCTTGCAGCTGCATGCTCTACCGTGAGTTAAACCTGGAAGACTACCCCTATGGCCTCCGGTCCTTTATTCCCGCGCCGCACCGCACTGCACCAGAATTCAATACTACTCCCTCCATCCGCGTCTCTGCCCTGAGGCCCTGCTCCGCCTGTGGGGAGTAGCACCATCCACAGCTGCCACTACATCCTGCCTCAGAGGACTGCCGCAGCGCTGGTGGCCATCACCAGACACCACAGGTGGCGTAGTCTTTCACACCACTCGAACCACTGTCACCATCCCTCCTAGCCCTTAACTTTTTATGTGACAACCCTGGGCACGGACCGGGCCTAGGCCGCAACTACATCCGCCTTGCACAGTGGCCTGGTTCCGAGTACCCCAACTCTCAGGGTGGGCTAGCGAGCAGGGAAGGAGAGGCGTCCCCTAGTTCAATCGACTCGGACGTATTATCTTTCATCCATCTCTCTCCTCCACCCTGGCGTCACACCATTTTTGTCCCAGTCCTTAGTTCTTTTCGGGACCCCTCCCTTAATTCTATCGGTCTTCGTTCAGACTAGCCGAGGACTAAGGCGGGTCTGTTCACTAGGAGCAGGCAGCCCACTACATCATAGGGATTCAGCTTAGTCTTACTGTAGGGACAGCTTTCCCCTATCTTTCCTTAGTACATGTTGCAGATCATAACAGTAAGTCCAGCCCAAAAAAGCTAAAAGGAAAGAAATTCGGGGATCAGTATGGTTTCCGTCCAGGATTTGGTTCAACGCCTGCAGGGATTGTCTCTGGAGGTGGCCGAGCTTCAGCAACACGTTAGTAGCTGTTCTGGAGCGCATTTTGTCGAACCCAAGGTAGGACAGCCTGATGTTTTTTATGGTAAACAGCAAGATTTTTTTCCTTTAAAAATGCTTGTTTGTTATATTTTCGTTTGAGACCAAGGTCCTCTGGGAATGAATCACAGCGCATTAGTTTTATTATGTCACTTTGGCGCAATGAACCACAGGGGTGGGCCTTTTCTCTCCAGCCTAATGATCTGTGTTTAAGGTCTATTGAAGAATTGTTTTCTGCTATGGGGCTATTATATGACGATCCTGATCGAATCTCATCTGCTGAATCAGAACTCAGGCGTTTGAATCAGGGGTCAGATGATGTTGAAAATTATTGCACACACTTAAGGAGATGGGCTTCAGAAGTTAAGTGGAATGATCCTGTGCTGAGATGTTTATTTCTTGCTGGTCCGAGTGAAAGGGTTAAGGATTTGCTAATTGCATTCCCTGCTCCTGAGACTCTGCAGGATGCTATGCAGTTAGCTGTTCCTATAGACAGGAGACTGAGGTGCAGGCTCAATGAGGTAAAGGCTCCTGTAATGCCAGGTCCTAGTCCCCAGAAAATCTGCTCTGACGGCGGAGAACCGATGGAGGTTGGGGCGATGTCACTCCGCTCTCAGGAAAGAGACCGGATGTTCGCCAAGGGATTGTGTCTTTATTGTGTTAAAGCTGACCATTTGATTAAGTATTGTGAGCGTCGTTTAAGTAAAGAAAAAAAAAAGGTCAGTTACGCCCGTATAGCTTGTTTACGCTCTGCAGGAGTATTTCTTTCTGGGAGTACTACTCTGCAGGGAGATTTGATTGAATTTCAGATATTTGTGGATTGTGGTTCAACACTTAATGTGATTGATAAAGGGTTTTTGGAAAACCTTAAATTGAAATCCAAACCTTTGTCATTACCTATTTCTGTTTTTGCATTTGATAACACTCCTTTGAAATGTATTACTCACAAGACTGCTGCATTTCCCTTTACTATCAATGGAGTTCACCAAGAAATTTTGGACTTGGTTGTTTTAGATAATTTACCCTCTCCAGTTGTTCTAGTATTGCCTTGGTTAAAACTGCACAATCCTTTACTTGACTGGTCTACTAATGCGATTAAGTCTTGGAGTCCGAATTGCTATGATAAATGTTGTAATGGTCGCATTGCGGCTGTGGAAAAAGGGAAATTACCGGTACTTATCAAAGATTTTTGAAGGGTTTTTTCGGAGGAGGAGTCGCAAGTTTTACCTCCTCATAGGGATTATGACTGCGCCATTGAGTTTGTTCCGGGAGCTACTCTTCCCAAGAGTCGCTTGTTTAATTTGACTATCCCAGAAAGAAAGGCCTTGGAGGAGTACATATGTAATGCAGGTGCCGGAATGCAACGCACAGAGACACAAGGCGAGAACAGTCAGAGATGATTGTAAACAGTTTTATACAACAGGTATTCTGAAACAAGGGATTAGCAACAAGGGTAATGAACAGTGGTTTGAAATATCAGCAAAATACGAAATTTCTCAAAGTAAGGCGCAGTCTCTCAAAGTAAGGCACAGTCTCTCAAAGTAAGGTGATGCCCTCAATCATGGGAGACACCACGCAAGTTCTTTAACTGTGCATTTGGCCCTAACGGGGGTCACCGGTTATTCCCGCTAGGCTGTGAGTCTCTTCCGGATCAATTCAATTAGATCACGTTGTGCTACTTTAGCCCCAACCATTGCCCTCCCAACCTGAGTACATAAGCCCAATTGTCCCCGGTACCGTGGGTGAACAGTGGAAGTGACGGCCCTGCTCACGTATGCAGCTCCTCTGCTTCCGCTGGCGTGACTTTCCTGGGGCAATAGTCTCTCAACTCCTCTCTGCTTGGCCGTTGGAGGCAGTCTCTCGAGCCTTGGATTGGGGGTCCAGGCCTCGTCTGTCGGCGGGTGACGTCGGGTTCCGCGAACTCACTCAGCACCGCTATCAGGTTCCTAGTCCCCTTAGCAGGCACAGCACTCGGGTCACAACTGTGAGGGATCCGGAGCTCTTTTACCGGTGCCCGGCTGGAGCACCTCTCAGGCCTCTGGATTTGGCCTGTCACGCGGGGTTTCTCAGGACGCAGGGAGCACGTCTGCTCCTTTCTGCTGCTTGGCGACAAAGACCCCTCAGGTTTGGCGTGCTGGCCTCTTATCTCCTGGAACTCCTTCCTGGAAGTCACCTGATCGGTTCCAGCGTCTGAACCTGCCCTCCCTGCAACTTCCCTTGCATATTTTGGTTCCGCTTGACTGTATCTGGCCAGTAGATGGCAGTCTCGCTCCATCCTTGAAACGTCATGTTGAAGTCCTTTTACAAGCTTTCTTGCCTGTTCTACACATACAGACTAGCCTGGCTGCTGGGCACATTAGACCTTCTAAGTCGCCTGTGGCAGTTGGATTTTTCTTTGTTAAAAAAAAGGACTGGGGTTTATGTCCATGTCTAGATTTTCATGAAATTAATAAGATTACCGTACGCAATTCCTACCCATTTCCGTTAATTCCTGACTTGTTTAAACAGGTAGTGGGGGCCAAGTGGTTCTCCAAAATTGATCTCCGGGGGGCATACAATTTGTTACGAGTGAAGGAGGGTGATGAATGGAAAACTGCTTTTAACACCCCGGTAGATAATTTTGAGAAACTGGTGATGCCTTTTGATCTTACCAATGCACCTGCATTTTTTCAGAACTTTATTAATGACATCCTGAGACCTTTGATTGGTAAGAATGTGATTGTGTATTTGGATGACATTTTGATTTACTCACCAGATCTAGAGTCTCATTGGCAGAGTGTACGTGAAGTTTTGCAGTTATTGAGTGATAATCCACTCTTTGCTAAGCTGGAGAAATGTGAGTTCACTATGCAGAAAATTAGTTTTTTGGGCTACATTGTCTCCAGCGAGGGCTTTGAGATGGACCCTGTGAAGGTTCAGGCTGTGCAGGAATGGCCTAGGCCTATTGGTTTGAAATCTATACAGAGACTTTTGGGTTTTGCCAATTATTACAGGAAATTCATTAAGAATTTTTCTGTAATTGTTAATCCTCTAACCGATCTCACCAGGAAAGGTGCGAATATGGCCCAGTGGACTGCTGAGGCCATTGAAGTGTTTGAGTATCTCAAAGAGAGGTTCAGTTCTGCCCCTATCCTTATGCAGCCTGATGAGACCAAGCCTTTTTTGGTCGAGGTCAATGCTTCATCGGTGGGGGTCGGAGCAGTTTTGTCTCAGGAGAACAAGGGTGGAGTACATCCTTGTGCCTTCTTTTCGAAAAAAATTTCGGAAACCGAACTGAATTATGATGTTGGAAATCGGGAGTTGCTGGCTATTAAACTCGCATTTGAACATTGGCGTCATTTTTTCGAAGGCGCTAGATTTCCTATTCAGGTTTTCACAGATCATAAGAATTTTATCTATCTGGATGCTGCCAAGCGCTTGAATGCCCGTCAAGCTAGGTGGGCACTTTTTTTTTCTCTGTTTCATTTTTCTGTTACCTATATCCCTAGTACTAAGAATGTTAAAGCCGATGCTTTATCTCGCAGCTTCTCTCCAACGGTCGGTGCCGAGGAGGAGAGCATTTTACAGAAAGGAGTTGTGGTGGCGGCATTGGACTCTGTTTTGGAGAATGGGATTCTGAAAGCTCAAGATGATGCTCCATCTAACACTCCCCATAGGAGGTTGTTCATGCCTAGAGCCTTCAGGAGAGATTTGTTTGTGGAGTGTCATGAGTCTCGGTTGGCAGGTTATCCAGGAATTTCGGAGACTAAGAGACTTATCAGTTGCAGTTTTTGGTGGCCTGGATGGCAGAAGGAAGTCATCAAGTGGGTGCTTCAGTGTACTGTGTGTGCTAGGTCAAAGGCTTCAAATACTCCTGCACCGGGGTTGCTTTGCCCTCTGGAGGTTCCTAGTGCGCCTTGGACGCATCTCACAATGGATTTTATTACTGATCTTCCTGTGTCCGAGGGTTTTACTGTCATCTGGGTGGTCGTGGACTGTTTTTAGTAAGATGTGTCATTTGGTTCCATTCATTAAGTTGCCCTGCGCCAAGACACTCGCTAAAGCATTTGTTAAGGAGATTGTCAAGCTCCATGGCGTTCCCACGGATATTGTTTCTGATAGAGGACCTCAGTTTGTGGCTTGCTTTTGGCATGCTTTTTGTGACAGGTTGGGAGTCCATTTGTCATTTTTGTCTGGTTATCATCCTGAGTCTAATGGACAGACTGAAAGAAAGAACCAGGATGTTGAACAGTTTTTGCGTTGTTTTGTGGCGGACAATCAAGAGGTGTGGTCTGAGCTTCTGCCTCTCGCAGAATTTGCTCTTAACAATGATACATCCTTCTCTGCTGGGTGTTCTCCTTTTTTTTTGTTGTACTGGGAGACATCCGTCATTTGGTTCGTTCTCCAAATTGGGGTTGGCGGTACCGGAGGAGGAGAATTTTTCCAGTGATTTGGAGAGAGTTTGGACTAATGTACGTTGCAACCTTCAAGAGGCTAACAAGAAGTCCAAGAAGTTTTTTGACAGGAAACGTAAGGAGGTTTTGTTTACTGTGGGTGACATGGTTTGGTTGTCCTCGAAGAACCTGCGGTTGAGGATTCCCTCTAAAAAACTGGGTCCTAAGTTTGTGGGTCCATTTAAAGTGCTTCAGGTTGTTAACCAGTCTGCTGTTAGGTTGGATGTCCCTACTTCCTGGAAGATTAATCCTGTGTTTCATGTTTCCTTGTTGAAAAAGGCTGATGTATTTGATAGGGACGCCTCTGTCTCATTTCCTCCTGTTGTTGAAGATGGCGAATATGAAATTTCTCGTATCTTGAATTCTAGATGGCATAGAGGGAGATTACAGTATCTTGTCTCCTGGAAGGGTTTCGGTCTTGAAGACAACTCCTGGGTAAGGACGGATGATGTCTCTGTTCCTAGGCTTGTTAAAGCTTTCCAGAGCAGGTTTTGGGATAGGCCTGGGCCTGGAGGATCCTCATAAAAGAGGGGGTACTGTTAGAACCCTCCTGTTTGTTTTTTCCATCTTCTGTTTTGTGGTCACGTGACCATCTGCCTTTATATTCCAGCTCCGCCCTTGTGGCTGTGCTGGACTTCAGTGTTTGACTGTTTCTCTAGCCTGGTGCTTTGGTGCCTTTCTCTGTCAAGTTCGCTTGGTCCTCTGGGACCTCTAGTACATTTTTGTCAGTTTGTCTTTTTGTGTTCTGTTACAACATCTCTGTTTAGGAGGTGTCCCATTTTTGTCCCAGTCCTTAGTTCTTTTAG